>NC_037590.1:16028207-16377707 GCF_003073045.1 Pomacea canaliculata
TCTGTTTGCTCACAAAATTTGGAATTTCACCTTCCTCAGTGTTTTTTCAAACATCCTCTACAGTGCCGATCTCAAGTAAATGTTATCCCTATCTCTTTTTTGACATCGTTCACGCCTTGTTAGTTTTCTTTGGACTGGGAACCAAAAAAGTCTACATGAAAGTTGAGTTCACACTGTTGTGTATCAGTTTACACCCTTGTTCGCACCCTGAGTCTTCGGGAACACCAAGACTGGCTTCCAGCTTCAAATGATCCAGCTCATTAATATGCTGCATATAGATTGAACTTTGCGAGAGTTAGTGAAACCCAAAGGATGATGTGAAAAGCAGAAGCTATTGTGCAGAAGTTAGCATCGTGGAGAGGCTGGATGTAAAGCACGGCAGGACCCAACATCAATCATGATAACCTGGCAATTCTTGCTCTGGTATCCCAGGACAACGCAACACCGCCTGTATATCGTGATGTCTGAAATGCTTATACATTTGCTCCGTTGTTCTTATCGGCTTTGGTGTGTGATGAGGAGAGAAAGAGATTGTGCGCGAATATGTTATCGGCGTTTTTTTTGCCGTGTGTGTACCATGGTTGGACATGGTTGCAACATTGTTCATTTTCGACAGTTACAATTACATGTAGCTTGGACATGTCTTTAATTTAAGCTCATAGTGTATATTATTAACTAAGACCCTAAATTTTTAAAATATTGTTCCTTCATAAAGGAATGAATGAAAGGTGCCAGTATTCCCACGATCCGAATTATACTCGTTTGGGAATGTAGGCAACACCAATTTTCCAATTTTTTCTTTATCTTTCTAATAAAAAATGTCACTTTCAGATGTTCACCAATTTAGGCAGGTTTCCACAAAAAAATTACATAACGAAACAGCACAAGCCCCGCGAATTGCAGACCCTCATCTGTCGCACTTGCTATTGTCATCATGGGTACTAAGTCAAGGCCGCTGTCGCAGATCGTTCCCCTGTGTGTATGTATGACGAGGACATCCAATGGACCAGTATTTGAGGTTGGGCAGATCCTCAGACTCCTATGTAAAAAAGAAGACCACACACACCGATCCGAGAAAAGCTGTCGACAATGGTTCCGTCTACACGATGTATGTGGAAGCAAATGATCACTTCAACTTAAAATATCTCGAGAAGTTTATTTTTAAAAAAATTAATTATTAACTGTAGTTCAATTAAACCATCACAACGCACAATCAGACAGGTATTTAAGATAACAACGTTTTCACAAAAGAAAGACAAGACCACTGTAAACCAAAATGCGTGCCAGAACCTAGCGAACCAACATTCCACACCAACTTCCCTGTCAGTGCGCGCACGCGACGCCAAAACTCACAAGGGTGTTACTTTATGCCATGCTCGATACGTAATACATAATAGAGCTCTGGATACAAAGAAAGAGGAAGAATAACTAATAAAAAGAAAGAAAAACAAGTATCCTCTTCTGTCGATTTTCGTTAGGGAAAATCGCCACGTGAATTTAAAAAAATAATAGTTGAATTACCACATGCCATGAAGATCACTCTTTCCACACGAATTTACAGCGACTGCTGCACGGTAATTTCTGACACTCACAATGAAAACAGAGAGAAATCCTTCTCTGTGTGGTTAACCTATGCCATGCTGGTAGGAAAAGCAGATTTCAAAGCTGTTTGTGACGTGCTGCTCAACATGCAAAATTGCTGCCTGAAAAAAAAATGAAAAACTATTTTAATCTCATTCAACCATGTACAGTCGGTATTTTATTATGCTGTTTATCATGTTGAAAGAAACGACAAAACATAACAGGCATTAGTGGTTTTGTGGACCCACCCACGTGATGTTTTTGAAGGAGATCATTGTAAAATTCGAGAGAAAATAATACAGTCAGGGTCATTTTGCAGGAAGTAAGCAAAGGCGAGGACTTTAACAAGAAGCAAACTGGTCGACAAGCATGCACCAATTTCTGGAGAAGTTGTTGAAGGTCTAGTGCAGTTTGTCTGAGTAAAGCTCAGCACGAGGTGCTAGTGTATTTGTAAAAATCCGGTGAATACCGCCTTCCGGCAAACTTCTAGCCCCGAACGAATAAAAATTATATCGTTCCCTTCAGACCTCACAATGTCAACCTATTCTTGTCCAACCCTGACATCAGTCTTGCTGACTGTTTTCTGTACATGGTGATTTTGCAGGTTTGTATCTCGAGAACGGAAGGGACTACTTACCCCAGATTTTGGAAATGGATTTGTCAGATTTCCACTCTACTCAATAATTAGAAAAAATTGTACCGAGCATTATCTCGGAAGAATGATGAAAATGGCTGGGTAACAGAAAGGTTGTTAATGGTTGAAGTGCCCAGGCTCCAACATGTCTCAGTCTTGGAGCATGGTATCAGTTGTCTAATAGCAGGCACCAAATGTGGGAACGAGACATTCATGCGATGCCATTATACCTGTGTTCCTTCATCTCACAGAAACCGAGTCAATGTTTTCTTTTCATTTTTTTTTTACTTTATATTTGGAAACAAAAATATTTTTCTGTACTTATGTACATCTGTGTGTGTGCGTGCGCTCGCTCGCTTAAAAGATAAAACCACAAAGAACTACGATGTTATAGTCAATAGTTCTGAATGTTTGAAAAACAGTGTCGCAAACCTGGGGCAGGGTCCGTAGATTTGGTAAGGGGTACGATTTCTATCACCAGTCCAACACACCGTCTATACCCCCACCAAGTCCACGTCGACACTTACCACGTGCTACCACACTAAATTGCTTATTAATTATCCACTCTAACCAGCTCGAGCCCCCAAGCACGCATACCCCAAAGTAAAACACGAGGCAATTTAGTGCATTAAAAGATGTTAATTATTATTTCCAGAAGTTCATACAAACCCAAAAATATTACAATTACAAAGTATGAACCCTTGATCGTTGTCTAGACCGTCCGTTTACCTAATTATTTCCCCTACTCTATTATGTCCAGATAACTGAGAGCCAGATCTAACCTTATCTGTCATACACACAATACTGCTCACACAATACTCCTCACACAATACTCCTCACACAATACTGCTCACACACTCTCCCCGTACACTCCTTATGCGCACGCACTTAGCTGTGTTTCTCGACTTTGTGTGTGGAGATTAGTTCTTGCAGAACACACACGCACAACTGTCACTGCACTGTCCAATGGCGGATGCAGTATGGGTAATCTCTCGTCGCGCCGCAGAAGAAATATTGTCCGAAGACTTCGGTCTTCTGTAGATCGGCACGCGACGAGAGGAGTACGAGAAGGTACACTTCGTACTGTCGCTAGCAGGCCGACGATCTGGTATGACGCAACACCGATACCAGTGGCCGGAACACTTGTCCGTTACTTGGTGTCAGGTCGGACGAAGTTGTTTCTTTCCAACGCACAGTACGACCGTGTGGCTATATCACCTTCTAGGTTGAGTCCTTTTCTCTCAGTAGTTCGGCCGAAGGACAATTGCAAAGGAAGACTGAGATGTCAAGATCACTGTCTCTCCCTAGAGGTATCTCGTAAAGCCCAGCTTGTCGTCCAGTTCTTTCTCTCTTTCAGTCCAAACGCTCAGCCTGCATCTCTAGATCTTTCAGTCTCGTAACCGTCTTGTTGGCCAGTCATACCACCTGACACACCACAACCAATCACGCCTCACAGCCACCACGAGCCTACGCTCCCACCCGCACACGCGTAAATGACGTAAAAATGACGTAATTTCTAGCGAGAAATTACGTCATATCTAGAGTAAAATAGATCTACAAACCCACACTACAGCCCTATCCCACTCTTTCACGACACCCCCGTGCTAAAAGCGAAATTCCGATTTCGTAACACTAGGGCTGCAGGGTGGTTTGCATCTATATTTACCTACATCTTACATGACCTCCTCTGAAGTCATCACCGTGAGGTAAACTCCCCAAACTACCTACCTACAATCTACTAGTACTGGATTTCGCCTAGTCTAAATCACTAGGTATTGGAAACAGGATAGACACTTCTACCATATCTACATGTCATACTATCATACTCCCGTCGCGGACTCAGTTTGTGGTGGGGCAAATAGATTCAACTAACTTCCCTGCGATTACTTCCCCCACCCGGAACTTAAAACTACAGTTACATACCCTCTCCGTACCACCCATACACCCCCGTGCTAAGAGTGTACCCATCTGAACCCAGTGGTATGGGCCCTAACAAAGCAGCAGTCAGTCAAGCTGACTACTCACAACTACTAATCACTAACCCACGGTTCAACGTATTTACACGTGCACCCTTGCACTCCCTTGCTAAGCCTGTTCTTGGCAGGGGTTAACTATACTTAGGTCGACCTGTTCCGTCGTCACCCCATCTGACCTAGATAACAATAACACAACAATGTTGGACACACCAACGCCGCCTCACACACCCCCTTGCTAAAAGTGTACCCATCTGAACCAGTGGTATGGGCCTTACAATGTAACAGTCTGTCAAGCGAACAAGGATGCCGATTCCTCGTCTGTGGGGTCCTCTGCCTGTTGAAGACGGCTGAGGTAGTCGGCTCCGACATTGTCCGTTCCTTTAATATACTTGATCTGGGCTCTGTACTGTTGTAGGAACATTGCCCACCTCATCAGGCGTTTGTTGATGTGTTTTGCCTGTTCCAAATACGCGAGTGGTTGATGATCGCACTCGAGTATGAATTTACTGCCGTACAGATATTGTTCAAACTTTTGGACTCCAAATATCAGTGCTAGGCATTCCTTTTCTGAGGTGGAATATGCCTGTTCCACCATGGTTAACTTCCGGCTCGCAAATGCCACTGGGTGCAACATGCCGTCCTGGTCTTGCAATAGTATCGCACCCACCCCTCTGTCACTGGCATCCGTTCGTAGTAGGAAGGGTTTCGTCATGTCAGGCATTTTGGTCACGTTCCCCGACGCCAGTATAGTTTTGAGCGTGTCGAACGCTCTTTGACATGGCTCTGACCACTTCACCTTGTCGGAGCAGCCTTTCTTTAACAGGTCCGACAATGGAGCTGCGATGGCGCCGAAGTTGGGTACATAACGATGGTAGTAGTTTGCCAACCCCAAGAAACTTCTTACTTCTTTCTTCGTCTCTGGTTGTCTAGATTCTAGCAGTTTTTGCACTTTGGTCTCTGTCGGGGCCAGTCTCCCCTGGCTAATGCGGTGCCCTAAAAACTCGAGGCTGGTACAACCTATCTCGCACTTAGTCGGGCGTGCTGTTAGGCCCACCTCTTTGAGACGTAACAACAGATCACGCAAGAGTTTGATATGCTCTTCCCACGTTTCTGTGGCCAGCAGCAAATCGTCCATGAAGCTTTCAATCCCACGGTCCGCCAAAGGTTCCAGCAATTTCCGCATCATCCTCGTAAAGACACTGGGTGCGTTTTGCACCCCAAAGGGCATGACTCTCCACTGATAACACCCCACGGGCGTTATGAAGGCGAGTTTGGGGCGGTCTTCTTTCTTGACAGGTATCTGCCAGTATCCCTTTGTCAAGTCCATCCGCGTTGAAGTAGTTAGCCTTCGCTAACCTTGTGATATACCTTCTGGTCCGGGCATCGGTTCAGCAAGAACTCGGTAACTGCATTAAGACGTCTGTAATCCACGCAAAACCTGTAACTCCATCCTTCTTCTTGACCATCACTATCGGCGAGCAGTATGCGCCCTCTGCTGGCTCTATGATCCCTAACTTTAACATTTCTTGCAGTTCGGCCTTAACTGCGTCTAATTTAGCATGCGGAAGCGTATACGGTCTTAAATTGATAGGTCTGTTGTCGGTCACTGTAAGGGAAAATTCGGTCAGCGTAGTCAGACCGGGTTTGTCCGTGAGGACGTCCTTGTAAGTAGCAAGTAGGTTTTCGACTTCCTGCTTCTGCTCCGCGGTGAGATTACTGCTGACACACACGTCCCTATGCGTCTCTTTCTGCACCATAGGACAGCTCGGGAGCTGGGTGGCCGATGCGGCGTCTTGTTCTTCTTCCTCATTCACGACGGCGGCAAAAAGTAAAGAGGCTGGCCTCTCGACGTACTTCTTTAGCAGGTTTATGTGGAACGTCTTCTCCTTGTTTCCTAATTTGACCTGGTAGTTGAGGCCGCTCAATTTCTTAGTGACGGAATACGGACCTCTCCATCGCACTTGCAGCTTGTTGTGTGCGGTCGGTAACAGTAGCAGCACACGGTCCCCCACTCCAAATTCTCTTACTACCGCCTTTTTGTTGTAATGTTGGGCCTGTTTGGTTCTTGCTTCCCCCAAATTCTCTCGTGCAAGCTCGCTAATGGTTTCTAGCCGCTGCCGTAGGTCGGTGACGTATTCATAACACGTCTTCACCTCCCCTTGCACTTGCTCGTCAGTCCATAGCTTGCGTAATACGGCCATGGGGCCTCGCACCGTTCGTCCATATACGAGTTCAAAGGGAGAGAACCCTAGCGAACTTTGTGGCGCTTCCCTGTAGGCGAACAGCAACGCCGGAATGTACCGATCCCAATCCCGTGGTCGTTCGTCCGACAACTTCTTCAGGGCAGTCTTGAGAGTACCATTGAACCTCTCTACGAGCCCGTTACATTGAGGGTGGTAAGGCGTCGTCGTCAGGTGATGAATGGACAACAGGCGGTTTACTTCGGACATTACTGCACTCACGAATTGCCTACCCTGGTCGGTCAGCACCTCTTCAGGTATACCGATTCTTGCCCATATCTCCAGTAGGGCTTCAGCCACAGTTTCGGTCTCCATGTTTTTGAGAGCTGTGGCCTCTGCAAACCGAGTGGCATAATCTACCACTGTAAGTATATACCGATGACCTCGTTCAGTCGCCGGTTTGATCGGGCCGACCAGGTCCATTGCAACCCTCTTGAACGGTTCGTCAATTACCGGTACCTCCCCTAATGGGGCCGGTTTAACGTGGGCTCTGGTCGCTGTCCGTTGGCAAATATCACACGAGCGCACATACCGTTGTACGTCATCGGCAACTCCTGGCCAATAAAATTCTGCGGTGACCCGCTCACGAGTGGCGGCCACCCCGTGGTGAGCACTAAAAATACCCTCATGAGCCAATCTCATTACTTCGACTCTTTTCTCCTTGGGCACGATCACTTGCTTCCGTTCGAAGTCTCTGCCCTTGACCTGCCTCAGTAAGATTCCCCTTTTGACTACCACTTTGACCTCCTCGCCGCCTATTACTCTTGTCTTCCCAGTTACAGCTGAGTCTCGCAGCCGCTGGAGACTGTTATCTTCGGCTTGTAGTTTCCGCAGTTCAGCTGGGGTGGTGTTCTCGACGGGGCTGGCGACCGATAAAGGGATGGTGGTTTTACGAGCAGCTTGCGCGCGGGTAATAGCATGTAACTCGGCGCAATGAGCTTCTGGATCCGGACAAATGACATGCCGACACCCCAGAATGATCGGGTGCTTGGGATTGTCGAAACATGCGGCCTTGATTCTTCCGCTAATGTATCGACAGTCGATGTCAATGTACGCCACGGGAAACTTCCTGATGTCCCGGTCATTGTACTCAATCGCCACCATCTCACCTGTCCTATCTTCTGGCGCGACCATGCGACTGTCAATCACTGCGGGGTACGTGCAGCCGGAGTCCAGCACAATGTCGTACTCCTGACCATTTACCATACCTCTTGTAGTCACCAGGCTGTGTATGTCTCCACCCATTAACGTATTAAGCGAAGCGTGGTCATTCACTTTCCGTTGAGGGCAGTCGCGAGAGATGTGACCTTCTTTACCGCACTTGAAGCAACTGTTACTCATTCGTTTAGCCTCCGGTCTTTCTCCGGTAGTTTGACCACCGTTCCTGGGGTGAGTTACCGTCTTGCTTACAGTGCCGTCCTTGTTGCTGGGTTGGATGGGGGGCTTTTCGTTCCGTTCAGCCTCCTTCCTCCCTTTCCACCGTTTCTGCTCCGCTGCGTCGAACCGCTCGGCAGCGACTGCAATTTCTGCAAGGCTGGCTGCTCCGTGCGCCTCCAGATGGAATGTTAAGTCCGGCCGGTAACTGCCCATCACTACTTCCTTAGCCAGTTCCTCCCGCACACTCTTGTGGTCGGACGGGTCTACGTTAGCCATACTCAACCACTTGTCTAGATTGTGTAACACACGGTGATGGAATTGGTCATGTGTCTCGCCTTGTTCTTTTTTTGCCTGTCTAAAGCGGAGACGGTAAGTCTCGGCTGTCACCTGGAAGCGCCTCAGTAAAGCGGCTTTCAGGACCTCATAGTCGTCCGCCGACTCGTCACTTAGCTGGTGATAGACTTGTTTCGCGCTATCGCGGAGAAGTCCTGACAACTGAATCGCCCAACTATCGCATGGTACCCGACTCGCCCTGGCCAGCTTTTCGAACTGTGTCAGGAACCTCTCTATCTGGTCAGTTTTACAATCGAACGGCGCCATCTTAACTTCGGTCCCTCTTCCAGCCCCCAAAGCATCGCTCTCACTATTTACCAACTCCTTTTCACTGCCGCTACTCAACCTTCTATCCGCGCACGTTTCGGCTCTGAGTTTAAGTTCGGCCATTTTCAGCTCATATTCGCGTTCTCTCTCTCTTTCCTGGCGTTCTCTCTCTCTTTCCTCGCGTTCTCTCTCTCTTTCTCTTTCCTCGCGTTCTCTCTCTCTTTCTCTTTCCTCGCGTTCTCTCTCTCTTTCTCTTTCCTCGCGTTCTCTCTCTTTTTCCTCCCGTTCTTTCCTATCCTGGCGTTCCCTCTCCTCCCGTTCCTTCTTATCCTGGCGTTCCCTCTCCTCCCGTTCCTTCTGATCCTGGCGTTCCCTCTCCTCCCGTTCCTTCTCCCCCGTTCCTTCTTATCCTGGCGTTCCCTCTCCTCCCGTTCTTTCCTATCCTGGCGTTCCCTCTCTTCCCGTTCTTCCCAAGCTTTCTTGTCTGCTCTCCAGTTTGCCATTTCATCATTTACAAACTTTTCGAGTTTGTTGCCGCTAAACTCTGCCCTCAACCCTTCCGCTCTGAACTCTTCCCTCTTCTCAGTAGCGGTTTTAGCGAATTCGGCCTGCAGCTTATCTGCCATCTCCGCAACTTAGTCCTATCACGTAACTGCAACTACACTTGCGAATGGACCACCCCCCTGTCTTGTGCTAGCTTCCACGAACTCACAATCGTCAAGCTCGCAGCAACGGTAACCAAGCCAAGCTAGCTACACAGTTCGTAATCAGGAATATAACACACACTTACTCACTGTCAGTCTTACGTTAACTTACACGAAATCACCCAATCGTTAAGCTAACAACATAACAGTTAAGTAAGCAAAGCAACAATCAGGTTATCTTCTCCAAAATAACCTCACTCCACACCAGCCTTCTGCTTCCTTACACACACACTGTGCCCTCCACTAGCTTACACGAAATCACTCCACTGTTAAGCTAGCGACAACAGCAAGTAAGGCAGCAATCGCCAGGCTATCTAATCCAAGATACCCTGCCCAATCACACCGACTCTCTCTCGGCTAGTGTGATAAAACAACTTACAACAAGCCCTGCACACAGGTATCAATTTCGGGCTATGCTGCAAATCGCCACGTGCGACACGAAGCACGTGCGTACAATATACAACAGTATATACCAAAACAGTGTGTACCTTAAGGCTAGCTACTAGGCTTGGCTTGATTACCAAAGCACATTCAGCCTCTACAGTGACTCACAGCTACCTGGACTACTTCAAAGGGATACAATTCAATTCAATCCCGGACAGAGCCTACCACTATGTCGCAAACCTGGGGCAGGGTCCGTAGATTTGGTAAGGGGTACGATTTCTATCACCAGTCCAACACACCGTCTATACCCCCACCAAGTCCACGTCGACACTTACCACGTGCTACCACACTAAATTGCTTATTAATTATCCACTCTAACCAGCTCGAGCCCCCAAGCACGCATACCCCAAAGTAAAACACGAGGCAATTTAGTGCATTAAAAGATGTTAATTATTATTTCCAGAAGTTCATACAAACCCAAAAATATTACAATTACAAAGTATGAACCCTTGATCGTTGTCTAGACCGTCCCGTTTACCTAATTATTTCCCCTACTTCTATTATGTCCAGATAACTGAGAGCCAGATCTAACCTTATCTGTCATACACACAATACTGCTCACACAATACTCCTCACACAATACTCCTCACACAATACTGCTCACACACTCTCCCCGTACACTCCTTATGCGCACGCCACTTAGCTGTGTTCTCGACTTTGTGGTGTGGAGATTAGTTCTTGCAGAACACACACGCACAACTGTCACTGCACTGTCCAATGGCGGATGCAGTATGGTAATCTCTCGTCGCGCCGCAGAAGAAATATTGTCCGAAGACTTCGGTCTTCTGTAGATCGGCACGCGACGAGAGGAGTACGAGGAAGGTACACTTCGTACTGTCGCTAGCAGGCCGACGATCTTGGTATGGACGCAACACCGATACCAGTGGCCGGAACACTTGTCCGTTACTTGGTCGTCAGGTCGGACGAAGTTGTTCTTTCCAACGCACAGGTACGACCGTGTGGCTATATCACCTTCTAGGTTGAGGTCCTTTTCTCTCAGTAGTTCGGCGAAGGACAATTGCAAAGGAAGACTTGAGATGTCAAGATCACTGTCTCTCCCTAGAGGTATCTCGTAAAGCCCAGCTTGTCGTCCAGTTCTTTCTCTCTTTCAGTCCAAACGCTCAGCCTGCATCTCTAGATCTTTCAGTCTCGTAACCGTCTTGTTGGCCAGTCATACCACCTGACACACCACAACCAATCACGCCTCACAGCCACCACGAGCCTACGCTCCCACCCGCACACGCGTAAATGACGTAAAAATGACGTAATTTCTAGCGAGAAATTACGTCATATCTAGAGTAAAATAGATCTACAAACCCACACTACAGCCCTATCCCACTCTTTCACGACAAACAGATTGCGTAAAAGAGGATGACATTGGATGAGAGGAAGTCTCTGTTCGTTTCTTTTCCCATATAAACTTCCTACATTAGTGAGCTCGTTCATTGTCTATAGAAAGTGCCGTGCAGCCAACCAACCAAAAAACTGAAAGTGATACTCATCAGTAGATGAGAGAGACTCAGCTCTGTCTGTCATCAGACATTTTTTCACTCTAATGAAGTGACTGTCAACCAACAGAATATCGCTATAACTGTATTAGTCTTCTCTTTCATTTCTTCTTCACCAAAAGAAATGTGCAGTTTCTGAAAATCTTTGTTCCTAATGGTAAACCTTTCCCACGCTTGTCAACAGTCGTACGTATGACTGTTTCATCACGGACATTTGAAAGAGGAAATACGCCAACGGCTCCCCACGATGATTTGCATGGTTGTTGCCACCGAAGAGATTCCTGTTTGTGGTTCCAGTTAAAAGTTACGTGTTTTAATGTCTTTTTTACACAAGCCTTCCTGACATTTACTTGACACTTTGTCTTCGTCTCAGATGCAGACCTCCGACACAACCTCTCCAAGTGCTGACACAACCCGCAAGAACCATCATGGCGCCGTTTCCAGAGGTCTTGAAGAACCTCTTGTGTCGTGGCCGCCAGGAATATTAAGAGGGTTAGGGAGAATGCGACCCGAGGTGTCAGGCCATGAATTAGCTGCAGCTTTCTGCACACGTTCCCAATCCATTACAGACAGATTATTTGTCAGATTATCTTCGCGACAAACTCGTGTATTCCTGTCCCGTGCTGAAGGAATATTTCTCAGAGAAAAAATATTGCAGAGTTTTCATTGACAATATATTTAGGGAACAACACAACAGATCACGCATATACCAACAAATATATATGTGTGTGTGTGTGGGTAGAAGCATGCGAGAGAGAGAGAGCATGCGTGTACTCGATCTTCAGAATGTCCATCGAGCCCCCAACACCTCACACCTCCACAGCTTCATCGTTTCTCCAACCTAAATGAAGTCCACCCTTATAGGTTACTAAACTTACAGTAAATTTACCAAAGTGACAAATCTGTCTGGCTGCGAATTTGTGTTCTATTCTACTTAATCTCGGCCTAACAGGGACGTGCCCCAAAATACACCACACCCGCACATTTGTCTTCTCCTCCGCCACCGGTCTGCACGCCGCAAGAAAAACATCAAAGAGAAGTTCAGGTCTCGGTAATGTCATTTCCAGACATAAACTCCTTTTCACAGTCGGATGCTGCGTGCAGTATTTGAAAAGTAATATGACTTTCAAATCACACTTGTAAGCCCCCAACCCCTCTCTCCACCCTCTAGTAATGCCACAAATTTTTTTATTGGAGGAATAAGTTTAGTCTGGTCTCAGCTGTACAATAAATGTAATCCCCCAAAAAAACACTTCTGACAATTGTGTACGCTACATAAGAGTCCTTCACTCTGCAAGAGAATCGTCTTAAAATGAAATTATTTGTTTATAGATAATATCCACCCTTTCCTTCCCGAATATGTCCAGAAAGGCAGGGTTGTCCATGGGACATATTTTTCTATCCCGTCCCATCCCATCCCATGGCAATTTATGCCTGTCCCATCCCGTCCCATCCCACGGGATGTTTCCCATGGGATTCCCATGTGATTAACAATCCTATGGACAACACTGAAAACCACTTTTCGGCTTTTGTTCTATAATTCCTGCTACTTCACATACAATAGATGATTCAGAGGAAAGATTTAAATCCTTGATGAATGAAATAACAGTAAATTTATTTTGCAATATCAAGTATCGACTACCATGGAAATACAAATGTGTGCTGTCCCATCCCATCCCATCCCATGGGACGTTTCCCATGGGATTCCCATGGGATTCCCATTCCTATGGACAACACTGCAGAAAGGTATATGTATATGTGCGAATTTTTTAATGTATGTATATACAAATATCACAGTAATTGATTTTGAATGTGATTTATTGTTTCTCTGTCTATCTTTGCGTGCTTGCGCGTGCAGCCTTCGTACAAAGCCATTCAGACCAAAAAAAGCAGGTTTTTGGAACAAGGTTTTCTTCAGAGAATGGCAGCACACCCAAAACGAACAAGTCTCAGAGTTCAAGAAAAATACCACTCAGGTTATTGTCGCCTGTAGGCAGCGGTAACCTCAAGCTCAGAATGTGTCTCTAAAGGCGAAGCCGAGGGCAGAATCACAGAACTGAGGGGCCTCAACGTCACTGAGGGAGGACATCTACAACACACTTTCTGCAACTTTTTTAGAGACTAAGGTTCAATCTTTCCTTTTTGCGTTCTCTGGCAAAGTATGATGGAGCAAATTACTTCAGACACCAGGTTTTTCAGCTGTTTTTTCAGCTGTTTTACTTCATGATCATATACTTTGCACATACTAGTCAATTCAAAACAATTAAAAAAATCTTGCCGAAGGTTTCACATGTCAGTGCCAAACCTGGTTGCCAACCAACTGTGTGTCATCGTCGTCTGTCAACACCATCACTATATCTGACAGTCATGTATCAGTGATGGCGTGAAGCGGAGACGATATTGGTGATGAACTGCAGAATCCCATCTGTCGGGTGCAAAATTTGACAATAATACATTGAATCTGGACAGCAAGAACTTTATTTTTAACAACAATACCTTAAAACCAGCATAATGCCTTAAAGTTTAGCAATAATTCCTTCACGTTTGTCAGTGGAAACCTGAAGCTTGACCACAATACCCTAAGGTGTGAAAGTAGTGACCTGATTTATGCAATAAATCATCATAATACATGTAAAGCAAAAAAAAAAAAAAAATTGAAGTTTGACAATATTTGACCAAGTTTGATAATGATAAAAGGAAAGCATGAAAATGAACAATAACAGCAATAACAATTTTTTGCTTCTGGACGGTTTGTGAGCCGTCAGACCTGCCTTTCAGCACTCTCTCACTCTCTACATACAATCAATACAAACTTCATGTTGAACATAAAACCACACAAATTGCTTACGAACATTTTACCGAAATGGATGGAAGGCTGCCCCTCTTCAAATGAAAGCTAAAGCACCTCAGGAGACGCCGAAATTTGTGCCATCGTGACAATTTTCTTCACAGGATACCATACAGCGACATCCCCGGATGTGAAGCAACTTTTTACCATGCGCGCGCACCGGCGTGCCCAGCCTGGGAGAATGGGACGATGATGTGGCCTTTTGCTTTCTCGTGCCTGCAGTTTGCGCCAATTAGAGGCAGAAAATTTGCGGGTATCATTTTTGCCAGCTGAGCGCAGAAATTACTACGCAGAGACTATCAGGGCTGCTAAAAACATTTTTAAAAGTGGCATACCCCCTCCACCACAAAAAAGACAACCTCGGAAAGGCTTATTTTTCTAAAATGAAGGTTTTTTTTCCAGTGCTTATAAAAAGTGTCTAGGTGGTGAAAAGAGTCACGAACTTTGCGACCTCTCTGTACGCAAAGAACATTCAGAATTGAAAAAAAAATACTTTTTAAAATTTCAGTATGTCAACAACATCCAAACGAAGGGAAGTGATGCACCTTCGAGTTTTGAAGTGCCCCTTGTTACATGATATTCCTCTGCCTGTCTGGTGACTAGAGATGCGGCCCCTTGAAAACCCTTGATGAACGAAGTAGGGAAGTGGGTCTAGTGTCCTCTCAACAAGCAACAAGTCTCTATCCTGACAAAACTACATCAACCTCAAGGCCTTTCTTTAATAGGAAGCTAACTTTCCATTTTACTTTGAGTACAGTTTTTTTTCAGCACAGGAACCTTGCTGGTGACTTTGTTAGAAAAACGGAGGTACCCAAAAGTGGTTGTCATGGTTACCAGTGAAAACGAACCACCTGCACGCTAAGAGACGACAGCAGTACCGCCAATCTTTTGTAAAGCTGTTGCAGAGACCTCGCAAAAATGTGGTGTCTATAAAATGAAATTCTGATATTATCTCCGATTCTTCATCGATTTAATCTAATATTGAGTACAATTCCAGTGCGCGGTGAACTACGTGTCATAAAACTGATCGAAAAATGGAATAAGTGCACTCTTTGACCCCTCGGCCAGATGTCTGTAACAAGAGGTCGTAGCCCCCAAGCAGATACCTTACTCCTCCCAATGTTCTTTAAACAGATTTTAAAACAGATCAACACCTTCTGCCTGAAAGAAGGGTAAAAGCTAAACCAGATTAAGAAAGCAAAGAGAATACACCTTTCAAGAAGAGCTAGTCTATACATTAGCTTTATTAGTTTAATTAATTTTGTTATTATTTATTAGTTTTAGATTAGTGAAATACATAATTATAAACTAAAAGTATGAACGACAATGGGGGTTGGGGGTTGGGGGTTACTTCCCCTTAGTAACAAATCTCCGAATTGTACAGCGGAGCAGTCATGTACATCCTTGCGGTTACTTAATAACTGATTACTACTAATTAATTAATTACTAACAGATCCTCCTTCTATAATATACACATATCTTTCTAACTTCCTGTCCTCACCAACCCAAACAATGCAAATTTCAGAATCACGACAAGTGCGAGTTACACAAACATCGTTTGTATGTCAACCAATGTTTCTAACTTATTATCTTTATTTGTATATTTTATATTCATGTCACAAGTGCTCAAGAAAAAAAAAGACAAAATCTGTTCAAGCGTCGCGTTGTTCAAATGTCCAACTTTTACACATGGTAAAAAAATGCAAGATTACAATGAACAGAGATGGCCTAAAGTTTGCCACGTGACAGGCTCTAAAATAGCGCAGGCAGATGGTGTTTGGAAAACTAGACAGTCACTGAGAGTGCTTCAGTCCTTGGCTAAGACCCTCGTCCGTTGAAACAACGGGCTGCAAGGTCTGGTCACAGCTTGAGCTGGGTGGCCTGCATGACAGGATCAATCCCCCTCAAGAGGCAAGGCCAGCATATTTGTATTTTGTTTTTAGCCACTCCAGCTACTTGCTAAAGATGTAAGTCCCTCCCTTCTTTCCGTTGTCGGATGCTGGTTGAGGAAGGATGGAGGCTTTGTTATCAGTCTTCTAATGGAAGACAAACGACGGCTGCTCTTGTAATGTCGTCTGCTGTCGTACAATGGCAGGCTTAGTGAGGCCATCACAGTAGTGCGGTGGCTTGAGTGGGAAGTGAGAATGAAAGGGTTGGCCGTAAACATCACTAGGTTTTGTCAGAAAATGAAGCCATCAACAACCTCAGAAAAGTCTGAGGCAATGAAAGACTAGACAGGAAGCCAGTCAGGTGGGTTTGGCAGTCGTATCACATACAATAAAACATGAGATTTATGTTAGTTAGCCTTCCAGATAAGCAGCAGTCTTAATGCAAAATGTATATTACTGAAATAACATCTCTCAATTGATTATCAAGACTGCAAGACTGAGACTTTCAATTTATCTTTTCTCGGGTTTTTTTCTTTTCATAACACTGCTTTCAAAGAATCTTTATCGTAATCGGATTAAAACACAACGTGGTTATTGGTGAATTTGCCTTTACAAATGGATGAAGATCGAAAACCAAAACTCAAATAGTTTAGATGACAGATGCATAGCTTCTGATGATTGAAAGGCGAAGCTAAAGACAATGTGACTAACATTATTGTTTATCCAATAAGTAGAATGAGTCAGTCAGTCGTCCCTTGACCAGCACCTGTCGTTGGGGGGATCACATAGAAAAACGCGTTTTAAATTAAATGAAGTTCTGGTAGATGTTCCGCTTTCGCAGAAAATGCTTTTCTATAACGAAGCGACAGTTGAAGATCTGTTTAACTGTGCTCCTACGTAGTCTGAAGCCAGTCTTTTTCTTTCTAGAAGCTCTTCTCCAGTGGTTCTGATGCGGTTTTGTATGACCTTAAGCAGAATTTACTTGGGTGGCTGACAAGGCTCAGGGTTCTGTAGTTCTGGCACTGTTTGCTGTTTCCTGTTTTGGGGAGGAGTATGATTAATGATTGCTTCCATTCTTTGAGCCATTCCTTGTGTTTCCAGACTCTTTGTCACAAGACAGTCAGGGCCTTTGTAGTTTTCTCCCCACCCTTGTTGAGCAACCCAGCCGGCATATTATCAACGCCTGGCGACTTTCCTCCCTTCAGACTGTGTACAGCTCTTTCGACCTCTAGGACTCGTAGGTCTGCAGGTTCGCTGTTTCTAGTCTGGTTGTTTAGGAGGATGTTAGCATCGGTCTTCAGCTGGAAGTTGTACAGGTCTTTACAGTCCATCGGTTGAGTACAACATTGCTTTCTGTGAAAAGTTGGTCATTGTGAAGGTCTTTAGAAGTTGTCGGCCTTTTTGCTGTCACCTGGTGTCATTCCATGTCCCGGCATTGACTCTGAATCCAATTCTCTCTATCTGTCTTCATTCATTTCTTGATGGCAACGTTTACTTTTTTTTATTTGGTAGCTGCTTCAGGTTTGCTTTTCTTTTCTCTCTTCAAGGCCCTCCTTTGGTCACAGAGATATAGGATCTCATTCGTGACCCATGGCTCTTTCTTATCCATGTGTCGCCCTAGAACCTCCTGCGCTGTTGACAGTAGCACCTCTTTGATGTTTCCAGCGAGGATGCTTGCATCACATTTCCCCAGGTTCAGCACGGGAAATTTTTCCCTAATTGATGCTGGATTTGAAGTTATAGTCGATTTGATTATGGACCAATCTGGTGAGTGCCTCGTGGCCGTCCTTTCTTGTGGAGGTGTAAGGTGTTGGCTAAGGTGAGTCTCTGGTTCTGAGCAAATTCTAGAATTATATTTCCCTTGTAGCTAGTTTCGTCAAGGCCAGACTTGCCCACTATTCCTGCCTGTTGCTAGAGTAGGTGCCTGGGCGACCTCGCTGCTCCAGTCATCGAGTGCAAAGTTTTCGTAACTGCACAGTCTGCTCTCATCATCGTGCTCACCTTTTCGCCAGTTTAACTGTCACTGCCAACCTGCCTGATGCTGCTTTGCACCAAGCAAATGCGTGTTATCTAACTGCGCCCACAAGTCTCCCGATTCAAGCACCGAAAGTAATTCGGTTGATCAATCATGGCTATTTGAATTAGAAATATTCATTTGTCAATTATAAGGAAGTCTCTACCAACCAAACTAGCATGTCAGCATCCCTGTAAAGTTTCGTGCATTTAAAGTAGTTCCACCCGACTATCCACAACCATTTTTTACTTTCTTTTTCTTTTAAAAAAAATTCATTTACAGCTCTTTAGGGGCCATCTTCCCCATCAAGTCTCTCACCCACCCACCCACTGCGTTCTTGGAAGCGATTTAGGAAGAAAAAGCACGGCTGCTTCTGTCTTCTTGGCTCCGAGGCGCCGCTCGCGGAGGCTTCATTTCACTCTTTTGTGTCTTCCTTCGCGGCCATTAGCGCGCGACAGTCACGAGGCGGGTGATTGTATTTTAGCGTGCAAGAAGCTCGTCAGGGCCTTGCAGCGCCTCCTGCTGGACATGTCACTTGACGTTGAAGGCAGTATCGTCTTTGTCTTGTCTTGTCTTTTCCAGCGACTACACTTTCTTCACTCCCCTCCTTCTTGCACTTTCTCCCACTCCCACCCTTGGCAACCTCCTCTTCCCCATCTCCCACCCGAAGCCCAATAGCTTGGCATGACAACTGCATCTCTCTCTGTCTTGCCGTAACCTTCATCAATCGATCGAGTGTGAACGGGGTCTGACGTATTCGCAAGTCACGTGATGGCAGCAGCAGCAGCAGCAGCAGCAGCAGCAGCAGCAGCAGCAGCAGCAGAAGAAGAAGCAGATCGCCATCTCGCCATCTCGCCTCCAGGGTTTGACCGGAAAGAAGCTGATGCAGCTGCGGATTGCTCGAAATATTGACCGGCACTAGAATCCAACAAATGCAGTGTATGGAGGAAGAGTTCACGCGAAGCTTCGCTGAAAAATGAAGGGCAGGGAAGATGAGAGGCGATTGCTGGGATTCACTGCCACTGTGTGGCCATGTTTTCAAAGCTATCAATGTTATTGTTCGCGAATGGGAGGCAGTCAAAATCTAATACGACTCGGCCTTTTTCATCTGGCTCCAGCACCAAGAGAGCAGTGCACCATAAATATATTTACACCCCAGCTTCATCCTGTTCCTCCACACGTCCACCTTGTGGATTCCTTCTCATTGCTATGCTTTCTCATTTTTAGTGCTATTGAAGGTGATTCTGGAAAACACCGATATTAAAAAAATATAGCAACTGAGTCATTTGCTCCAAAAATTATAAAGTACGGTGAACGAAAAAAATGTATTTAAATTCTGGACAAGTATTTTTTAAGAGTACACTCCTCATTTTTATACATTTTTAACTGTCATCCACATTTATATTTTTCTTTCCTTCTTCCTTTCTTTTCTCACTGCCAGGCTATTTGTCTGCATTGAGTGATATGACCGTTGGGTGTTTTGACCAATACCAGGGAAATAATCTGAAGGAACTATGCAACATCAATGATAAAAGGAAAAGCAAAATGGATGCCAAAGCATTAATATGTCATGCAGCCGGTCTCTTTTAAAGCAATTGCAAACAGACTCACATGTAGACTAATGTTCACTCGACAACCGTAATGGCGTTTGGAACTATTGTTTGCTCCACAACATAGGAAACCACCGCCAGTGTTGTCCCCACGCATTGCACTAGTTTTAGTTTCTACCTGAAAGCTTTCAACTTGTTCGCCAAATGAGCTGCATTTTACCTCCAGTGGTGGTCCATGGTTGTCCCTGAATACTAGTCACTAACCGACAACTATCTCTGTGAAGGGAGAGTACTGTCACACAGTTACATTAATCTGGTCTGGTAATGTAGCGACTTTAAAAGCTTCTAAAAAGCAGTTTACAATTTAATTACATGAAGGGACGCACCCTTCTTGCTCTTAGGGGACACAGATACTGTTTTTGTGTGGTGATCTTCTCTTATTTCCCTCGCTCCATGTTGTTTACGATGGCTCTGAGTTTCTTGAGCTCGGGGATGTAGGTTTTCCCTTTAGACTTTTGTTGTGCAATCAGGCAAACTCATGTTTCTTTATAAAACACGATCTTTCAGAAAGATCAGTTTGCTGTCTCTTGCAGAAAGAGCAGATTGAGAAGAAATTTTACATTATAAAGTAAGAGAAATCAAAAAGACAGAGGGGAGAGGGAGGATGGTGCAATGAAGAACATAAGAACAGAGAAAGGGAGATGGAGGAAGCTGTTAGGTTGCAGTATTGTTTTCTAGGGAGATAGAGAGATAAATACATTTTAGGTGTGTCAAGATTAGTACAGCTGTGTAACAGTAACTGCGCCTTGAAGACTTGCAAGTAAAGAATAAAGTACAAAGGGAAAGATTAACTTTATCTGTCTCATCCCCAGTCTCTTTTTTTTATGAAACATATACAGGAATGTTAGCACTGAAACGTCCATAGAGATTTTTTTTGAGAGAGAGGGAGAAGTCCATTATCTTCCAGATGAAGTAAGTTCGTCTTCTCTGCTACGTGTTTTTCATGTTAAATTTTTGTAAAAAATGTGTAATACACTTTTATAACGAAGTACTTTTGAGTTTTATCTGAGTCTGCACATTACGTATTCAATAGAAAGTTATTTTATATTTAATTATTCCATCCTAGGCTATTCATTGATTACAAATGCCACCCACTCTTTGGCAAGTATATTGAATTTTATGCATATGAGTAAGATTTTTTTTAGAAAAAAAATGATTCAGATCATATTAACAGTCCATGAAAATGGCATAGACTATTTCTGGACAAAGAGGGGAGAATTTACTGCTCATCCTTTTCGATGACAAGACCTTTGGAGACAATTACCGTGTTACCATAAAAGCATCTAAACAACTGGTAACCGACTCCAGTCAAGTAACAGCAACAATAGCTTTTAGCCAATTGTATTTCGTGGCTGAAAATAGACCAGAGAATACTGAATGAAGCTGGCTGTCATCAATTGTCGAAGCCTCGTCTAGCGACTGACAGTTCTTTTTGTTCGGAGCCTCCTAGGAGACACGACCGGCAAAGATCTGCCATCCCCACATTTCTAGTGACGAAGTACCGGCGAGAAGGTTGCTGACATGTGAGAGGTTGTCCACTACTTCATACTTGGAAACCTATTCTTCTCCTCTCTCCATCGCCAAACGTTCACGGTGCCTGCAATATCATGGTGGTGACATGACTTATTTGTCTGCCACAGCATGGTGAGTATGGCTAGTTTGTGACTTCTATAACATGTCTTAAAAAGATGGGAATTTTCGAACAGGTTGTCATGATATTGAACGCAAGATACCGTTAAAGGTTAAAGGTCAACCAGAGTGCAATTAATTTTTTTTTCAGAAGACTGGTCTGAGTTTTATTAAAGATCCAATGTATGCAAGGAATAACCAGCTTCCTTTGTGGAGATGCAAGTCAGGTTGTCGCACATCCTGTCTGAAACAGGGGGCGCTAGCATAGCGACATAAAAAGGGACGATACTCTCGCATCATCCAGACCCAAAGCTTATCTTGGGGGGGACTTCATTCTCAAAGGAGTTTGTGATAAGGGGTTCCAGAAGTGCAGTGAAATCTCTCGCTTATCACCGTTACACTGATGCTTGTTCATATCTCCCTTTGTCACATACATAACTCACTCTGTAACACCATTCACAATGCTGACTGTTGGGACTCTGGGTACACTTCAACTTGATTCCCTCCCCCTTTCCTCCATGGTGCAACATCACAAACAGATGTTTCACAAACATTTTTCACAGAGAGAGAGACTGGCGTGTAACACTAATTAAAGTAACCCTCTCTAAACTTATTTTTCTCGTGCTCAGGAACGCTGGTCGTAAATATTCATAAACTTTAATATTCTTGCTGTTATTTTTTTTTATCATGCAATGCTGCCACGGCACCGGATCTTGGTGCATATAGTTCAGCTTCAAATACAGCCAACCAATTTTGAAATATGCCAGAAGGTGGAAATGTGCCTTCCAAATTTTTCTTACGAAATTTACATCTTGACCTAAAGTCATGTTTTTTTCCTTAGAATTTTTATCTGCAACTGTTTAGTTTTTTATTCGCCAGGGCTTGTTGCATCAGACGACTTTTTCCTGTTCACGGTCACGTCCAATGTAAATATATTTTTATTTTCAATTCCATCTGCTTTGTTAACGGAGAAAACTTTAACCTTATTGATGTCGCATGCAGTAATGAAGGTTCGTGGACCTTGCGTGAACTGGATTAAAATATTTTTTCTATCTATATTTTATATAAAAGTTACATTTCTACGAGAAGACAAAAGACAATAAAGTGTGAAAAAACAAAGTGGTGGGGATAAATGAGGTATAGGTGGGAGTAGATGAGAAAGAAAACGTGACAGGGTTCAATGACTGTCAATATTTAAAGCTCTAAATAAAATTCTGTTTTACCATTTTTTTCAGGTCGCAGACTTTTTCTTCTGTTTCCTCTACCCACGTGAAAATTGAATCCTTCACATGCCCTCACGTAAGTGTGCAACACAAAACCGGTGGCCATCAACATCTGAGTAAACATATGCAAGCACAGCAAACAAGTCTTTCACAGGAAGACCATGAGAACTCTCCAAACGTCCGGTCGTGTGTTCAAGCAGCTGGTTGCGAGATTAAAACATCGGCAAAGGTAAAAAGCACAGGTGACAGGAGGCACGAAGCAGCAATCATGGAAGGACGAAGAGAGTGACAACCACAATAGCAAACATAATGACAATAATGACACTGCCAAGTATCCAGTGTCACACGACAAACTGTGTACTTTTCTATTTTTAGTCCTCACCTTTAAAGGATACACAAAGGTAAATGACAAGTCAGGATTAAATCATAGATGTTGACATTCTAAATTGTTTTCGATCAGAATTTTAGGTTTTAAACATACAATTAATTTAAAGTTTTGTTTCAAACGCAGCTGCGCGCCAGTCCTCGGAGACCGCCATGTCATGTGCACTCTTTCGCGAAGGAAAACAAACTGAGTTTAGTTGGTGACGTAGGCGGCGCCATTTGGCAAGAAAGTCATCGTCTGTCATCTCTTTGCTCCGCTTGTTTTTGGTACGGTGTGGCACTTTAAGACCCAGGATGCAAGCGTTTGGACAGTTCACCTAAGTGGGTTCCATGACGTCATTAGACAACATGGCGGCATCCTTGTCCCACCCCAAACCTTTATTGTAAATGTGGTTATAAGTAAACGACTGTTTTGCAGCCTGAAATTTTGAGCGGAAACGATTTTTAATATCAAAATCGACCATTAAAGCCTTTTTTCCATTTTCCTTGTTTTTTTTTTCTTTTAAATGAGAAATATACTCAGCTGCAGAATAGTATAATAATAAGAACGAAATTTTCGAAATAAAAATGAGGGGAATGGATAAAAAAATAAAAATAAAAATAAAGATCCTGGTGTAATGTGTAATGTTTGCCGTCTACTTGTAGCCAAAGATGTGACATGAAATGTATGGTGTCAGCCACAGAAACGATATTAAATGTAAATATTCGTTGTTTACTTACAGACAGGGATTTCGACTAGTTGTTACATCCAGAAAAAACACTGACAGGCTGCTAACAAACTTGGTTAACTAACCAGCTAGATATTTAGCAGCGAAGGCAGGTAAATGGCTGAGAGGAACACCTTCAGAAAGATCTCAAACGCTGACAGCCTTGCATTATTAATAAAGAGAAGCGCCTTGCTGTGTGTTCAGGGACAGCTAAGAGCATTACGAGGGAAGCCATCAACATTCATCCAAGCGTTTTTAATGAATGGAGAAGATTGTACGAGTCCTTGTCCTGGAGAGCGGCAACGACCTCTAGGCGTTTAGTTAAATAATCAGGAGCTGAGGAGGGACTGGGTGTCATCGGAGGAAAGAGAGGACAATCAATGTTGTTTACTCCGTTGCATGCAAACTGCCCTTTCGTCGTTTGTTTGTCGAACGTCGATGTTTTCTCTTTAAATACCAGGACGGTGCGGTCAACGATTTTATACCTTCTTTGATGTACCTTCGCCATGATGCTTTAGTGTGATTGAAAGATGGTCGTGTGTGTGTGTGTGAGAGAGAGAGAGAACTGAATACAATGACTGTTTAATAACCTCTAGATGTTCTGGTCTGACTTTTCTAGAAACGAAATTTATGAAGGATATACTCATCATTTCATTATTCTGTGCAGGGCTAACATGAATTGACCGGTCTGCTGTGAGCGGATGGTGTAGGTGGACAGGTCTTAGTCACATCTTGAGCAAAGACTGGAGGCGTGTGCAGTCTTGCAGAAATCTGTGTTCCGAAGTTCAACCTTCTCCGCAGAGTGCACTTAAGAGGAGCGGGGGCGGTGTTCTGTTCAGGTGGTACTTTAGTCTCTCGCACCCAGTTCTGAGCCTGATTAAGGTCACCAGTTGAAGAAATTAGTATAATCTCCTATGCAGAAAGGTAGAAGGAAAACACTATCCCGATATTTTACAGCCAAAGGTGAGGGTTTGAAGAAAGAATAGGATGTTGACAAGAGCTCTCGTTACGCCTCGACACAAGTCTCATGATGAATCTCGTCCAGAAGATGAAGATCGCCATGGCCACTCCAGTCTGCGGCCACCTGGAACCTAAACTAAATGACACTCCTTTGTGTACGTCTGACTACACACACAACACGGACGGTTGGCGTGCGTTTTGCTGCGAGAACAGCATGGACACCGGATGTCGTCTGCGCGGAATGACTGGCAACGGTGACGTAGGCCTTCCGGGCTCGACAGCCAATGGTGTGTGGACACGATGCTTCACGCCAGCTCTTCTGGTGCAAGGCTCAACATTTCTAAACCTTTAAAGAGCGTGTGGGAGAGATGAAGCTCCGGTGCTAGACTTTGAAGGACTAGAAGGGTTTACGAGGACATCAGCCTTTGCCAAAGAAGACATTAAGGATTGTTGTAAATGGAAAAACGGTCAGAAAGACGACTTGCTCAGACATTCACCAAATGAGCTGTCTAGCCGACTTACCTATTATTCTGTTTTCTGTCTGTAATTCATGCTTATGTTTATGTTCAAGTTTTCGATATTCTACGTATTACGATTACCCGTTAAGCCTTTACTACGTGTGCAAATGAATCGAAATGTCGACCATCTGGTGCGTTGTTCGTCTAGTTGATAATGAATATCGACCAGGGGGAAAAAAAAGTGGATGTAGAAAGCTGCTCGAAGCAGATCAAGCGATGGATGGGCTCGATCCTCTTTGCGTGTTTTTGTCTGCGACAGGATGTAGGTCAGACAGCAGGTGCGGCAGGCAATATTAGTGGATCAGCCCATCGGCTGGATTTGTAGCACTTTACAGATTCGTCCCCAAAGAATCAGAAATGCTAGCTCGGGGTTTACATACGTAATACCCTTTCGCTCCTTTGTGCCGGTCCTGTCTGCAAACTGGCTTCTACTTACCCATGCAAGCCTGTCTGGTCTGGCACTGCTTGTCCTCTCGTGGACCAAAGCCTTGTCCATCTTGCTTATGAAGGGACGATGTCGCCTGAAGTGTTTCCGTGCAGCTGTAGACGAGGTAGTAACTGAGTCGTTAGCTTCGCCTTGTGCTGGTCTAGACAAGCTCTTCTCACAGAAAGCTGCATAATGTCCCGAGAGAGGCAACTGCAGACAAAACAAACCAAGAGGCGCTCTTTTTTTTCTCATTATGGGTTCTAGACCCCGAGCTTAACATTCCATCTCAAGCAGGCAAAGCCACAGCTGCTCTGAGGGAGTTTTCTTTAAATGTTTTATGTAGTTCAGCTTTTACCTACTTGATTTGCTGCTGGCACAGCTGATGTGAAAATTGTACGAGAGGTGAAGGAACGATAGAGGACATACAGTGAGAACTAAAAGAGAAAAGGAAAGTGTAGTTTGTAGTCGATGAAGGTGTCACGTGATATTACTCGCTTGCTGTATATATTGCATACTGATACCACTAATAGTCATTATAAAAAGGAACTTGTATAGTATTCCATCTTGTATAGCTCTGTACCCTAGCCAAGCTGAGACTCATACATTTTTTAAAACTATCCATACACCCACCCTACTCAAAAGTCAAAGTTCTACCAGGCAACCCTGGCAGAATGTCGTGTCTTGCAGTAATGCTACAGACCGAGGGTATGTCGGGAGCTTGACAACAAAGTTTCTTTGTGTCTCTCGAGAACTCCGGCTGAAGTTTGCCTGTGGAGGCTGTAGAGATGTCGCTGTTCCGCATCTCGTGCTTAATGAGCGGTCGTTGCAGGAAGCGGTCTGGCTTTCAACATTGATCTTCATCAGGTAGGACCAGTGCCTCCCTCTACTAGTCTCCTCGATGTGCGTTGTCGTCATTGTTGTCTTCATCGAGCGCACAGTCTATCCTGGCTGTTGCCAAGAGGCACTCTTACTAAACGGTCCTGCTTTGATTTTTGTCACAGGGTACTTAGGCGCGCACTTCGCGTGACAGAAGAAGTGCTTTGGTGAAAAGAGTAAAAGGAAATGAAGCTCCTAAATATAGCAACTAAAAGAGGGTTTCTTTTAACACTTTTTAGAAGTTTAGGTTTTGGGTTTCTGAGGTTATTCCTTTTTTTTAATTTTATTTTATAACAAAAAAATGAATGAACAATGGAGATTAGTACGACGTATAGAACTGAAAACCATTCCAAAGCCGTTCTCACGATCTCAGCTTCCTTCCCAGTTCACCCTTCCTACACTGCGCACGCGCAGGCCGGCAACAGGTCATTTCCGATGTGTGCCGGGTCATTTCCACATAAAGGTTAAAGGTAAACTTATTGCTGTCTATTTACAGGGTATTGACACGGACATTACAGTCGAAGAGTCTCCCTCCACCAAAATTATAAACTGAAGGATTGATGATGGCAGCCCGTGAGCTTCAGAGTTTATGCTCAACTCTCACAATGTCTGTTGTCTCTTACACGTGCACAGGTTAAGTTTAAAATGTTTATACAGGTAGCAAGCTAAGGTCGTGACTACCAACCATCTCTTGCACCAGATCAACTAGTCAAGAACAACAAAAACTTTTCTGCTGAATCAGCCAGAAAGTTCCAGCAATAACGAATGGCATAAGACCGCCAAGGGATGAGGCAGGAAGGACTGCTGCAGCTGTCGTGAGGAGGGGACGAGGCGACCTTGTCATGCAATGGGGTTAACTGCCACAGCCAGTGTCGTGGCATCGGGTCCCAGTGGATAGAGAGAAGGCTTCCCGCATTTGCATTTACTTCAGCCGTTTATCTGCCACCGTCCCTTGACAGCACTTAGTTCTAATAAACAGTACGCCATTGGTTAACCTGCTGGCTGTCAAGAGCAGTACTCTGTAATGTTAGCGAACAGAGAGAAACCAAGAACATTCTCCAATGTTCAGATAATAAAATTACTTAAAATTTGTTTTCTTCAAATTTATTTCAAAATAAATTACTTTTCAAATAATTGTAATGATGAATCTGATACTTTTCTTTTAAAAAACATCTGTAAGAAAAAATATAAACAATAATTATCATTCAAAACATATTCTAGGTACAGCTGTTGTAGCAGCCTGTGATTGACAGGATTAAGGGCACGGGTTGAACCTTTCACAGTATTACATCTCAAGAAAAGCTCACCAAAGCCCGTACGATTCTTCCTCAAAAATCCGGCACGCCAGCGAAAATAGAATTTTCTGTAATATATTTATTGACAGATTATCGCACGCTCCTGTTAGTCAATATTCTGCCTGCTTCTAACCCAAAGCTCTCAAACAGGTTTTCTATGCAAAGTAACCTCTTTTTTTGCGGGGCAGCAGCTGAGAAAAGTGTGACGGATGGAGAAAGAATGATTGAGATCCTGGGCTGTAACTGCCTTCAATGAATGAACGGAGCACAGCAACACGAAATCCAATCTGGAAAACGCACGTCCTACCCTCATAAAACGAAGTGCAGTGGAAGCAGCGTTTGGGTAAACAAGAACAATGAAGAGATCGACATTGCAGTCACCTCTGAACCTGGTTGATGTTCGCGGGTGACCACAGTGTTGTGGAGTATACACAAGGGCTGGTCTGTAGAGACAAGGGAAGCAACTGCGTTGATGTGGGTTGCGTACCTTAGCAAGCCTGCCTGCGCGTTACACGTCTTCAACATCGATCATACAGAAATATAACAATAATAGCTCTGAACAGGTTTGGGTATGACCTAGGGCACAGACCTATAAACTCCAATGCATAAATACTTTGTATTAAAAACTCGGAACTGCATTCATATGCTAAAAGCTTCACTTAAAAAACTATAATGTAATAAAAAAGAGATTTTTTTTCTTTTTCGGTAAGTCTTTCTTTGCATTGTACAAAAACACGTTGACTGCAAGATATTAAAATAAAAGAATAAAAAGAACAGCAGACAGAAAAAAATGTTGTAGAACTTTCAAGATCGGTCTTCGCTTGACAGGACAACGAATCGAACTGCTGAGATACACAGAGCTAATTCAAAGTAAACAAGGAGAGGGTCACCTGATGACCTTTTCTGACCCTGTAATTGCTTCCCAGAGGGTTTGTCCTCTCCTTCCTATTCAGCACCCGCACCGAGGCGTCAGCAGTGTCGCGGAAAATAACAAATGGCGCTGCACGAGGCGCAGCAGACGCCAGACATGTCTTCGTGACGTCACACCAAGATGAGAGCCGTTGTCCACCATGGTACAGAAACGAAAGGACAGAAAGTTTCAAAATAGAAGGAATCGTGCGATGCGCATGCGTGCAGGTGTGGGCGATGACGTCAGTTAGAGCCTGATGTGCCCACGTTTCTTAACAACCGACGCACTAAACGATTCACCTCAAACCATTTAACTTAAAAATTTAAATTATGAAGCGAATTTCAATACTCCAATTTTTACGGGTTCGAATTTCATGCCAGGCGCTAACCGTAATCGGAGATTTTTTTTTTGCGAGGAGGTAGGAACGTTCCACTGAGATGCAGTCAGGTGAATTGTGGTTTTCGGAAAAAAATTTCTTTTCTTTTTCCTCTTTGTTCATGTGAAGATTTATAAGGGGTATTAACGTGGAATATCGATCACATTTTCACAAATAAATCACCATTCACGAAAAGAAATGGAACATTTGTTTCCAGCCAAGTAGGTGACCTGCGGGCAAGTCTGAGTATGGCAGAATCGAGACAAGCAAGAGGCCCACAGATCGGTACCCACGCAGGTGAGCGCCCACGCACAAAAGAGAAGGAATGAGAGTTAATTAATGCACTGTCTGTGTCATCAGAAGCCCACCACTATTTATTTTTCTCATTCTGTTATAAAAATGGAATCCATAGAGTATCTAATTATAAACGATGTGCTGAGAATAGAAGCAGACTGCAGAGCAGAAAATTAAAACCGATGGCGCAAAACATTATTATTGATACAGACATAGCCATGTAATACTGTCTTAAAGGTTTGTCAGTCTTTTTCTTGAACACGAAAGCTTCTTTTTTTCTACGGGATAAAATCTGTCTCGAATGGATGTGAAGATAGGATGACCTAGGGCTTTAAAGAAGAAAAAAAGAACCGTTGACGAAAAAAAGAAAAACCATGCTTTCCCATCACAGGTGACCTCCGGGTATGTCTCTTTTTTTTCCTAAAGCGATCGGCGAGTCTCTTTTGTGCACGCCGAGTTCCGAAACAAAATTGAAAACAGTTTCAGTTCTCTGAGAATCGAATCACCTAATGCGAAACGCATGTATGCAATGCATAAAGAAACATAGTTATTACAGTTTTTATACACTTTACTCCTATTTAAATGGTACAAATGTTTGGTTTTTGTGGTCACATTCTTAATGTTTGTGTTTACTGTTCATATCATTAAAATTTCCAAATTAAAATATTTCAAATGTCGAAGACTATTGATTTGAGTGTTCTTCTAATTTATCTTACACCCGTGAATATTTTAATACGACCGTCAGACAGATTTTCCCTCTGTATTTATTTATTGAAGTCCGAAAATCGTACAATTTCTTCAAGCTACGAGTATTGTCTTTGCTGTTGACTGAGGTTTGGACCTCAAGTCATCGTTCAAAATAAGCAGACCCACGCGAAAGGCGCTAAAAATAACTTAGGGCCATTACAGGTCCTCGAAATAGCAGCAGCGTGTTGATGAAGAGTTTCTGCCTCTTGGTTATCACCGAAGAAGCAAACTCCTTTCTGGAACTTCAAAGCCGAGTTCAGGGCAGCTGGATGTAGTCGACTTTCTAATGAAATGTTTGCTCTGAACGGCAATTTGGCTTTCTCGCAGCATATGTCATGACAAGAGTTTTAGTGAAAAATCTTTGAGCCACACATACAGATGGATGCTATGTAGAAATTCTTCTGCTTTTTTGTTTGTCTGAATGAATTGGTTGTCTGGCACATTTGTCGTTGGTCCTCGATAGATAGATCCTAGGTTAAAAAATACGTGTAATGGGGGTAGGGTCCAAACCAGGGTCCTCAAGTCCTCATTGTTTTGGCCTTCTTTTCTTTTTCCAGTCTCATGTCCACTTGCAAATAAAGCCTTTGATGACTTTCGTGCATATATCGCCAAACTCAGCGAGTTTTTGATACAACTTGTCTGCAGTTTGACCAGTCGGGACAAGGGGAAGAGGCATGACAAATGTGTTCCTTTTTCCCCGCTAAATTTCCATTCCAAACACGGCCCAATCTGTACTAACAACAGACATTTCAGTTAATCGACCAGCAGTCTCTTTACACAATCCCGCACTCTTCTCTGAACCATAATTTTGCCATTGACGTCATGGCCATTCTTCTTTCTCTCTTTCTCTCTCTCTGTGTGTGGCCAGTACAAGAGATTGACTCTCTCGACACAGAGCTGGACGGTCACAGCCCGATCCACCAAACAGACAGCTCACATCGGTTGGTGGAGGGTGCGTGCCAGCCTTCAATACCGTCCACCAGGCTAGTTTTGACGGCCGGAGACATCGGGAGGGTGGAAAATTGTAGGGGTGGGTGAGACAAGAGAGCTGGAAGCAAGGCTGCCCACCGTTCAAAGACCACTTGTCTTGCTGTCCAGTGCTGGAGGCCCCATGCGGCCTTACAGTGGATTTTTTTGTTTTTTTACAAGCAGGAGGCATGGAATCCCCTCCATCTCTTATCGCGGAACATGGTTCAGCTCGCGCATTAGCTCCAAGGTGTCCGTTGGACAGTAAATCAAGAAGGACATTAATTGTGTGGGCAGGGCTCGGCTTTAATACGCATCTGGTATAATAAAGTATAAAAACGACTGCAGTTCCTGAGACATTTGACAGTCCGCTTAGAAATAGCATTGGAAAGGATGGAGAAGGCGTTTGTGGGGGTTGGGGTTGGGAAGAGAGGAGTCTGGAAGCCTGAATCACAAAATGTATTTCTTGAATACGAATCACTTTAGCCGCAACCACTCAAAGATCCGGAAGCGGCCATTAGCGTACGTTGATATATCTCTTTCAAACTTGATCTTCACTTCTTCCTTCTTCGTTTTACTATGTAATTATTTAACGATGAAGGATCTCACAAAAGAAATTTATTTAATTTAAATGCTTGTAGAAACCTGTTAGTAAAGACATGTGTTAGTATCAATTTATATTTTTGTAGGAATAAAATAATAAATAATTGTCACAAGCACACGTACGCACGCGCGAGAAAGAGAGAAAGAAGCAAGAAAAGGGACGAAAATATTGGACGAGGACGACAAACGGAAGGGTTTACTATAAATAGAATAGCATCCTCCAGTCGGAGACAGAACACCTCCCACTGACCGCGCGTTTCGCTCCGAGTGCTATCAACCAGTACACGTACCTCGGACATGCTCACGCATGCGACAAAGGCAAGCCCTCGGGACCTGGAGGTGACTTGCGCCCTCTCGTGGCGACCTGTCTACCTCGTGCGAGAACGCCATCGCCATCTTGTGGGCGCAGCTTCCTGTCCAGATTTTTTTTTTTATATCCTGTCCGTAGTTGTGACATTTTGCGGCCACATCTTTAATTTTTTTTTCTTTTTATTCTCCTTTTCATTTGTTTTTTCTCTCTTTTTTCTTATTCTAATCTTCTTCTTTCTTTATTTGTTTTTCCTGCAATATCCTGTTCCAGCTTTCCCATGCTCCAGACACCTCTACAGTTTGTGGGTACTATACTCGTCTACCTCTAGTCTAGCTCTAGTGAGCACTACACACGTTTTCATTCTGTGGGCACGAAGAAAGTATGTCCTATGTGGGCACTATGCATGTTTTCATTCTGTGGGCACTAAGCAAGTCTGCACTATGTGGGCACTACACATATCTGCTCTATGTGGGCACTATGCAAGTGTGGACTGTGGGGACTACGCATGTTTTCATTTCGTGGGCGCCACACAAGTACATCACCTATTGACTAACTTGATACGAAGAGCTATTCTCGGAGCGACAAAGGTCGCTGTTGCTGCGATTAAGATTATTTTAATCTCGCTTATTATCGCCTCTTGCTGACAGACATATTGGCCTGACAGCTGTGACAGATTGTGGCAGGCAGGCGAGAACTACATCAATTCAGATATCGTGTTAAGGCTTGTGCCACGCTCACAGCCAGCCACCACACACTCCTTCCTGCTGAAGGCTTTGTATTTAAAAGATCATCATCATCATCATCATCATCATCATCATCATCATCATCAGTGAAAGTAATGGCCGTGTCATGTGTTGTCGGCCATCTCAGGCTCCAAGAGGTAGGAGACTTGATTCCTTTCCTAAATTCGCAATCGGTTTGCCTTTTACAAAATGAACAAGTATTCTCGGTGCACGACTGTTCACTAGTACTTACAAATATACTACACGAGTCTCATGTATTTAATGTATTCTGTCCCCTTTTGGTAAATTCTATTTATGGACTGTCACGAATTCCAGCTTCTCCAGAGGTAATTAGAGTCTTCTGAAAAGTCTCGAGGACTAAATAAAACCTGGATAAAAACTCTGACAATGTTCAGACTACGAAGAGATTGACAATGCACTACACTTTGCAATCTTCTGTCAGCAAAAATAGTTTCTTTTATCTTCTAAACAGTTCTTACAACAAACCAAATACATTTCTCTGAAAAGAAGAAAAACATTAACCAATGACGTAGACAGATTGGTTCAGCGGTATAAAGTAACAAGAATTCCAGATAACAAACAGCGAGTGAAAAAAGTATTGACGCGAAATCCATCCAATTTCATCTCGTCAGTCGCTCGAAAAGAAATGAGGTCGGACAAATAAAAAAATGATACAAGAAACGCATTGATTAAAATCTATTACAAGGTGTGACATTTTGGCATCCATAACTTCATCCTAAGTGTGTGTGGGAGAGAGAGAGAGAGGGATAGTGTTGATAGAATGTGAAAGATGAGCAGGAAAACAGTCTGGAAGAAGTAATGAGCGTATCCAAGCTGAATGTCCAGATTTTTTTTTCTAAAAAAAAAGAAACAACCATATCTTTAAAATGCTTGACTACAGATAGTTGTCAACCATGAAATGTCATTTTGAAGATAAGAGCAATACTGGAAATGTTTTCTTTCCTTTTGGGAACTGCATTAAGTGCTCATTTTCTTATCATAGGAATTCAAGGGACACCTTTTAGCAGGACTGAATTATGTTGGAATAATACCTGAAAATATAAAACCCAAAATAATGTTTAAAAAAATGAAACTTGTCTTAATACAGGAGGGAGTGAATGGTTAATAGAAAGAAAAGAGAATACTTTGCATTATATACTTATGCTTTTAGTGCAATATCTACTGTCTTCAAGTTGTAAATAATGAAAACAAATCCATGAGACAGTTTTTGAAAAATGAATCACAAAATGGTAAAATATCAAAAGGTCAGCTACAAATGGGAAAGGTTGAGGTAGGTTTCATTTATTGAATTACCATTAGCTCCCAACTTGAAATTCGCCGACTTCCTTTCAACTCTCATGGACGGAAGAACGTCAAAGGGAAGAAAACACTAAGACCAAAAGCTGAAAGCCTTCAACAGAGGGCGCTGGCCTCCCAACAGTTCATTCATCTGCCGCTATGTCCTTGATCATCGGCGTTCTCCTAAAAAGCCTTTCGCCTATTGAGGTATATTTTTATTTACAAAAATCTTAGCGCTGCGTCTTTAATTAGCGGCTGTTTCCTATGGCAACGGCACGTTTTGCCACACCTCACAACCAGTTCAGCTTTCTCTGGAACCTCTTTGAAGTGGAGCTATAGAGCAGAGGTTTGGTGCTGCCTCTTAGGTATCGATACCCCGGTCCGGTCTATACCTAGGGTTAGGGTACCTCTGGGTGTCTGTCTACTACAGACGTCTGCGCCTGAGATGCCTTCTTGGTCCATCAATGCCTCCGAGAAATCCAGACCCTAGTCCAGAATTCTAGACGCCAGCTGCCAGTTTGTAACTGAGTTAACGGTGATAGAACACCCACAGACTCCGGTTAACACTGTAACGCTTGGCTAAGGACTGAGTAACTCGTATCATCAGATAAACGATATTTATACAGAGCTGATTAAAACCTGATTGATCTTCCTTTTCTTTCCAAACGATTCGAATTCTCTTTTTGTGATACAAAAACAAAATTATCTTGACGTCTGACGTTTGGAACTGAATATTTTAAAAACTCCTTTTTCCAACACCTATGTTTTACTTATTGATAGTTTCATATTTGAAAGACAAAATTTACTTCTAGAATCTTTATGATAAAAAAACACAAACCACTAGGGTGTTCTTTAAGAGCAGCGTTCTTTAAGAGGCTTGGAACTCATCGACTTTCTGCTGTGAGAAGTGTAACGACACCTTCAGCACCGGTAATGTTCGGGTGCAACAACGTTCTGCTGTCGTCTGCTCCACTGCACTCTCATCCACTCCTCCTCATAGCTGACTTCACGCCTCCAGCCGACAGCGCCAGCTTTTCCTAACTTTCTTAAATTTATCCGTTTTACGCCACATTATTGAAATTGGGGTCTTTTGGGTGCAAACTTTCCGCTCTTGGTCATTTTCGTGGGAAAACAATTTTGAAATTGGTTGTGGAAACTGGAATAAAGCACGGAAGCAACAACTTTCTCTCTCATCTCTCTTTCTTATTTTCCTCTAGCTTGAAAAAATTTTTTTTTCATGTATTTCGTGCACGAGCTCCATATGCACGCGCACACACGCCCTCACACAGAAAATGAGACCAACTGTAATTTCCGTACTGCACAGTGATGCACATCGTTATCACTGAAGTACATCACGGGATGCCAGTCAGACCAGTTGCGGAGGAGATAAAGAGATAAAGGGCGATAATTTGAGAGGTGGCGCCTGCCCCACGTGACGCTCACTTAAACTGTTGTGGTGCATGTTTTTGTGTGCCACGTTTTCAGTCCTCGTGATTCTACCATCTACAAGCAACATTTCTAGTTTCTAGTATTTTCTCTGCTGCTGACTCATGGCCAATGACAGCTGGTCAGCTGTGACGTCAGCTGTGGAGGTGATGAACCCGGTGCGTTCAGTGCTTTGACCTTTTGACACTGGGATAATGGCTTCGAACTTGTTTTACGACACTTACGACGAAAACAAAAATAAATAAATCACATGCACTTTTAGGAAGCGCAGCTGAGATCAAAGGAAGCTTTGTGAAGTTTTCAATGAAAGAGCTGCCACTCAAAGCTGATAACACAAGCGATGATTAGAGCTGAACCAATGACAGAAAAGCTCCCTAGGCGCAACTAAGAAAAATTAAACATGAATTCAGAGGGTTTTTAGCAGATCCTCCTAAATCTGAATTTATTTGAACTGTCATTGTTTTTAGGGATTAGCAATAGTCACTACAAAGAACAGGGAATAATTAACTCGATTAGGACCGACATGTAGAATAAAGGTCCAGACTAATAAATGTTCCCACATTAACTAATTATGAGTATTGTTCAGTGTAATTGAAGCCCTTGAGCCGGTTAGTCTCTGGGGATAGAGGGACTGCACTGGTTCTACCCCGTATTTATTTTTATTTTATTGGTTTGTCGAGCGACGGTAATTAAGTCAGACGTGTGAAGGTCTGTCCATCGCTCTTCATGTCCGTCAGCTGTTTCTTCCTCTCTCGAGGCGCTGGCTCCCCTTCCGCTTGTCCTGGAGGATAGTCTCAGCCTGTGATGAGAGGTCACAAGTTGCTAAAAAGGGTTTGTTGGTACCCGCAGGGGAGGTGAGTGAGTTCTATACACAGACGATGGGATTGTGTTGAAGTTTAGCAACGAGCTTTCCCGAGGCACTTGGTCATTTGGTCAGAAACCTCCTTAGGCTCATCTTTTCCTAGTCCAATCTCGCAGTAGGACGTGTCTCGGTGACTACCAAAGGGCTTTTTTCATTTTGTTATCATAATTCAACATTGATCTCTTTGCTGGTACTAGATGATCGACGGTTAAGCCGCCTCGTCAGTATTTTTCATTGGGGGAAGTTGGGGGGCAGAGCTAGACACAGCAGCTGATAAGATTTGCCATTTATTGAAGAGATAAAGTTACCCCAAGGGTTAATGGACTAACATTATAGCTCTAGCATTGGAATAGCCTCTAAAATTGTTTGTCTCTGTGTGTGTGTGTCCACGAGCGCAAGAGTCCCTAAGTGCAACAGTCTATATTCACACACCTCCTCCACTCCCAACTCTATGCAATACGAATATAACACCTTAAGCACATGCTTTTCTTCCAATTGTCTTGGCAGCTGAATCAATTAATATCCGATTATTTGATTAATCGCCGACTTAGCCTTTGCCTGGCTGTAGTGGACACTGTAGGCTGTTTAATGAAACGTTCTTCTGTCGCTCCAGTGGCAGTAATGTGATTTACTAGACGACAATTTACTTGCAGAATTAGCTCGTCTGGTGGTGGAGAGGGAGAGTTTCCTACTTTACAAAGGTTCGCCAAGGCTGCTACACTAACCGCTGAATGCTTCATGGGTGGCAAATTTACACAGGTGGCGCTGGCATAAGCGAAGTGTCAAAAGAAGCATTCATCCGAGAAAGGCAAGCAAAGCGGAAAATGCTAGTAGACCTTTAGTAATAAGCATTGAAAGTCGGATTATCACGCATCATGGACATTACTGAAACACGTTTTGTTACTGAGAAAAACTCTTTCCCCGGGGGGGACAGCAACTTGGACGTAGGAGCAACCCACACGGAGGCTTAAATAAAAAGAAAATATAAAAAAGGAGAAATAAAGGGCAATGGCTTGTGAAAAAGTATGTTAAGTAAATACGATGAATGGAATCGATCAGCGGCGAAATCTTACAATCGGTTTCGGCAGGTGAAACTGTCAGACATCTGCGGAACTTGTGTGCAAGAGATTGTTCAAGAACAGTCGTCAATGGCCAAAGCAAACAGAGCCGAGTGGATGTGGGATCCGGCTGCTGCGGTCTTGTCTTCCGCTTCCACGTCACGATGCCCTTCAGGCGGCAGGCATCCACGGCAGGCATCCACGAAGGGTGTTGTTTGGTTCAGTCGTGAATTAAATCTCACTGTGAACACTTTGATAAAGAAAAGGGATCGATGAACCCTGATGTACAGCTGTGCGTCCCGCAGCGGAAGTCTCATTACCTCCAGTATTGAGTGTGACCCCGAGGTACAGGTGTACGTCACGTAGCGGGTCTCATTACCTCCAGTATTGTGTGACCTTTATAAACAGTGGAATTTATTCACAGTGGAAAAATGTCACGATTTACTTATTTAGGTTTCTTATGTCCTGGTTTGGAGGTTCTCGTTCTTATTTTTCATTTCATTTGGACCTCGTTATATTCTGTCATCTTCATCCCTAAATTAACCACAAGATTAAAAATAGTTTTCATAACATTTTTTAATTAAAGCCTTCATATATCAAATCTGAAAGAATATTGTCTATCTGATAAAAATTTGCATAAAACCAGACACACAAAAATTCTAGTGTAAAACCTCCTCAGGAATAACTAAAGGAACAATATTGCAAAGGTGACTTGGACAGAGGGACATGGGAGGTAATAGGTTAGTCTGTCCTTACACTCAGCTGTTGGAGATGTCTAGAAGACTGGGTAAGTACGACGAAGCAGACATGTATGTCAAAGAGGACAGACGACAAAACTTGAAGTTGATGAAATGTAGGTCGAAGGTCTGTGAACTGCGGGACGCACACTTTCGTGGCCAGACAAGGAATGTCCACCAAAGGGCAGACAGACAGTTCTAACCAGGCTCACAAACACGCCTGATTTAACCCGTCAGAAAACTAGAGAGGGCTTTATGAGCTTTTCAGTGGATATATGAGGTTGTAATCGAGTCATGAATTATTCACGAGCCTACGTCCACTCTCCACGCCTCCTGAGGCAAACCAGAAAACAGAAGGTAGCTTACAAAGAAGCAAGACCTAATTCTTGTCAAAGTTTGCTCCCACAAAACAAAATACCTTCAACCCCTACTTATGCAAAAACATTCTCTGCATTCTAGTCTTTATACTTTGTGTCTGAAATAGATGTTTTGAGAAATCGGAAGGAGCATTAATCGAGGTATATAGGTGGGTGGGAAGTAAATCACTGATTCATCGGGAAGAGGTATTGTGGACTCCTGGGACTCTTTACATGAAGGAGTAATGAAATAAAAATAAGGCAGGCTCTTGTTCCCTTCTACAGCTTCTGCATCCCATATTAACCAAAATCTGGACGTTGGATCCCTTTTCTCGTGTCCTCAGAATGCCCAAAAGATGAGGTGACGATTGCCGTAAAACACGTGACTAAACAGTCACTGACCCTGTGATGCATATTCATGGCAAAGGACACCGTCTGCACGAAGTTGCTAGTCATCTATAAAACAAAAGCCTTTTTATCTTTATCTACCTAGAAAGCTAGTAACAGCTTTGTTTGAAAACTCTGTCCCGAGGTTTGTGTAACGTGCGAGGTCACGTGACACCATAACCACTGTGAGGACATACAAAGGGAAGTGTTTGGCTTCACTTGTTCAAGGTGTAAACTTTCTCGAACAAATCCGAGGAAGACTTACTAACCCTGATTTCATCAGTATTTTGGGTTCTACAACTATCTTCATACCACCTCACAAGAATCTACAATTAAAAAGACAGTTTTATATAAAGTTCCAAAAGATGAATGAAAGCTATATCAAAATTTTTTCACAACTACTTTTGAAAAGAGTTTTGGTTATTCTTCAAACCGTCTTCAAGGAAAGAGGTATGGAGTAATAAAAGATGATCAGACAAATTTTGCCATACTTTCAAGTGTCCTTCGACCTTGCTGAAAACATGAAAAGACACAGAAAGAGTGCCCAGACTACCAAACCATTCAAAAGGAAGTTCGGTGATGAGGAGACAAGTTCACAGCTCGCCGACGTCAGCAGGTCAATAAAAGGGCGATGTTTGAACGAAATGATCGTTGTTTACGAAATCGTTAGTCCTGGGATATTCTGAGTGTATTTCCGTTAATCGTCCACTTACACAGGCGCACTTGATGCATTTGGCTCGCTCATTATCTGTCGTGAAGCACACAGGCTCTGTGGTTGCGAAGACATGTTTGCGGGAGATAATTAATACGGAATTTTTCGCAGCACAGTACAGGCCCCTGTCATTGGTAGTCCTATCTAAGCTCCCCTCTTCTAGATGCTTAACTGTATATTGTCAAACGTTTGGCCAAGTATGGCAAAGTTGTCTATAAAAGTGACAGGGCACGGATGGCCTTGGTGCGAACGTTTGAGATATTGGAACTATGGTCAAAATGATGAGTCCAGAGTTCTTTGCGAATACATTTGCCAATATCTTTTGATTTTGTGGCAATGAGGAGATTTTGAATGGAGCTTTTAATGATTAAGACCTTTAAAACAGGCTTTCATACACTTCTATAGTGACTGTCCGAATATGCACAGACAAGTGCATCTGATTGTTATTCTAATACTGTTCTATTTATATATGAGCAGGTAGGAGGAGGAGAAGAAGTAGCGAACATGTGGAAGAAAAACTCATTTGTCAGTCCCCAAACATCTCAAATCAAAGCCTTTAAATGTGTCTACAGTCATGGCCCTTACTCTGACACCAGAAAGACCAACCAATTCTGCAATACAAGAAGGAGATAATTACCGAGATGTCGGTATATCAACCACGTCCGCCGCGGAGTGAGACCCAAGTAGCTACAAACCTTTGAATCCAATGAAAGTCTCCTGGTTCTCACCAAGACCGCCAGAGGACGCAGGGTGGTCTCCTTTGCAGCAAAAATAACACCTAGAGAAATTGTTAGAGAGACGGAAGAGCCCGGCAGACAGGGGAAGGGTAGAGATGCCATCAAGGGGTTGACAAGACGTAAGCTCGCCGACTCCCAGCGGGTCAGAGAGTATACAGCCAAATGGAGGCATTTACTTATCAACTCATCAGGGGATAGAGCGGCGGTTACTGTCCTGCCCAGACACGGGTCTTAAAGGTACTTTACAGAACCGTTCTCAGCCATTTTTTTTCAAAGAAGTGGATACAGGCAGTTCATTTCCCCCAAGACGGATGGACGATAACAACTGCTTCACTCATCTTCTTGTGTCTACATAAATATAGTAGAAAAATCTAATCTGTCGTATAGTTTGTATTTTCTATCGCTGCCGTCAGTGGACAACATGCTGTGGGACAAGAAGACAAAAAAGATGATTATGTAAATATTTTCCCAATATGTTAAATTGACAAGCAGCTGTTTGACAGCTCTCTTTATAAAATCTTTATGCGACATTCGTAATGAGAAACTGCCATTTACTTTTGTGCACTGCAGATAGATTGGCAGATAAATGTCAGATAAAAATGTTGTTGTCACTATGACAACAAAAATCCCACGTGAGGGAGAGAGGTTTCGGCGTGTGTGTGTGTGCGAGCATGCGTGCGTGCGCCTGGTCAGGTATTTACATCTAAGATGTTTTATCAAGGTAGCAACGGACTTTTCGAGTGATGGTTCGGAAGCTAGCTAGCCTCCTACCTTGTCCAACAAGCAAACATTTGAACCAGCCAGCAACTAAAACTATATCACAGCTACGTAGCCAGCTTCGTAAAATAAGAGTGTCGTGCAGAGAAAGAACAACGTGCGCGAGACGAAATGCGAACCAAGGACACCCAATCATTACCATCACTAGACTGATGACAACGCATGACCATTGCGCCAACAGACCCCACACTAACACAACTTTACTAAACCGTATGAGGACTTGGCAAGAAAAAAAAATTGATGGAGGGAGAGAGGAGAAAAATGTGGGGATAAGTTGCCAGGAACTCACACATGTCTGACTCCCTCCATCCCTGGACCCTGGGCTGAGAGCAGGAACCGTAGGCGGTTGTGCACTAGTTGCCGCTGGTATTGCGAAACAGTTTCACCAGCTGTGACATCCTTTTCCCTCTCATACTTTGTAGCCGGTGCCCTCTTTCTCTCTCGCTAAAACTCATGGCTGTGTTGTGAAATGCTGTGAAATCCTTGATCAAAGGACTGGGTCCACAAAAAACTCTTTTGACCTGACTTTGTGACCCCTATTTTTTTCCCCTCCTCTTCTGTTTTATGTATTGGTCTGCTTTGCCATCTTTGAGTCGACCAGAGTGAAACCGCTTTTGGCACGTGACTAGACCAAAGCATTTGTTTTCTCACTCATCCCACTTCCATTCCCTTCCCCCTCACCATCCCAACTCCCCAGACGCAAAGGACTTCAGAGTTTATTACCGAGCTCTCACGAGGATTCTCTTGACTAGGAGTTAGTCCTGGCAACTGATAAATGCCGCGGTGCGCAGACATCTTCCATAGAACTGCGCGCGCAATCTAGTTCTGAGCTAAGTTGTTAACTCAGAATTATCATCTGATAAATGTGAACACTTCTAATTTCGTATGTAGATTTCCATGGAAGTGTCCGGTTGCCTCAAAAATATCTGAAGTGTGGCGGCGAGTTCACGAGTTCAGCTCGGGTTTTATCAGAGGTCGCGTAGCAGCTGCAATGATGCTCACGTACAAAGTCGGTTTAGTAAGTACACCAGGACATTTGTTAACACGACTCAAAATCTTCATGACTAAGTGAATAATTAAAGTCACTTTAACTACAGGTATTATTAAAGATTATAATACGTGCCAGTATGTAAAAATAAGTAAATGTGGAAATAAACACCAAATATACTATTTTCTGGTAGAATTTAGTGAAAATGATGTTTTTAATTGGCTGAAAAAGAGTACAACGAATTTTTGTCAAATGTCAGCCAGAATCGTTTGCATGTGAATTGTGCACTTCCGCTAATTAGCTCACTCAAGACTTATTAGTGCAAGCTATTAGAACTCTGCCCAATGGTAGTGCTCCAGTGAATAGAGCAATCTATTAGAACTCAATGGTAGCGCTCCAGTGAACAGGCGACAGAGAAGACAGGTGATGCTATCTGCTGCAATGTTGATGGACATCCCTTATATATTGCTTTTTTCAGCTACGAGGCAACTTGAGGACCTCTCGGGTATCCGGCGACCTGTTTGCAACATGTGTTTGCGCGTGTACTTCGCGTGTGTGTGTGTGAATGTGGATAATATGTGTTTATAGATATATGCATGTATATCTAAATGTGTGCGGATATGTATGTACAGGAATTTTGCCGTTGTTATTGTTTATTACATGTACGATTGTGATCAAAAGGAAGACGATATCTACATGTTTTGTAATATTTAAATCGCCATGTTTTTCTCCTTTAATTACTTTCTCTTTTTTTACGCTGCATTCTGCAGGTGACAAAATGTCGCCCCCTCTCACCTGGAACGGGTGGAGACAGGCTTAGGTGCAGACCATCCAGCATCAGTGGTCCCTGTGTAAAAGCATCGGCAAGGACCCAGCTCGCTTTAGTGCTGCCCGGGTAGGAATCGGATCACCCACGTCACGCGCCAGCTCTCTAGTACAAAGGACAAGGATCTAAGGCCACACGGTCGCGTGCTGCGCGTGCGCCAGTCATTCAATATTGTTGCCAAATGGATGCTGGGAAAACTCTTGTCATCAAGGCCTCGGAGTGTTTAGCACACGCTCACCATTACCACCACCACCACCACCACCACCACCACCACCACCACCACCACCACCACACCACCACCACCGGTATTAGTACCGATACAAATGTTATTAGTGGCATGAAAACACCACGTGGACAAAGCGTACGCTAAATTTTAGCTCACGCAGGATATAGCTGAGCACAAACGGGTAGGCAGCTACCCTGGGGAGCTTTCAGCTGGTTTTACGGCGAGAACGTGTTCAGCGAGATGGACACGACACAAGACCTGCATTTTATGAGTCTCTGTTCGATTTACTTTTTATTGCACGCTCTCGCCAGTTATGTAAAGTGACAGTCACACAGTTCACTCCATCGTGTGTCTCCCTCCTGTCCTAAAGACAGGAAAAACATAACGACATGAAGATGACTTTAGCCAATCGGCTCTCTTGGATCCTATAAATTTTGAAAAACAATCCTGATAGAAAATAAAAATTGTGGGGTTCGGCATCTATCGTACGATGTTACAGCTGGAGTCGAAAATGTCTTATATACGGATGAACCTCCTCCCTGCAAAAAAGTATTTATTCTACTACTACTACTACTACCACCAATAATAATAATAATAATAATAATAATAATAATAATAATAATAATAATAATAATCTGTTCTGAAAAATATGCGTCTTAAGTTTTGACTTAAAGGTGATAAGAGAATCAGAATGACCAAGGCTGAGGAGTAAGTTCAAAGTTCACGTGGCTTGGTATTGTACTAAGTATAATCGTACACAATGTCTCGTGATTTTACTTTTCTGCACTTAATCTGTTGAAAGGTATGTAAGGTATAGTGTAAACAAAGTCATAAATATGTGTGACTGCTTTGTAAGAAATAATGACTTGTGCGCCATTGGACTGCGTTTTTGATGTGCCCTCATCTAACGTCGATTCCGTCACTTCTAACATCCTCCAAATCATCTAGAGGATATCTAAAGCCAGCTTTCACGCCTTTAGTGCCAAACGGAGTTTTCTCAACACGTCGTTTCGCCGGCTACACACGAAGACACCCGCGCCTGACCAGCTTTGTGAGTGGCTCAAATAAACAGCGAGTGGGTGGATGCTGGGGGTTGCGATCTCGCTCCTGAAGAATTTGGAATCATTTGCCGGAAGCTTTGGTCTGTGCGCCGGTGGAGCCGTTACGAGTTGGAGTTGGGTGGGAAGGTGGGTAGCCAGGCAAAAACCGGTGTGAATTATGCGTCCCTCTTGTCCTCTTCGATGCGGAGTGCGACGATGATGATCAATGCGTATAAAAATCAAGCCGCTGCGGGAGGCGGAGGGAAGTCGAGTCTCCTGTTGCCAGAAAATTGTCCATTCCAAAGAGCTGCTGACTTCTGGAAGCGTTGTTTTTTTCTTCATTCTTGTGTTGACTGAAGAGGTTCAGATGTTTACAGGACTGACAACGATGGACAATGTGACAGCTGACCTTTCATACAGGTCGCTCACCTCAGTCATGTAGCTCTCATCTTTTTAAAATCCTTCTTCTTCTCGACCTCCTACTAATTATTGGTTGTTTTGTTCATCGTCCCCCTCTCCTCACAATTTTCGTTTTGTTCTTTCTTCTCTTCCCTGTGAAAACCGTTTAGATAAACTCTTCTTTATTCAACACAACCTCCGATGTTCTCAAATGATTGGAAAAAAGTTTCGTTTGCCTCTCGCTTTAGAAATGGAAAATATCAAAATTCTCTGGGGCCGGGTCTGACTAAACAAATCAATCACTCTTCATGAGGGTATTTCCCTGAAGATACCCTTACCACGCACGCGCATTATTAACCTGAAGTAATGTACCTTGACTACTCCAAGTCGGCGTTAAAGTGACTTTTACACCAGTGGGAAGCAGACGAGCTTAGGGGAATATCTTTCTGCAAAACCCATCAGCTCACAATTGGGTAGAAATCGAGGGTTTCCGCACTGTCAAGGGAAGTTCTTTTATCACCGGAAAAATTAAAATTTTTTATTTCTTTTTTTCCTTCCCCTATCGTTTTCCCAGCGCCTTCGAAGTCCATTCGCTTATCATTATTTGGTTCTGGAACCGCTCGGCTAGCAAACGCTTCGGAATGTTTAGGTTCCATTTTGATTAGTCTGCGTGGTGGTGGTAGTGGCGATGATAGTGGTGGTGGTGGCATAATAGAATTTTTTCCTCCATACGCAATTCGTACTCGATGCCAGACACCAAGTAAGTTGTTCCTGCACATGTTTCTACATTACGAAGAGAGAGTATATTCATTGTATAAATACGTTAATTATATTTATATAATATATAGAAAGAAATAATCTGCACATCCGGGGCTTTGACGTCAAAAATGCATTATCTAAAAAAGTGGTGGATAAATAAATTGACAGATGGATGGAAAAGTGAAAATAAAGGTAGACGGAGATGTAGGTATAGATTGTACGCATAGTTTACTTCTTGCAGACGGAAAAATGGCAAGCAAAGAGCAGTAAAGATGGAGCAGAAAGGAATAAGAAGGAGAGAGAAAGTATCAGGAGGAAAAGAAAGAGCAGGAGAAAATGAAGAAAAAGAAAAAGCTGGAATGAGAGCACGAGGAGGAAACGGAGAAGAAAAAAAGCAGTATCAGGAGCTGGAGGATAAGCAGAAGCAGCAGGACAAGAAGCAGCAAAAGAAGGAAGAGTTGAAAGAAGAGAAGGAGCAGGACAAGGTCACTAGGAAAGAAGCAGGAAGAGGAGAAGGAGGAAGAGCCATTACCCAAAAACCCTCACAAACATGTAGCAATGCAAGTACAGCATTTGATGCAATGTCCCAACTGGATGTCCTGGTTGGGCCTCTTCTGGCTGTGGATGCACCAGTTCCACCGGACAAGTTGAGAGAAACTGTTTCAATATGCGTGCAGCAGACGACATGCTATTCATCAAGTTTTTTTTTCTATTTTTGAACCACAATCCCCCCTTCCTCTCTCTCTTTATGAAACTCGGATAATGTTGTTCTTTTCGGGGGAAGGACCTTACCGCTGCCTACCCCACATGGTCCCTTTCCAGAACATGTACCAAACAACGCCTCGTTAGAGAAAAAAATAGTGTAAAAACAGGTTATGAACTGTTTTGTGCATGTCAAGGGCCCGCACTGAAAGTTCATTCCCAGCCCCAGTAATCAGGACCTTTATCTCCAACCCGATCTCTTGCGCGCTCTGGGGAGAGGTGTCAAGTGTTCTTACAGCTACATTCCACATAGTAAAGCTTTTCTAAATGACTGCTTTACTTCTTTGTTTATAGATGACAGACAGATAATCAGGTGAAAAAATGAATTAAATGGCTCCAGATCCGTAATGTATGTCAGTGTGTTTTTTTCTCTGTTATTTTTTTTATATTTGGACTCCGTAACTCCTATCCCAGTTCTTCTCCGCTCATCATACAGTTCTCTTTACGTGGGAGTCTTGGAAAAACAGCTTTAAAAAAATGAAAAAAAATTAAATAAATAAAATAAACAATTAAAGCAGGATGTTGAGGACTGACAGGATGACAGATGCCACATAAAAACAAGAGTTCTTTAGACGGATATGGAGAAAAATAACCAGAAAAAACTATCCGTATAGGTCACACTATCTCGACAGCCATCCTCGTGCGGGGATTCACGCGATATTAAGCCGTCACTGTGAAATTTGAGAAATATCAAGTTTGTCGATCAATTTCGACATTTTTTTCTTAATTTTCCATGTTTTCCACATATAACTCAACAGAGTTTTTAATGCTTATTGTCTGTTTTTTGCTGCAGTGGCTGCTGTCAACTGTTTTTGTTGCAAAGGTCATGGCGGTGGTTTGACTGGCGCCCTACGGCGTTCTTTTTTCTGTTTTCACGAGAGCTTCTGAGAGTTTTAATGGCAATGACTGATGAGTAAATGCCTAATGTCTGACGATTTAGCTTTCATTATAAGTAGGGCATACGTGGCACTTCTGACTGGGGGAAAATTGTCTTGTAATTTTCTGACTTCCACGCTGGGCTAATTTGCAATAGTATTGCCACAACATCGGTGTTTACAGTTTCGGGTCAATGTCAACAGAGAGCTTGTTTATATTCCCTACTTCCATAGGCACAAACAATTGCGGGGACAACAGCCATTGCAGACCTTTGGCGGCACATCAATCACATATTTTCTCTTTAGGAAAAAGGTTTCAAGGTTGATGACAGTAGAGCTCCTACGTCTAAACACAAAAACCACGAAAAATTAAACATTTATAATTAACATTTGGCCTTTAGCTGCTCTATTGTGGTGTTGGTGTTACAGACTGGCCTTCGATGGTTGCACGTGCAGAAGATGAACCGTCTGAACCGCCGATCGGGCAATGACCCAAAGAGAGTTGGTATTCCTCTCTGGAAAAAATATGTCTGACAACCAGTTCGTTTGTAGTCATGGATTTCCTCTTTGTTTTTTTTTTCTTCTTCTTCATGCCCGTCTGTCTGTCTGCCTGTTTGTCTGTCGGTCTATTCACCTGTTGTCTTGTTTATCCGTCCCTACACCCTTATTCAATCTTTCTTTCTGGCTTCTCTTTCTCTCCCATAAGAATCACGTGGAAGTTACAGCCACACATACAAAATTCCATTTCTTTAACCTGCTTTCTCAAAAACAAATATTTCCGCGATTCTTTAAAAGAAAATGAAATGATGAAGTGTAATAATAAACACAGCATTAATGTAATATTAATAGCATATCACAAGAAGGTACAAATATGAAATAAGAACTACAGTTACCAATTGTCAGCAATCTTAGTTAAGCAATACATCAGACGAATTGAAGATTGTTTGATTCGCAGTTCTGTCAGCAAACCATTGAGTTTTCCCAGACCTATTCGTCTCTGGTACTGTTACTTTGTTCTGCTTTGCAAAGCACTTCAGCGCCATGCTATTATGGCAAAAGTTATGTTTGTGTCAGTGCGAGTCAAACGACTGACGCGATACCGATGACTAGATGCAAATTCGGAAATAACAGTGGATGAAAACGCGTTCTGTGCTGTCTTTCTTTTGCAGCAGACAGGAAAGTACAGGGTAGGGACAGAAACACAAAACGAAATAGTGCGGCGCAGACGCAGTGGCGGTAGTTGGCCGGAAGTGGCGGAGACGAGGCCCGCAGGCGCTAGCAGACGATCGATTGCATTTTGTGTGCGTTCTGTACTAAATCATAGTCAGGGCTGCCTTGACTAATTCCTATAACACAGTGCCTGCATTCTGTTCCTCCAAACACGTGATCTAATTGAAATAGTCGAGGGATCGGGGATTATTCTCTCTCAAACTCCCTTGTCTGCTAACCTTACTCTGTCTCTCGATTTTTTTCTCTCTCTGTCTGTCTTTCTCTCTGCCTTTATTTTTGTCGAACATACTATTTTGTATTATCAATATGCTTGTGTCTCTACAATGTCAGAAAAATCATGCATCATTGGATTGAATCAATTCCTGTACTTTTCATTTGATTTATATTTTCTTTCTTGTCTTGGTGATGTGGTGTGAAAATTCTTTCCGAAGGTGTAAATAAATTTGTTATTGCATGCCTATTTATTTATATCTCCTTGAATAATGTAAAACAATACCTATTTCCATTTTCACAGTGATAATCTTACAGCAATAATCAGTATGGATATTTTCGTCCAATCTCACAACAGAAAAGCAATCATCACTGAACCCCGTCATGGATGTTGCCTGGATGTCGATTGAAAGACTAAAGTGGTCCTGCAGCTCAGACGACTTTGTCCTGCCCCCAGAGGTATTGTACTACTACAAGAACAAAGACACCGTCTTGGCCACCTCAGACCGGGACAATGCCAACAGGAGTTAACGAAATTTCCGCTCCTCAAATTAACATCCGGTCTTCTCTTGCCTTCAGGACCGGAACGGTTAAAACCTCCGTGATGCGAGAAATAAGAAAAGGGGAGAGGTGTGTGAAGAGGAGAAAGAACACAAGCGAAGAAATGAATTAGATGTGGAATATGAAGTGGAAAATAACAATAAAAAGTAAATAATAATGATTAAATATTACCAAAAAAATGAAATACATGGTGAGATTCTCCCTGGGGGAGCTGTAACCCTCTGCCCGGATGCGAATTTATTTTTCCTAAAACAATATTATGTAGGGACAGGATAAACGTTCGTGCACTAGAGATCAGTGCACCTGTCATTACTTCTCATTTACACGTGCTTACTCAATTTCATCGTACGTGCTATGTGTCACACAGATTTCAGTTGTACATTCAAAGAAAGAACGACTATTTTTTTAAATGAAGATGTAAAAATCTACTACCTTAGCTGTCATCTTCAAGCGGAGGACCGAACAACACCAGCTGAGCTCAAACAAAACTGAATGGCATAGGTCACACGGCACTTGTTTACCCACAATGTCTTTTTGCAAACGAGCTATTTCCCTTTTTGATGAATGGAAAAATTAAATGAAAGACGTCAGGAACTGGTTAGTTGGCTGGAAAATGAATGATTGCAGGAATGAATGCATAAAGGAAAAAAATGTAACTAATAATAATTATACATATAAATAAATAGCTAAACCAATTTATCAACAAAAGACACAAAATACATGCACGAATCGATACATTAACTTGTTGTAACTACTGTTAGAGCTCTAATCATTGACAACACCATAAATAGAACACAATTTTCTTTAATTATCTCCCGGGGAAGCAATACGACCTGATGACAGGCCAAGGTCCATTCAGATAGAATGTAGCGGAGAGGGAGGCATGGTAGAAGGAGGGAAGACAGAGATAGACTGAGAGATAAAGTATGTGGAAGTGAGTGATAAGTGCAATAAAGTTTTTTGCAAATATTAGTGCGTCGGTGTGACTGTCATTGACACCCACGTGTGAGGTGGGTATGTGGGTGTGTGTGTGTGTGGGTGTGTGGATGTGTGGGTGTGTGGATGTGTGGTTGTGTCATGCGTGGGTGGCTGGTGGTGCGTGACGAGGTTCCACAGACGCATCAGGTAGTTCAATCTGACACGGTTATCCTCTTTCATTCAGGCACGGCAAGCTGCTGCTGCTGCTGCTGCCGACTGAAGTCTTGCAGCTAAGGTGGAGAAAAAAAAAGCCCTCCTGTGAATTCGAACCATTTTTAAGTCCCCTCACGCCGCTGCTCCTTGCAAGTCTGGCAGCTTTTAATAAGGAAGCCGCTTTCCAATTCTCTGCATTGCAGGCGGTAAATGGGAGCAGAAGAGGTTGTTTCTCCATTTTTGTCTGATTTCACTTTTCTTATTTCACTTTATTTAATTTGTCAACTAGTCGTGAACTCTGCCTTTATGATACTAAAGCAACATTTGTATCGCATTGCATCTTTTTCGCCTTGATAAAACTTTTGTTGCTGGCACGGCGTAAAACTCAATCATCCTTAATTTTCATGCAGGATGTTTGTTCTTTTTTCACATCCTGGTGTATTTTTGAAGGTTTTTATGTTACCTTTCAAAAGGTAAATTAATGGACAACTCTTTATTATGCTGTTTTGTGTGTGATTTTAGAAAGATTGAGAAAACATCCCAGTTACGATTACTCCGACTTAAAAATAAAATGTATATATTATAAAGTTTTTAATAATTGTCTACAAATTTAATTGTTAAAAATATTAATAAATGTTTCTGGGAAAAAAATTCATTATTATGTAAAAGCAATTCTTCGTTGTTCTTTGTTTTCGACTCAAGCTTCTCCATTGTTGTCACGTAAAAAAATAATAAAACATTCTACACCTATGAAGCTTGATGCATTCCAGCTTCTAAGGCTTTTCTCCTTTCTTCCTGCTTCGCAAACAAAAATGAAAAACCTCCAACAAGAAACGAAAAATGTCAGAGTCTGTTCCAAAAATAAAAACTGAACCCACAAAAAAGAGTTACGCAAGATTTTCACTTCTCGGCGATTCAGATGGAAGTAGGGCAGAGCTTAGAATTATGAGCAAACTGCTTATTTTTTAATTGTGAAAGCCGGAGTCTAGGGAGGTTTGCCGAAGAAGCTGTTTTTCAAATCTTTCTGCTAAATTTTTTGGTTCTTGAAGAGATTTATTCTTTTTAAGGGAAAAAAGTGCGTTGTATGCGTGTTTGTAATGGCCTAGTGTTTACTGTCAATCCAGAAAAGGTCAGCAAAAAGAAAAACAAAGCAGAAAACATCGCGCTGGTTGCGAAATCAGATTAACTCTCAGCCTGTAGCTTTCTGTCGGCGTGTGAAATTATGTCAGACTGCGAGAAAGATTATTCTTGGCAAGCTTTTTTTTAAAAAAGGAACGCAGGTCGAGATTGTGTGTTTCTTTCCGGAATTTGGTTTTTCTTTTGAGGGCATTAAAAATTCAGTAGCTCTCCTGCTTCTTGTCCTCCTCCGTCTAAGCTTATAACTGTCTTAAAAACCTAGTGAGATGCAATAGTTTTTCTAATTCCTGATTAAAGCTCGGTGAGAGATATTATTGTTCGCAAACCATTGTGAATACTTCTTCCGTTATCGAGATGCGTGTCTACAATGATTACCATGAGTAAGTCCAAAGTAGGGACGTCAGAATTGTCCATGGATACACTTCACTTTCAGAAGTTCAGAGAGGTGTTCATCCATATTGTGGAGATGTCTATTGTAGTAAGCTTTATTCAGTCACTAAAAGAAATTGCCCTCCACGAGACCTTTAAGTCAGTCTTACTTGAGTGGTTGACGGACTGGAGTGATTTTACGGTGAGGCAAGCAGATGTAACCACTCATCATCATCATGTACGATAATTTTTGCGATGTTCTTAAAATTCTTCCTAGCTTTAATTTAGAAAGAAAAAAAAATCTTTAAATATTTTTTAAATGTTTGTGAAGCGCAGCTAAAAGACTTAAAAGCTTCTTTAATAGAGTTATAACCGTTATGAAAATGTGCAGCTGCCCCGCAGACCTGGTAAAGGCCGTCGCTAATTGGCAGTCCACGTTGCCTTCTTGTTTGTTTTTCTGGTTTTCCGACGACTGCTGCAGAAAGTTTCTTTTAATTCATGGCCTTTGGTGTCTAAAGACGGTTCCTGTAGCCGTTGTTGTGACGTGCATGTCACGTGACAGCTCACGGACGTCCACAATGCCTGTCTTCGGCAACAACGCTCCCAGCGAGATGAGTTCTGGACTTTTTGACTATCATTTCTCTTTCACAGGTGACAAGTCGTTGGCAGCATCGCGGCATCAAGAATATTCAATGCGCATCTCCCGGAAGTAGAACAGCCGGCAGCGGTTGACCACTTTGAATTGTAAGAAAAGAAGGAAAATTCGCCTTCCCCAAAATGAACGAGGTATAATCCTTATGGAATAAGAGCCGAAGGGAGAAAAAAACCCACGAAACAGAATTCATTATGTTGTATAAGTGTTAAGCATGACTTAATAATGTTGAGAAATGAGAGTCAAGATACACTAAGAGCAAAACAAACTGTTGATAACCATAAAATTTATAGAATGTGTTCATGGGATGGAAATAGGACAGAGGTCGAAATTAATAGACGGTGGAGATGAAAGGACAACATTCAATTGAAATACTGCCAATGGCGTTGTTTTAGGTGGAAATCCTTGACTGCATTATTTCCTTTTCAGCTTTATTTCCATTCAAACTATCGTGGGCTAGATCATTTCTTACATAGAGGTGACTATGATTATCTATATCTGCTGTGCATAAGAAATATTCTTAGCATTTTTACAAACCTCCAAGCGAACTCTGCGATGACCTGTAGTCCAGACTTTAAAGTTATGCCGAGAGTTCATGAACGTTTCTAGAATCCTGTCGAGCTGGAGGAATGTTCCCCAAAATAGCTTGACTGACATGACACGTGATGGTCTGCGACAAAGTTTAGTTCTTTACAGACTGCAAGTTTTTGTTTGCTTTGCAATGTAAAATAAGATCTTAGCTTGGCATGGCTGGTGTGCGTGGGTGTAAATATACACATGTGTGTGTGTGTGTATGATATCCTTATCCCTTTTTTCAGTTGATACTTCTGTCTTTCGTATTTTAGAAGGCAGTATAAATACTGAAGATGCTACTTATGTATATTTTAAATGTAACTAAAGACTGCCTAAAATCACTAGAGCCATCAGATTTATTTCTCTTTTTCAACTTAAGTTTTAAATACAGTGTAAGAAACGTGGAAAGTAAAAGCAGGACTGTTTTGTTAAAGCCAAAGTTTGTTAGCATTTCTAATAATCTCCTGCTGTGGAAAGAAGATTTTTCTTGTTTTTGAAGGCACAAGAAGCATTCCGCTTAGGTAATTAAAAATGTTTTCCGTTGCTTTTAGAAACTCCTACGTTTGCTCAATAAACTTTAAACTTAAGTGAAAAACAGAAAAAAAACTCACATTAAATTATTCTTTTTATTGGCAGTCACGATCCCGTAGGACAGAAATGAACGGTTCCAGAGTTGATGGCAGAAGCAGCATCTGCCATAACAAAATTCCTTCTTGCTTTACTAACAGCTAGTCGTAACAGCGAGTTTCTCTAAACAAACTCTTTTTAAATAATTTTTTTTACTCCTTTTGCACAGCTAAAAAATGTTAACTTCTGCCTTGAACTCAACACATAACTACTAAAAAATGAATGGTAACCCAATCTTCTCTGCACACTGCAAATGCATTTAAATGTAGAGCTAGTTGCTTTAAAGAAGAAAGGAATCTGGCCCCACGATCCAATGACGGAACGATTTATAATTCCCCGAGGAAAAGTTTTTTTTTTTCATTTTTATAGGTGTGAAGAACGAAGCGAAGAATTATGCAAACTTATGGAGAATTAAAGATATTATTAAGCGTGAAGCTGGCGCTGAGAAGGCGTCCCCAGGGTCGTCGGGAAGACGCAGACGATGGCACGGACCAGAGGGTTTGACTCCCAGGATGCCGCAGATGAACAGGAAGTAGCAAAGGTCAAAGAGTAAGAAGAGGTCAAACGACGTCAAAATGAAGCACATAAAGCATCTTCGTGCATGATCGAAACTCACGGATGGACTAACATGTATATATGCTTCTCTGCTTTCATATTTCAGGGGTTTTTTGTTTTTTGTTTTAAATTTAGCTCCCGCACAAAATCTGCGTGTGCATTTTAATATTATTGGATGAAAAAGAGCTTAAGTATGCAGCCCAAGGAGCTTTTATGGCATCGTGAAACGTCACTTCCGGGAGAGAAATATGACGGAACAGATTTAAAAATGTAAAATTCGAGCTCTGGTCTCTCCAGATAAGTCACCTTTCAATAATATTGAAAGTTTGACGCAATCTCGATGCTCGTCTCCATGTTTATGCAAATGTTTGAGATATTTGCATATTCATGGCGGCAAGAGTTGTGCTTGCGTCCAGCGGGGTAAGCGACAGTCATTGAAAGATATGGCGGTTGGTGGACTGTCATTATCACTCGTAGATGACTTATTCAGACGAGACTAATTCAGGCACGATGCCGTGCAAATCTGCATTAACCCCTTACAGTTCGGTCGATAAAGCTGCGTAGGAGGGGAAAAAAAAAACTCGTTTACTCGGATGATTAACAAAAAATTCCGAACAGTACAGATTTAATATAGTACAGCATTACAAAAATCGAAATAAAAATTTTTCGAGTCTGTGAATCCATAGCTACAGCGGCACAACCTTACTATGGACTATAATTAAACAGTAAGTAACAAGGACTTAAAAATACATCATATCAAGTTCTAGCTTGTCTTTGACAAACATAACTTTTTCTTGAAAAGGAAATCATGCAACTGAAAATAAATAATTTCCTCACTTTTTCGTTTTCCTTTTCAAACACAGAAGCCCGAAGCTTCTAATGTCAGACAGTCTTTGATTGGTTTTCTAGCAACATGAAAAGACACCAAACATAACATTGTATGACCTTAATTTTCCAGCTTCTAGAATGTTAATTGGGAGCTACGATTCGCGATGATTTTGCCTCGCCTCTAGTTTCCTTTTCCAGAGAGAGCGAAGGAATTCTTGAGGGACAAAAGCAGTCCTCATTACTTTCCTAAAAAAATTCGTCTTTTAACGAAGCCCTACTCACTCTCAGCTGCCTTGTTCTAAAGGGATTTCAGCTCGCAGGACCAGTTCACCCGCATGCCGTTTAGCTTGCTTTTTTTAATTTGTTAAAATTCAGACAGCATCCTGTTTTTTTAAGAGTTGCAATTTGAATTGCGTGATAAGAAAGTGATCAACAGCTGCATTCTTTACTGGCGGTAAATTATTTTCATTTCAGTTGTTTTTGCTGTTTAATTTTTTGATATTTTCAGTTGCGTCACAGACGTGTGTAAAAGATGAAATATCATTTATAAATTGGAAAAACTGAACTGACAAAGACTTACCGTGTAGTTTTATAGACAGTTAATATTATATATATATTTATAGATAGTTTTCTTAGCCTCTTGCAAGGTTCTCCGCTGTTAGTCTCGGCGAGCCTAAACAAAGAATGTGACTAAACCGGAAGCTTTGTAGTAGCATGCCTCGATTTAGTAGTTAATGTAAAATGTGACTAAACCGGAAGCTTTGTACACTACTGCCTCGTTTTAGTAGCCTTTTCTGGTACCACCACCCTACACCAGAGTTTGTGAGGAGCTGACTTCAAGATGCTGTTGAAAGCCCCGAAGAGAGCAATGATTGAGAACAGGAATCGATCGCCTTGGCAACCCGGCAGCCAAACAAAATCACCTTTTCGACTATCCGGCGCGCACGTGCACACACACACACCGTGACTATTAATCAGATTGTCAGTGAAGGAGTGTAGAGACTCAACCAGTGACCAATGTAAGAACAGACAGCAAACATCTGCCTGAAGACATAGGATATGGTCCTAACAAGTCTCTTGGGTCATCAAGTGGACGAGCATCAGGCTGCGGTGTAAGAAGAGGATTGCCTCTGCCAGCTGATCTGTCTGTAGGGTCGATGCGAACTACAGATGTGGGCTGTCTCCCGTATCTTTCAGTAATTTAACTTTCTAAAATGGAGAAATAAGACTATGCCAGACTCTAAAGAAGAAGGTTTGTTCAGCGGATAAGAAATGGCCCGCTGTCAGTGTGGACATGAAAGGCGTCAGTAGAAACTCGAAGAAGATTTAAAGAACAGAATCGGTGATGACTGATATCAGTTTATCACTGAAAGGGAAGCTAAAGAAGGTATCATGTTGGATGTTTTGTTCAATTCTCTTATTCTTATTTACTTCAGTAAAACGCAAGACCGTTTGTGGGGCAGGGTCCATCTGTTTACTGCACACTGCAAATAAAACGCATCAACAACCAAACATCCAAGTGAAAAAAAAGAAAGAGAAAAATTAGCAATAATCAATCATAATCTTTCCCTTTGTCCCATTAAGTGATACACCTCTCCTGGACCCACAATCAGTCGAGGCAGAACCGATACCATAGAAACCCTGATCATAATCCAAGGTTTCGTCTTCCTAGGACGGAGGAGAGACAGAATCTTCGGTGAACTTACACCTGCTGGCAGCTGGGTTAATAAATTCAAGGAAGATTAGAATCAACTTTTTGTCAGTCAAATGATTCCACTCGTCCATGATTACAATGTCGCCTCAAGACAAGGAGCCAGAGTTAGCATTCATCACGGGTCTGTTCGTTCAGAATCAAATAATTTCTAAAAGACTAATGTACTGAAAAATCCGATTTTCATATGCTTGTAACAGGACTAGGCCGAACAAACAATCTTATCTCCTTTACATAAATAAAACGTGAGGCTGAACATTCAGAAGGCACATAAACCTACTTTACACACATACTGTTTATACAGAAAAAAAATTACAGATGTGATTTACATGGTCAAAGGCATTTTTATCTCGGTTATCGCTCTCGTTAATACCCCTGCAAGGAGGAAGATAACTGAGTTCTGTCAATAGCCTTCACTACATATCATAATTAAGTATAATCTTTTCAGCTCACCTATTTAAATCCACACTGACATGCACAAAGATTACATGTCCTTAAAAAAACACAGAGATTGAGACAGAAAAAGAGAGAGAGAGAGAGACAGGTGAATGGAAACACAATCAGTCAAACAAAATAGGTAAAATTACAAAATCAGTCATACAATGTCAGTTTTATTATCGAAGAATTACAAGGCACCAGAAGATTGACGATGTTGTTTAACATTGCCTGTAATAATACCTGTCATTGGGAAAACTTTCTTCCTGCCTGCCAGACTCGTGTAGTCGTAAAGTATCTGTTCCAAGACCGAGTGAAAATGTCCTACACTTGTTTCCCCGAATCATCAAACTTTGTGTGTGTGTGGGTGTGTGTGGGTGAGAGAGAGAAAGAGAGAGAGAGTACAAGTTCACAGGTGTTTATTACCGTGCCCCACGTGTTCTTCAAAGGAGTGATGAAAGAAGATATTTCTGCCCCTTTGTAACACCATCTCCTTTCTTCGCTTTACAGACATATTTGCTCCGCATATGCTTGAGGATTCAATCTGTCAATTCAATTAAGCCCTAGGTGGGAAAAAAATCCATCTTTGGTTTGATGTGATGGAAATTCAAACTTTATTGCAAGTGGTCCAACATATGATTGTGTTTTATCTGGTTCAGAACCTCTGAATGCCGGTCTTCTATTGCAGAAAAATGGGGAAAGTATTTGATGGAGCAGATGTTTATGAATTAATAAAGGAATAATAAAAAAAGAAAAAAAAATATATCAAAAGACTCCCACGACTTCGACATTTGGGTGGCACTAATCCCGATGCAGCTGCCTATGTCTGTGCTTTCAACAGGTAATTTATAATGCAGGTAATATATACAGCCTGCAGCTGTGTGATGTCGGAGACAGGGGACACCCACGTGCCCGAGGCTCTGCTGGACCCAAACTGTGTTTCCGTAGACGGTTAAAACATTTGCTGGGCTGAAGATTTTAAACAACTTTTTGCTGGACTGTGAATTTATTCTGTCAGTGCCAGGATCTTAGAGAATCAGTAGAAATAACAGTTTGGGGGCAACAGAAGGTGGTGTATAACACAGGTAGTGGTCATAAAGTAGATGAAATGAGTCCTACTCACGCAAGCGAGGGAAAGGCGCCTGCACGAAAAGGAGAATGTTACTGTCTCTGTTTTCTATGTTAGTCCCTCGATCTCTCTATCCCTGATTCTCTTATCCAGCCCTTTTCTCTCTCTCTCTCTCTCTCTCTCTCTCTCTCTTTCACACTTATTCCTTATACAGAGCTGGCAAATCTCGCAACAGAACCTGCATTGAACTTCCATTCTTACACGCAAAATCATTCCCTTAAAGCCTTTTAGCACCTACTTTATGACCACAGTAATATCCTGTAAATATTTGTCAGCAATTACCTTTGTAGTTTTTGAAACATCCCGTTCTTTTCTTCTGTGATGCCTTCCATATTGTAGTTGTCTAGTTTCTTCCTTCTTTAAGACCAGCGCTAGATGCAGAAAAGAATGTTAATAACTACCTTACCACCCTCATACAAAAATAATTGTCATTGTCTCTCTGCCTCTTTTCTTCTTCTTCTACTTCTTTCTTTCTCTCTCTCTTCCTCATGAAATAGGCCGATGGCTTAATCGATAACATTTGTTCGTTCTTTTCTACGTCTGTGAAGGTGAGAAAGGTACAAGGGTGTAAGAAAGGAGTGATTGAGAACCCAGGACACGAACAAACGTGCCTTCAACACGTGGAGGTACAAAGGGTGTCTCTAAGCGAATTGCAAGCTGCGTGGGCTTTCTTTCTCCTCCTCCCCCCTTCCCTGTGCTTCGTTCTGGAACGATGTGATCTGAAGCTTATGAATTGATCGCCTCATTTGCCAGGACCCAATAGATGGCGGAAAGACACGGTCGTGCGAAAGATTTTCCAGCAATTGCACGCCCTGGTGCATAATCTGCAAGGCAGCGTGTCCAGGATTCCTCCTGATGCCTTAATCGCGTGCAAGGTGGTCTGGGTACTGGACTAAGGTAGGCTGCACCCTGGGTATGTCGACACAATGCCAGTGAAGACAGTCCATTCCACGAGAACACTGTGTTTAAAGAACCCACAGTCTAGGAATCAGTCTATCTCCATCTTCTAACTTCTGTCAGTATCTCTATTTTGTGTTTGTCTGTTAAACTGTGGAACTTGTGGACCAATGTTGTTCTTGTAATGTTTCACGCTTGAGTGTCTATATGATATGATATTAGATACTGATATGTAACTAATTTGTTAGAAATTTTACCTTTAAAACAATTACAGAATGATATCCCATATTATTAGCCAAAATTGTGTTTTTTGTTTTGAGACACTTCCAGTTTAAAGAACATCAGTTATTGGTGCATAGTGGTAATAGATAAGATTGTATATCAAACTCAGTGCCTATGTAATTGGCGTTTACATCTGTTAAACTTCGGCACAAGGTTTATGCTATTCATTAGTGCATTGCTTCACCTGCAAGAGTTCAGACCATTTTTGCAAACACAGAGAACACGAGAATATGTGTGTTGCGTCCATTTTAAAAATCTAATAATGTTATACTTTCATGTTCTGTGGATTAGGAAGAAACGGAATTGCTGACTTTTGCTTTTCCTCTCAAAGCTACGCCGAGCGGAATCCATTCGCCATATTGCCGTACATCACAATCCAGGTGGCGCCACAACAAAATGGCGGAAGGCGTAGCGATGTCTAATCCCGATGTCTTTGGTTCGACTAAGAGATTACAGAGCCATCTTTATTGCAGGACATTTTCTGGGATCTGGGTTCCACACAGGCCGGCATCGGTCTCAACCACGCGTGTATAGTCCTGCATGCAAGCGGCCCCAGAGAGAAAAGATGGCGGGCGAGAGACAGTGTGTGCCCCTGACCTTTCCACGATGTGCTGCACGTGAATCAGAATAGTCCCTTTGTGATCTCCCCCTGTCAAGGTGTCGCCTTTGCTTTCGGTTTCCTTTCTCTTGCCGCCGGCTTTGCCAAGTCACACAGCAACTTCTTTTTTTGCCCCGACCTTTAATCTTTCTCTTGCAGATCACGTGCTGGTCTGTCGTGACAATTCATAATTCAGCCAAACTGCTGGATTCTGTTGACAGTCCTAAGACAAGCCCTAAGACACGTCCATTAGTCTGGTCATAGAGCTGAGTATCATTTCGCTACGTTGACTCCAATATTTGGTCCCCTATGCCAACTCCTTGAACTACTTTATTTACTACTTTACTTATTTTTTCTGTAGGCTTTGCTTTGTTATGCACTACCCTATCACCAGAGATGTTTTCGGACATTAAAGGTGTAGTGGGTGCAATTTTGTTTTTCTTCTAATGACTGAGATCAGTTGTTTTTTTCCACAAACGAGCTGCGGTTCCATTCACACCTGCCTCCTGCGTACCTATCACAACATTCAAACACACACCAGCAAACATTCACAATTAACTTCACACACACTTCAAATAAAAAAACAGAACACACCAACATGTATTCTAATATGGCTCTGTTTCATTTTAATTGAAAATAGAGAAGATATATATGAATGTTTGCTTCTCTCTTTTTTTAACTCTTTTATGCCTGATATCACAGAAATAGAAAGATGTATGGAATGAACCAGAGGACTGCCAGACGTGTGAAACACGTTAAGAAGCAACAGGCAAACACAGGTAAGAACAAATTACCTGAACGGCAGTAGCAGTGGCGTTCATTAATTAACAAAATGGAGTTGGTCATTCAGAAATGGCTCAATGCTTTGTGAACTGGTCAACAAAAATATTTTGGTGCCTTGTCATTTGTCGTATTTATCTCACAACTTTTGCACGGGAATGAGAAGAGAGGAGTCACCTCCTGTCTATGTACCCTCCCACCCTCTCCCCGAAAACAGCTTTCGTGTAGTGAAGGTGAAAAATGACATGATGCAACTAGAGCAGCAGACACATCTTCTAGACCCTGCCATGACTCTGTCCAGGTCAGAGATGCTGCTTTCCAAAAAAAGGTCCAAACCAGGCCAACAAAAGATCCACAAAGAATCACCGTTACCCACATACAATGAACATATGTAACACGAGCACACAGAGTAAAATATGGGTGTGCTTGTTGCTTATAATAAATTGAACATTATATAGATATATATGTATATATATATGTATAGGAAATGGCGATAAAGGTGAACATGTATATATGCATCTCAGCACGGTACATCAACAGGATCCACAAACCAAGTAACTGCTCTTCGCAAGATGTAATTTCGTGAATGCCTGATCGCATGTGTTTGCCAGTGTTTCAAAACAGAGAAAGGAATAAAATCTGAAAGTCTTAAACATATACAAGCATTAACTGATAACAGTTTTGTAAAACAAGGTCTTTATACTTAAAAAAAAAATTAGTAGGACCACAGTAAATATGATCGCACATGAACCTTTTAAAGGATGCAATTTTGTATGCATTGTAGACATCGTGTCTTTCTTCGGCAGGAAACAATCAACGATGGAAAATTATTATTCCGATAATTATAACAGCAAGTTATAAAAAAAATCTATCGTTACACCAAATTTGACATCTGATGTACTTGCAAATGAGGCAGAAGCTTGATGTAGTGAATCCTCTTAATGTAACAGAGAAACACTATCATACCTATGGAAACTGTGGAGTACGGACTTTGGTTCCCATGATGGCCACAGGAAATTAAAAACAGGCTGCCAAGAGATACAAGCTGGAACCTCTTTGCCAATGTAGTAGGAATTGTGGTCCCGAGTTATACACAGATCCTGATATCCTTAATGGAATACTTTTTTATCAACGGTTGAAACGTAAATTACATCCTAATGAGGCGGAGACAAATAAATGTTACTCAATGCTGTTAATAAAATAAAATCTGACATTTTTTTCACTTAATTAACAATTTGTTTAGAGGGAAATAAAAATTTACCATCTATTTCAAATAAAAATCTGCTGACTTAAACAAATCCATCAGAAGCTCAGTAAAGATTAAGGCGCTCTGTTTCAGTTCGCCTCCTGCAGCAAAGATAAATGAACGCAAGAAATAAATAAGTATATAAATAAATAAACATTAAAGTAGACAATTTTTGTGCAAATTAATTCATTAAAAAAGTGACGATGAAGCTGGCAGACTAATGTCTAATAATGAGAACGTGACTAAGGCAGGAAGGGCAAATAAATCAGTTTAACAACCATGCAAAAATATGTTTGGAAGCGGCTGTGGACTTTGGTGGTTCGTGGCCATTATCGACGCTTTCATTGTGGATGGCAACGGGTCCTGTGTGATTCATTCGCATTCAAGACTTAATGTGCTATGAAATGACTTCATGAGATGACTTCATGAAAACTGGAGAAACTTTAAACATATTTACTGTATGATACGAATTGGTTAAAATAGGATTGAGTAGGAAAAAGATCAATCCTGGTCTCATACGACATTTTCACTCGTTTCACAGAAATCAACATAATCTTCAATTCACCTGAAGGGATGGATACATTTTAAAATATATTTATTTATATTATTTTTATGCGTTTTTAAAAATTTTATTACAAATAATGTATCACAAAAATAAAGTAATGGCCACCAGAACACCAGGGAAGAGAACTCCCGGTCAAGTGTCAGCGCGCGCCTTAGTACAAGGGAAGAGAACTGAGTCTCTTATAAAGCTCGTTTTGCTGCGTAAACTCTATTCTAGGGGGAGTCGGAGGGTGGTAGCACAAGAGAACATCTCTCTCATGTACACCACGGGGCTTCAAAGGCCTTACTTCAAATCCCGGAGAGAAAAAAAAAATGGAGCTTGCTAATTAATCACTGGCAGCTGCAAGTCGGTTCAGTCCTGCAATCTAAATTTATTGGTCTAATCCTGCAAACATCAAAGAACCCCATTCTAATCCCGAGAAAACAGTTGATTGGCGGCATTTTCATCAACATCATCAGCTAAGGTTGTACCAGGGTGGTTGAGTCCTGACAGCAGAAAATCTTGTGTGAAAAGATGAGAACTATACCCAAGGCCACTCCACCGAGTCCAGTGTTCTAACCCAGAGAGCATTTGAAGAAAAAAGAATTCCTACGCTCCAGATTTTAAAATGTCACAGACAGATGCGGACTATCTTGTTTCACCATTTACGAATACTGAGTGGAGAAAGGGGAAAAAAGGAAAGTCTTCAAATTTAATATCAACTAGGTGGAATGTGCCAAACGAGATGAAATTAATAAGAACTGTCATGACTGTTATTTCACTCCACAGCTTTGGTCACCACAGGAAGGGATGGTCACAAAAATAATGTCACGAAAATAGCACCATATAATCTATACAATGTCATATTATGTGTCATGCTACTGAAACTCTTTCTTACTCTGAACTTCTGATCTACCTTGATGAGAAAAGTAATGATTGTATTGCCATTTAACGATGTATATTTGGTGATAAACCATAACAACGATTTTTCATAATATTTGTGAAATATGCTTTTGCTTGTGCTAGTCAGGCTTCTTCACTATGGGACATATATGGCAGCATGTTGATGGTTGACACAAAGTAGTTGAAAATTCATGGAATATAAATTCTCTTGGTTGGTTCTGATGGGTCACATGGGCACAACACGACATTAATGGTATTTATTTGCCTATAGTTGCCTCAGGTAACTATTTCGCTTCCTGCTATAAGCTGTGAATATAATAAACAACTGAAGAAAGAAAATATAGCAGCTAGGTGTGAAAATATGAGATGACATATTTACTTTCGAAATTTGTCACATTTCTAAGCATTTGTATTGTTTCTTCTACTATTTAAATTAGCACTAGAATTATATAGATTAAAGCAAGTTATAGTGACTTAGCTATACTCATAAACATGAGACATTTGACCAAACTTCGCTATTTTCGAAGGCCTTCGTTAAAAAAATAAAATATAAAATTATTTAGTTCTTATGTTTGGAGCAAGATTTGTTACAAAACTACTTCAAGGCGTTCTTGGTCATCCTATATTTCCATTTTGTCTTTCTTTGGAAGGACAGCAGAAACAGAGGTCACTTCTAAATGAAGGCGATAAACACACAAAATGATATTCTGGTTATTTTTGACAGAAAAATAGGGATCACATAAGGATGGGGATGCAAATCAATAATAGTTGATGAAAACGGAAATGACGTCTCAAAGGGAAAAAAAGCTGCTACAATTGAAAAAAAAAATAGTTACCGAGTTTTGTCCTCCACCTCACTGGCAAGAAAATCATGAACATGAATGTCTACATATAATTTCAACAAGTGCATGTGTATATATATATATAACTGTACGCCTCTGACACACAGGTACGCATATTGTCAATAGCGACATGAACACTGTTTTGAGCCGACAGTTGCCAGAAAGAAAACAAATTTTGGAAACTGGCCAACGTTGAACAGTCCTCAAGTTGTCTGAATTAACAGGATGAAACCTCTAAGGCTTTTGAACATACGTCACTTTACAATTCCATCACAATGACACTATCTAATGAGATCCCTATAATAATAATAATAATAATAATAATAATAATAATAATAATAATAATAATAATAACCCTGTTCATTTTAAATTATTTTGGCGAAGAGATACCATCAGTGGTCCAAACATAACAGCATAAGAGTGTAGAGCTAATAATTTCTGTCAATCATACTTTTTGAATAAAATTGCATCTTCAACGGAACATTTCAAATGTCATCACGATATATCAACGTTTTTATATATCAATCTGCAGAAGGCAATAAATCAACAAAGAACAAGAAACGTAGCTTTGAATCATGTACAGCTCAGTATAATGTTGATGTAATATTTATGACAAACACGCAAAATAATGCGCGCGCACACACACACACGCACAGAGAGAGAGTGAGAGAGAGAACTACTCAATCTTCTAGCGCTACAGAAAAAAATATTTGTCCATCTGGAGGAGCGATGGGCAATGGGATGGGAGAAGTTGAGAAGAAATAGCACACAGCGAGAAAATGTGCAGGGGTTTATTTATTTAATTATTTTGCTGCTGAAACTGCTCGTAAACATGGCTGACTACTCTTGATGCGCGATCGAGTCGTCATCTCGTGGTCTTGGGGTCAGATGCTCGGCGGGGTGGTTCAACTCTTGGAGCAGGCAACCGGGTGTCGTACTTAAGCCAGGCTTATGACAGAATCCAAAAAGCTGCTTTTGCTTCGTATGGCATCTGGCACACTCGTCAGGGAAGACAACTAAAAAAAGCTCTACACAAAACAAAACAAAAACTTTGCTGAAATCAATGATGCAAAGAGGAGCGATGGAAAAGCCAGATGATGTACATCCATCATTTGCGTGATGACCGCTGTTTGAAGATGACAGTGTCATGTCCGACAAAAGTAGGGGTCAGGGTCAGGGGTTCATGCAGCACTGGTGACTACTGCCACGAGCAACATGTATCCACATGATTATTTCAGTACTAGCACCATACAAACTGATTACAGAGGCATCAGACAGCAGGCTACTCATCGACTACTTCTCTACAACTGACTTTACATGTTCATCTACAACTACACTACTAGGTTGTCTATGTGATTTGCACACAAGCACAAGGCGCCCGTATCGGCAGACACACAGCATAAATTTGAAAAGATTCAGTAATATGCAAAAAAGACATCTAGTCGAATAAAGTGTTCCCTACACCAATATATATATAGCTGGCGTATTTAAACAATCTTTAAAATAGGGGAAAACAATTTTAAGTGATAGATGATTTAGAGTGGTTTGAAAAAGTACATCAGAACGATCATCACAACATGATAGAATATTGTAATATATTAATGTACATGAGTCATTTCACTGAGTGAGTCAATCAACTCTGGTCATTCTTACTATCTTATCACCACACTGGACACTGGACCAAGGCGGCCCACATTAAGTATCCGTAATCAAATACAGTTCAGCTTCAAACCATCCATGAAAATGTTTTTAGTAAGTCCATGTTCTAAATCCAAAAATATGATCACACGAGACAGGTGACATGGATGAGTAAAGATGTTGAACCTACACCATAAGTATTTTCAGATTGTTTTTGGTTGATGTCTACTTCCCCTGAATAAATCTATCTCTTCCACAATTCTTCATTTGTTTTCTTTCCTTGTCTGATAAAACTGCTTGAGTGAATGATGTACACATATCCACGAATAACGGGTGACACTTGATGTATCTATGTTTTTTCAGGGAGTTGGTGACTAGGGAAATGTTGGCAATCATAAACATTTCACCCCTTCCCCCCAAAAATAAACCAGATAAACAAATCAGCCATGTCGGCGCAAATTCCGTTACTTCTTTACTGTTGAAATTTAAAACTATAATTTTTGCAATTTAGCAATGCGCCTTTTACATCCCTTTTCACTCAGATATGAATCTATTATCATTCACCGCAAAACCGAAGTGTTGGCCAAAAAATTGTAAAGACTAGAAACCTGTGTTTATGACACAGGTGTGGCTGGGTTTTAAAGCAACTAAACACCTGTAACGGCTCTTCTGTCAGAGCATAAATAAAGCTGGCAGCTTTCCATTGTAAAGGGGAAACTAATAAACAAGACACGAGGCAGAAGGTGCCAGGCTATAAATAGACAGTTTGACTGGAATTTTGAATGAAAGAACGAAGGCAGGGCAAATTAGAAAACAATGAATACAAAGAAGAAAGTTCAGCCAGAGGATCCTCCGAACGAGAACGAAAAAAAATGCATGTAAACAAGAGTAAATAACCCTTGAAGCACACCTTCAACTCCATCCTGCGCTTTTGGAGACCGCCATCCCAAGACAGCCGCAGGACGGCCGTGTACATTTGCATAATTTATGTGAGTGTTTTGGTTATGATTACCTTGGCGAGGGCCGTTTTTCCCCAAATGGCGGTTATATGGAATAAAATGCTGTGTTTTATTTTCTAATCGTATTTCATGGACTTGACTCTATTCTGCATTTGCCTTAATGTAAGCAGCAGGTCTTCTTCGACATGGCTGTCCTGCTTACACTCTGTAGTGTGGTTGCTGTTCACACACACGCAGCTTCCATCAGAAACGCCGACTACAGACATCAGCATCATCCTGTTAGACCTACAGTCACAGTTCTTCACATTCCACAGCAGACCCTGCACATGGCCTCTTTGATAGCAAACAAAGAATAGTCCAGAAACGGAAGCTACACACTCATCGAGGACATCATCTTGCCATCCCATTCGCCGATGTGAACGATGGTCACGATGCAGTGACGCATCACGTGTACAACAGTCCGTTCCATAATTTCTTTCCTTTCTGACCACCTGGCACTGATTCTATAACAGGCTTATTGTTACTTTTCAGCTGTCATCTAAAAGCAGTTTTCCTAGAAAGACACAGAATTGGCTGTCTTGAGGTGAGAAAATGCGGATGTGGCATCTCCCTTTGATTCTCGTGTTAAGGTTCAAAAGAAAAATCTGGATTAGGAGTGGAAGACAATAGGAGACTTAAAGCAACATTAGAGTGTGTGATGTGTAATATTAAATATTGTTAACGATATTGTCAACAGAGCTAGTAGGCAGTTTGAATAGGACAAAACACCCAAGCAGATGTCATTGCTGCAGAGACATGTTCTTCATCTAGTCTGTTGCCCTCTAGGTAGCGCCATGTTCAAACGAGTCAGATTTTGTTTTCGCAATTCACCCCTGTGCCCTCTTCAGAAAAAGCTCTGTGCCCATAATACTTTATATGTTTTGTGAGAAAAAATAATTGCTCAAGGTAAAGAAAATCAAACAGAAAGGAGACTAGAAAGTGTCAGGTCGCCCAATGTGATCAGCAGGCCGCACAGAGAAACAAGACCTAACAAGAAGAACAGGATGATATTCTATGAACAAAAAAGTTTCAGATTAGTGGCCAGATAGTGCTTTAACCATTCACTACTTACAGTGACCAGGTAGGGCTTTAACCAGTGCCATGATAAACGATGTGTGGGCGAAGCAAAAAAGGAGCTAACGTGGATCTCTTCACGAAGGCGGTAGTGAAAACTGTCTGCCATCACGTGCACCATGAGTTCGGCGATTTTTTTAATAATTTTCATTTTCATTTTAATTATCTTTTTATTTACGAATACACCAGCGTTTCGCGTGACTTTTTCAGACATGCGCACAAGGACATGCGAGGTGTGCACGCGGCGCCTGCGGCTGCCATGACTGGAGACGGGAATGATACTCAGTGATTGTAATGTGAAGCAGCAAGCATCTCGCTCTTGTCATCTACTTCGTGTCTAATAGGTCGGCAGGGAAAAAAGAGACCTTTTTCCCCCTATTGCCAGCTCCAATGTACATTGATATCAAAAATAGCCTCCCATAGAATGCTAGGGAAGTGGGGAAGGAACAGAAAATAGGATCGTGTCCCTTGTGCACCATTCCAGTCCCTCTGCTCCACACGTTTCTAGACCTCATCCACGCGCAGGTTCGCGTGCGAAACGACAGCACTTCTGGTCTTAGTAACACTAGAAAAGTTGTGTGTGTGTGCATGCAAGTGGCATCTGAACCTTTAACAAATCAAGGCTACCGGGTTCTTCATCATCTGGCATCGTATTCAGCAGAGGGAATATAATCTAAAAGGGATTTTTGGCAGGTGAAATTCGAACCACTTCGCCATTTTTGTGCTACTTTGGTTATAATTATCACTAATCAACGCTCTACTAGCAAAAATGCAGGTCTGACATATCATATATGACATCACTGGGGTGATTAATGCAGTTTTGCAACACTACTGGGCTACTTTGTCATTCAATAGCATCAAACTACATCGAGAAGTCCTCTTCAAACAGTCCTTTTCTAGCCTGGTAATCGTCGAGAAGGTGGATTTGATACGAAAGTTTGGCGAACGTGATAAACAGCGGATGATCCATCCCAAAAATAGTTCACTTTTTTTTCCTAGACTACTGAAATAGCTGTCTGCATGCAAGGCTTGTAAAGCATCATCGTCCTTTAAATGAAATTCTTATCAGTATCAGCAGCGCAAAGACGAAAGTTAAATGCCAAAAAGTTGTTTTTTTCTCTTTTAGTCAGTCAGTTCAATAATGTCATTAACGATAATGCCACAAACTGGGGATGACAAGTCAACAGCCCTCCGCACACTCTCTCTCAGTCCTTGCATATCCTCCCACAAAACACCTCGCGGGCTTTGGCAGCGGGATGAGGTTGAGGTTGAGGATGTCACAAAGCAAAAACCAGTGTCCGTTGAGATGTGCAAGGCGAAAACTCTACCAGCATCTTTGCTGCGCTGCCTGTATCCATGGCTAAGGACTTGATGACATTGTTTTCTACGGTATGACATCTCCCTCGTCCTCAAACACCCCCTACTGCTCCATTACCACCACGCATAACGGCTGTTTTTTTTTAACCGTCTGCTTTCAAGACACAGAATCAAGCAGCGACTCTGCGTGTGACGGAAGCCGGAAGGTCCATAATTCTCACTTGGGCTCACTTGATTACATTTTATTCGTTCGTGATGGGCAATGGTAAACTGCTGCTTTCACCTGCCGCAGCGACCTTCTGATTTTGTTGACCCATCCAGGCCCGTTGTACGAAATTGAATCTTTTCGACATCAAGGCAGCACACGCAAGGTCACATGCTTCGGGCTAACGGGATGGAGGAGGAAGTCGATGAGGAGAGGAATTTGGAAGAATCACTCCCTGGCATGATGGAGGGACAGGGACAAACACGTGGCATTCGATGGCAGAAAGATATCTTCCCAGCACATCTCAACATGCACCGTGAGGAACAACAATCGTTCATGGCCACGTCATCACTGTCCAGCCTGTCCTGGCAGGTCAATGCCGCGGAGAGTCCAGCCAAAAGTGGGTGGGTGCAGGGGGCTGTGAACCATGAGAAGTGTCACTGATGATGAGCCACTGCGACTTCTACACTGCTGCTGCTGCTGCTGCTACTACTGCTGCTGCTGCTGCTGCTGTTGCTGTCGAGAAGCGGAAAGGAAGGTTGGGGCGGCGGCTGCACGGACTCCACGCTCATAGCGTCGTGCTCGTTCTCATTGTCATTGTCATTGTCACTCTCGTCGCTGCCCGCCCAACCACCACGCCCTCGCCGCCGTCCTCCTGTCCTTCTGAAGCGGCTGGCAGCCGGTACGGCGGGGATTCCCCGCGGATCTCGCATATCACGTTGGTCAGCGCCTTGATGTAGTTCTTGGCCAGGGTCAGGGTCTCGATCTTAGACAGCTTGCGGTCGAGGTTGACGTGCGGAATGACCTCGCGCAGGTCCTGGAAGGCATCGTTCAGAGAGTGCATGCGTTGTCGCTCTCGCTCGTTGCTCTCCAGCCGCCGGATGTTGCGTTCGCGAGCGCTGACGCCCTTCCGCCGCCGGGTGGCGCGCTTTGAGGTCTTGGGCTTCTTCTCGGACATCTCCTCCGTCGTGGAACTGCCCCCGGAGTCGGAGGGCGAGGACGGGTTATCCCCACGTTTGGAGTGGCCACGTTTGCCGCGCATGCTGCTGGCGTAGTCGCTACCGTGTCGGTGGGGCGAGTGCTGCTCCCATTTGGCGTTGTCCGGAGGGAGCTCTTCAGAAGGGGAGAGATCGAGATTGGCCATCATCTCGCGGGGGCGTGATCGCATGCTCTGTGGACAGAGAAAAAAACCCGAAGATTCAATTCCGGTGCCTCCGTGCTTTTCTTGAGAGTGTCGGTAATCTGTGTAAAGTGCCGTGAGCCCGGATATCGCTAAGGGAACAACCCTTTGTATGTGATGATGATGGTGGTGATGATGATGATGATGATGATTTTTTCTACTTCATCTCTGACTTACAAGAAATGGTATCTTATTATTTTCAGATGATGCTTTTTAACTTCAACAAAAGGTAACACAAATAAAAACCAAAAGTGAAGAGGACAGCGAGTCTCTATCAATACAAGCATGGGAGCCAGGAGAGAGAGAAAGAGGAGTAAGTGCGGATGGAGGCGTTGCAGAAGGAGCAGTGTTCGATAGCCTTCTTTCAAGGCAGTCTTAAAATACCCCTTGAGTCAGATTAAATTTACACGCCGTAACCCAAGATTGTGAAAGCCGCAAGGGCAAGCCGTCAAGAGAGGCTCATGTAGGCCAAACAAGCCGTCCTTAATGCTACTTGCATTTTCGGAAATATCGTTTGTCCCTTCCGGTTAGAAGAGTGGAGAAGGGGGCAGACCAACCTATCGATCTCAGCCGATTCCTTCTTCGTCTTTTGCCCACCAACGTCTCAAACTGAAAGCCGGGTATTAACCTCTCATCACCTCTTATCCACATACCCATCCACCCACCCGCACCAACACACGCACAGAGAGAGAGAGAAACACACTCACGAACGTGTTCGTTTTCTCTTTTTCTCTCTGGGGAGTGTGGTTTTGTCTTGGACACAGTCCCCCCAGGCCATTGTGGAGGCGTTAGTGTCAAAGCAACTTTATGATGGATGCAATAATCCAGATTTTCTCTGTCGGAAAGGGTTCGTTTCTCCCACAATGTCGCAGCACTCCTGTTACCAGTAAAAGATACTTTTTTTTTTATTTCTACACTATAAAGGACAATATCTCCCAAGTAATTTTACGGCTTCAATTCATAGAACCATTAAAAAGAAACTCTTTATCGATACGGTTATGAATTTCGTTTTCATGTTTACTGCTATAAATAACTTTAATGACACCGAGTGCATCGAGTACATCTGTTGTGGACCTGGTGTGCCTTATCTAACACTGTCGATGTCCGAAAGAGCTTGACGGAGCAGTTTGTACTTGGAGGGGAGGAAAAAGAGAGAGAGGAAAAACGAATGAGGTCAAGTCTTGGCCGTTCGTGCGTGACACTTGTATCCACTCCACGCGACTGTGACAACGGGCCTGCGACAGTCGGTTGGTGACGTAGACAGCTTTGGTCACGAGCCTTTGAAAGGGTCCCGCAGAGAATCTGTCTCAATGCGTCGATGTTTTCGCCATCCATCACCATAACAATAACTGTGCTTTCCGCGTGAGAGTCAAGGTAAGAGGATTGAGCTTGCAGGTAAATAAGGCCAAACGTCTCTACTGCAGCTGCACAAATGTAATTACAATACCTGCGCAGATTGACCACAAAATATACAACAATAATAATAATAAAAGGGATTGACATGGGTCGAATAAACGATCGAAGAATATTTTTCAAACAAAGCAGACTTGGGCCGTAAATAGGAGAAAATTTGTTTATCCAGTCCTTCTGTCCTCAACGGTCTGGAGGGAAAACGAAAGCAAAGACGGAGAATATTGTCCGATTCGTATCGGCCAGCGCTGTATCTATAGCTTCTAACTGGTTGAATCTACAATTATATTATTGTTTATCGAATTCAATGAAAATATATTGGTTTATCAGTCTCAAAATAGGAAGTTTGGCAACATGGATTTTATTTGGGGGGAGAGGAGTTGCTTTTTTTGTTTTTTTATTTGTTCTTGTTTGATTGTTCTCGTGTTCCTCTTCATTTCAACCAACCTTTGATACATGTAAAATCCTCAGAACACTAAAAACGTTTTCTTAATTAACCACAATTGTGTTTTAAGCCAATGAAGGGGCATGAACTGTTGCCAGTTTTCGTCACCACAAACACTTGGTTTTGTAAACAAGCAAGCACACACACACACGCAGAGTTCTTAGACACTGCAGGCGTGGACACACAAGCTCCGACGTCACGTCCGCACCGACAGACCGGTCGGTCAGCTGGCAGGCCGCACGGCGCGGGATGGGAGAGTTATCAATTACGCACGCCCACACCGTGGAGTTTCCGTGCCCACCGCAGGAGGCTGAGAGCAAGCAAGGGGGAGGAAAGGATGGGGAAGGGTAGCAGAGAGAGGGGAGAGAGAGAGGAATGAATGGAGGGTAAGTAGTGGAGGAGCAGCCGTGATGTCGCAATGCATTGTGTTTTGTGGGAGGGCGAATAGCGGACCCAAGTTGTGTGGGGTCAAGTCCGACCTGATAAAATGGAGGAGAGAGCAGAAAAAAAAATAATATTCAACTGGGATGGATGACGTGTGTGTGTGTGCACGTGCTATTATTCTATAATGCGTCTACTTTTTATATTTAATATTTTTCCACGAATTAAGACAGGTGGCTGCTGTCGTGTCAACTGTCAAAAAGATTATTTTCCAATTTTTTTTCTCTAACGGTTTAACGAATAATTTAAAAATAGAACAAGATCAATGGCTTACTTTTAGAGCCTGGCCCGACGGAATAAAAGATTTTCTGTAGTTCGATCTGACAGATTGACATCAAACGCACAGTTGACTATTCATTTTCGCTTTTTTTTCCCCCTCCCTTGTTACTGTCCATGCAGTGGAGCTGTGCCCGCCCACACACGCCGAAGCAGACTGCGTCAGAGAGTGTCAATAACGGGTCGAATCACAGAAGCTGATTCCAGGAAACTCCAGGAACTTCACTTGTTATCGTTGGGATCCAAGCCATACACCTTTCTTCCTTTAGTCACTTCTGATCGAGTTGGCCTCAGATATTTCAAAGAAAGTTTATTGCGTGATCCTCTTGTGTATCAAAAGCATGTGTCATCATCCAACGGCTTTGAAATGTTTTGGATGTTGTGGTCCTGTTTCTTGGACAGCCATGTTTGACAACGCAATGAATCATGAAATTCAACCATGGAAAAGAAACTGGTTCGAAAGATGAGAGAAGAATGTTCACTGCTGATTCCAAAAACCATTCACAACTGCATCCACGAAAATCCATGCAAGGCATCTGCCTGCTTCCGTGTAATGTTAAAAAAAAAAAGGTAAAGGTCGTCCCCTGACCTTTTCATGTCGTTGGGGAGCGAGGTGTTGAGATGTCACTTTTCTCGGGGCCAGCTTTATGTGAGGGCGGTGCCCATCTCCTCTCCCTCTCTTCCCCAGCCCTTTAAGGAGTAAGGTACCCATCTCCGACACCTTAGTCAACTGGGGAAAGTTTGCGGCGCTACACGGGAATCGAACCGGCGCTCTAACCACTCGAAATGTCTCGGTGTAATGTACATATAAGCAAAATAGTACTTGTGGATGTACATCCCCAAAATGGAAGAGATTGTGGAGTACTTAACATTTAAAAAAAAATCTGAACAGCGTTCCAGCAAGAAAATGGGTGGAATACTCCCCATCCCAAGACACACCTTCCATCACACACCCACCCAGGACAAGACACCAGCAAAAAAAAAAAAAAAATTACCAAAGCCATTTTACGTCAAAGGTGCCCGCGCAGAACACTCTTCGGCAATCTTGGCAGGCCTGTGCCACTGCGTGGCGATCAGAACCTGAAAATGCCAAAGGTTGTCTCTGCCGACTGAAAAACCACTGGGGCCGGTCGTAATGAAGGCCGCCACCATAACCCGTTGCGTGCCAGGCATTCGGGAAACAGATATTTACTAGCTTGTTTGCCCAAGTCATGAGGAAAAGTGTGAGTTTTTATTCATTCATTTTCTTTTGGTCACGTTCCCTCGTTGCAGGAATCTGCCAATGATGGAACTATTCAGCCCGTGTCAGCAGGCTGCGGCAAGGATGCGGGTGGAAGTAATTGGATTCGGACCAGTCGTCAGTCCTCGCACATTCTGTCAGTTAAACCGCAGAACGTGTAGGGGCGTCGTTCGGAGGTACCATTCCTCCTGAAAATCAATCAGCCGAACTATCGATGTTTGTCCTTTGTTTTGCTTTCACTCCTCATTATGCATACAACATTGTTTGAGAGTGTTGTGAAACACATTGCAACCTGTCTGACAGCTTCCTCCATTTCACTCGGAAAAAATTACAACCAGGGAAAATGATTCAATAAAGGTGATATTCCAAAAGTTCGTTAACAATACAAGGGTATGGAATGAGCAATATTTTGACCGTCACATCATGACATTATTTACTGAACTATTGTCTTAAATGAATGTGCAATAACTACCCTTGTTAGGCGCGAGGTTATTGCAACCACCGTATCGTTACAACAAGCAGCTGCTGAATCATAGCCGCTAAATAAACATCATTAACTCTCGGTCACCATGTTGTTGACTAAGGGAGATAACAAGCTGCATATTTGTTCCAGATACTGGTGCTAACAAAAATAATATGCTGCAACTAGCACAGTGTTGATTCGGAGACACACACCCATTTTTTTAGTCCAAAATGTGACTTCTTTACTGTACACTGTCCTCAAGTTTACAGACTGGATGCTCCACTGACTGCTGTTACAGAAGGTGGAGAGATTTTCATCAAGTAAGTAAATTTCGATTCGCTTCGAACCTCCTTGTAGAGTTGGACATCTTGCGTTTGAGAGATTTCCCAAAGAAGAACTCGCCTTGCTGATTTTAAGGATTAAGACCGCTCTTATGTTTCTAAGCACCTTTGATTGCTGGGTTTGCATAAAAGATCAAAGGTCGCACTGGGGCCATACAGCCTCGTTATGAAATCTGGGTTTAGGGTGATCGATGCGATTTTCTGCAATACGTGATTGGCGCAATGGCGGCATAGCCTGAACCTACAAGAAAAGCACGAATGTCAAGATTCACAACAAAAGGATAAAAGCCCAAAAGAAGAAGAAACTCATGTGTTTACAATACTTTCTCACTCGACCAGGGAGCTGACCTTCCTGACCCAGCCGCAAAGTTGTTGCTGTTTTTTTTTGTTTTTTTTTTTTAAACCTTAAAGTGCGTAATCGCCTCTTACTAACCTTTGACAAGTTCCTAGGTTTTGCAGAAGTTAACAAACCGTGAAGCACACGGTCTCTGAAAGACTTCCCGGTGTATCCTCTGAAAACAGAACTTTGCAAAGGGGACCATCGACATGCGGTATACTCGATACGCCTCCGGACTTTTGCAGAGCTTAGTCCTCCTTTCCTGCTGGCCAATCAAGAAGGCCCTAACCGCTACTCAACCCCACGTGCCAAATGTCAAATTCCTATTTGAAACAATCTTTGGTAATTTGTTTTTTTTTTTTATTTGCTCACGGTGCTGGGAACAAAGTAATATGGACTACTCCTCTGTGGGTTTTTTTTTTTATTTGTGGCTCATTGACATTTTGAGTTAGTGCTGACACAAGACACGTACGCTTTGAAAGACAGACATAGTGTGGTGGCGGTGGTGGTGGTGTTGTTGTTGTTTGCCCTCTTATTGGCATCGAGGACTTGGCAGATCCATTATGGACGCAGATTATGCAGCCTGGAATTTGTAGAGTGTCTAACCTGTTGACTGGAATGTTGAACATTCCCTAGAGGCTAACTAATAAACTCTAAAAGACAACAGAGGTCTTTGCATGTTACACTCCAATTTTCAAATCTCTTTATCTCCACCTCCAGCGAGCAATTTTTTTCTCCTAGCCTGACCAAAGCAACATAGATTTCGGACATAAATTATTGTACTCATTCGATTATACTATGTCCCACTTTTTTTCTCACTCGATTTTAACCTGAAATATCAAAAACTGGACACCACACATCCATTATTTACTTATTCAGAAATGTCTGTAGAGAGACCCGAAAAAAAAGCTCATCGTCAAAGAAAATAAGGAACCAGACAGCATGCAGACATACGCATCACTGGCGAGAGAATAATTAAATAGCGATGCCTGTCCAGACGGAACACTGTTATCATGCGCAGAAGTAGACTCTGCTGACTAATAAGCAGAGTCAGTCTAGACTTGGTTACATACCCATAATCGCAATACACCCTCGTCTGACGAGCTGAGCGCCCCCTGCCGTCCTTATAAAGTAGAGAGAATGTCTGACGTCCTCCCCAGATGGTCAACGTAGCTTCTGGCAGGGACAACTACTCTTGTCCACCAACAGGCGCCCTAGTATTGCAGTTTAACAGGACAGAATGCACCTAAAGTGCGCTCGCTGCAGGATAGACAGAAGGTAAGAGGCTGGTAGGTAAAAAGTGCACGTGGTCAAAGGGGAGATAATCACGGTTAGTTGTTGTTCCCCTTACACTACATAAACGTTTCGTTTAAAGATCTGTTGATGACGGTATCCCGCTACTTTGCTCCGCCCACGATACCAATACCCAATCATGGTGAGACGGGGGTGGAGGCGTGGGAGAAAGAATCAGACTAAAATTAGAACGTGTCACACTGACCAGACACGACCATTCGGGAGAAGAATGGAAGCCGTGTACGAATAATTAGCGTAAAAATCTGAGACCAAGAATTATGAGACACGAGAGACGTGTGGGAAGAAGACTGTGACCCTAGAGCACGCAAACGCCAGGTTTTGCACACGACACGCCTCGTGACGCTGCTCGCGCAATGGATTGTGGGTTTGGTCGTTGCGCATGGACTGCCAGAAAATCATGGAGCTGGATATATATTGACTTTGTTTCTTCTTGAAAACAAACATCGATAGGCCTTTCAGAAGGAAATGCCTAGAATTATCGACGGGCAACCAAAGGAGCGAGAGACAGTTGTTAATGAAGACTAGTCAGCAGTCATTAGCAGGAAAGCACAATCAACTTATTTACCGTACTTATCTCATGCCTAGCTCATGCTATTCTGCTGAGCAAAAGCCATCATTAATATAGTTCAGAAATTCTTATACTTAAGGCACTATGGTCTCAATGAGATCGACTTCAGGGGTTTCCTCTCAGAGGATTCATTGTCTAGAAAATTTACCTGTTCACTCCTTCCTATCCAATCGTAGGACGCCTTCCACAAACATCTGGCAACAGGACGACTTGCTTTAGGACCATTACTCTTATGGACTTCAGAGACAGCTGACTAAAGATAACCTAAGAATTGTTTAATTCTATTTTTAAGAATTTTAATTATATTTTGTTTTTGATTGTCATTTGACTGCCAACAGGTGTAACTGCTCAGGCAATGCGACAGTAAGGACAAACCCCTAGTTCAAAAAGAGTGGAGTGAGATTGTTTCCCTTCCAAAACGTTTAAATAACATGTGTGATCAGAAAATGTCTGTCCTTACAAGCGGAACCAGAAGATAGAATAGCTGACAATAACAGGTACGCAAGGACAAGAAAAGGGAAGTGAAACTTGTCACGAGACGGTTATTAAATGACACGAGAGATGAGTTGGACGACTATAAGACTGATTATTGGCATAACAACTGGATGTTAAGTAAAAAAAAAAAAAAAAAAAAAAACAACCGATCTGGGTAGAGAAGTGGAGCGGAATTGATGTTTTACACTAAGACAGAAACTAAGGCCATATCACGGCAAGGCAGAGAAATAACAGCGTGCCCAAGACGAGAGCTGAACCCAGGACAACCAATCTTCACTAGAAGTGTGATAGGCACTAACCGTTGCGCCACCTGGAAGCCCATGTGGGCAGAGGAACAACATAAGAAAAAGAGGGTGGAAGGGAAGAGAAGTAAGAGGACATAACTATGAACAGAGCTGAGGACGAAAATGTTGACATGTTCAAGGTGTAGAAAAGAGGGCAAAAAGAAAGTGCAAGTAGCCAAGGAGTAAGTAAACCGATCACCTGGTGTAATCGTTGAGGAACATGAATTACTGTTGGTAAAGATTTTTATCGTCATGGAGGTCAACCAAGCGACTCTTAAAGCCAGCCATCCTTTTCAGGCTTTGCTACGCATGCTTTCCCTTTAACAAACCTCAACCTTCTACTGGCTTTCCAATGTTAACAACCGAAGGGATTTTGTAATGGAGGGGAAAGTGTGGAAGATCAGGTTGAAGACAAAATGACTCAAGGACCGGTTTTCTCAGCAATACTCTCCCCCAAACCACTCTTCTCTCTCCTTTTCCTCCACCTCCTCTCCCTTCTCTCCTTTCAGTCTTCATGCTCTCATTTACAACTCTCTCTTTCCTTCTCTTTCCTCCCACATCTCTCTCCCTCTCTTCTTTCCTCTCTTTAAAAAAGAACTTAAGAGCACAGGAACCAGAGAACCATGAGCATGTCTCCTCTAATAATTCAGTAACACTGTGTGTTTTCCTCCTTTTTCCCCCCGATTCTGTAAAACTGTTTAATTTCTAGATACCCGAAACTGTTTTAGAAAGATTACCTCCACTGAAACCCCGAAATGTCATCAATGATTTTTTTTTCTTCTAATCTCTATGCTATTTTTTCTTCCTCTGAATCTTTTTTTCTATTTTCCAAGTGGACGTCCACCGACAAGCAATGGAGGTGTAGCGTGGCTCCCAGACTCAATCAGCGCCGACCCTGACAGCAAATTCTTCGTTCGTGACTGTCGCGCGCACGACCTCCACAGATAAGTCCAGGGAGCAGCGTGGGATCAGGGAAATGGTTTCTGCTTCTACTCCTAAGTCGGCGTGACATTTTCTCAACCTTGAATTCTCCTCCCCTGGCAAATACTTTAGACAGCACTCCGAGGCAGCTTGCTTTTGCGGCTTCTTAATCTTGCTGTTAAAAACCGGAGAATCGTGAGAGGGTTAGGTGTGGAGGGTTTGAAACCTTTCCGTGATGGTTTTCCCATCCACGAGAAAGCTGACAAAAAAAAAAGTCAAAAAAAAAAAGCCCACACATATATATAGAAATATGAATAACAGAGTGTGAAGTCCTGAATGAAATGGTTCAGGGATTTTAACAAAGGTGAAAGGATGAATGGGTCTCAAGGAAGAGCAGTCGTAAAATACAGCAAAGACCTTTTTGCCATTGCATGGGATGTGTTCCAATGCGCCTAGAGACTTGGTTGAACCGAAAGGAACCTACTTTAAATAACAGGTTATGTGCACATTGCTCGGGAATAGTACCATCCAAGCATAGTACCTCACAGACACGGTCAACGTGAAAGAATCTCATTAGAGGAAAATAACCATGTTACTACATAATGGTTTCCATCCACTCTAACCACAACGAGGTTGGACAAGAGGCTGCTCTCGCACGCAAAGTACGAGGTGGACGACCTGAGATGACCTCAAATTCAGAGTCTCAAACCTTTGCTCCCGACACACACTACCCGATCCTAATGTGTAGCGAACGCTTGCACGTGAATTATTCCCCCACCCATCCACCCCAATAACAATTGCTGACGTTACAGCCACGCGTCTCTCGGGACGGGACGATATCCGACGAGAAATTGCTTCCTAAGGACTACACGCGAAGACCACGAGACCCGATGTCAGTTAGAAGCAGATTTGCATCGAACCCTCTTCGTCGGCTCTCATTGAAGAAACCACAGAGGAAAAATTGGGCATTCTGTTCCTGTCTTCTGCCTGCTTAGGGGACTGGCGAGCTGCGAGAAAGGCTAATCTCGCCGGCTTGCACAGGGACGCTCGCCAATCTTTGAAACTAATGTCATGCTGCTCCAGCGGCTAGAGGGAGGCTGAAGAAGATTAGGCTCGTCAGCGCAGCCAGGCGCAGTTTCTCCATCACGACATTCTTTCAAAAGCGCCCGGATGTGATGTGCTCTGCACAAAGTGCAGTGTTGGGGAACGCAGCCATGTAAGCTCTGCCCGCCTGAGAATCCTGCCCCGGGAATAGCTCCCCAGAATAAATTGACAGCCGGAGGTGGTGCTTGGAGTGAAGTGACTGCGCGTTGCAAGTGTTTTTCTGGGACTACAGCAATATTACCTGTCAGTCTGCCTGCTTGCTTCAAATTCTATTTTGGGGGATTCACGACAAATACCTTTAACATTAGGACTGGTGGTCTGTCCTCAGTTAGGGATTATTTTGGATCGGTTCTGTGAGCTTCTAAACTGCCAGTATTTAGTTCTTTACCTTCTAACACTGACATAATGTGGCAAAGGCTTGTTTGAGACAAACTTCCGGATTAGTGAATGGGTTTTGTGGAGGTGGTAGTTACCGAGCTGACGTGAATACAAGCTCTTAGCAAGGCACTAAATTTTAACACAAAGAACCTCTGCCAGGTCTGCTTTAAGAAGAAACGGTATCAGATGGTTCTCAAATTCTTCTTCAGCTTACTTTTCCTTTATTATTTATTTATTTTCCCCTTGTAATGTGTGCACTGAGCATGTTTATTATTATGTAAAACTTGATAAAACAAACAAATAAACCTGGCGGGCAACCTTTAAGTAACCCCTAAAATTGTCGGGAAACGAAAACGCCATTACCGTGAGATTCCACCGGAATGTAGCTGGATAGGAAAGTGCTTCTCGCTGACACAGCTCTGCTTTTTAGGTTTGCACCGAATTTCATTCTGTGATCTCTGATTGAGTGCCGAAAAAAAATTTCTAACAAATTTTTCCATTGGTTCATTCCCGCGCACGCGTGGTTTCAAAAACCGCAGCAGACAACAGCCACGGCGTTAAGTCCTATTAATTAAGAAAATCCTGCGCGGCCCGGGCCCCGCTGAGTGGATCGATTACAATTTCAAAGCCTTCAAAAGTAGTTGTTGTTATTGACCTTTTGTGTATCAAATAATCCACCCTCACAAAAAAAATAAAAATAAATAAATAAAAAATAACACGTGGGCTGCATTTGCGGAAGATGATAACATCGTGGTGGACATCCCTAGCCAGGACGGAGATCAAGATTCATCAATTGCAACATTTTTTTGATAGGGTGGGAGTTTCGAACCATTGAATATCGAGCTGATATCGGATCGAACGGTGTTTCCATTTAGGATGGAGGGGGAGTTACCGTACCTTGGCAGTCATTTGTTTGTCTTCGCCTGGCCACGATGGGGGAAGTACAAGCAGAGCTGGAATACAACCCGAGGATGAAGGACCCATATTTGTACAATCGATTCGGATGCCAATTTGCGCTCTAGTCAACCCACAGGAAACTGCACGTATCCTATTTCTTTTATCTTGACATCCTCCACGAGCCTTAAGTGTACAAATTCTAACAGGCACACCCGAATTTATGTAGACTGGCCGATTTTTTTTTTTCAGTCTTTATCGCCACCCACCACCAACCTTTTCTTGAGCGAAGACAATCAGCAAAGAAGTCTGTGATTCCTTTGTTACCCTACTGACGATTGATTTGCACACATAGAACTATGAGAAGCTAGTCAACGCCATGTTGAGTATGTAGCAGAGATATTGCTAATAAAGGTTTTTATATTGTTTGTAAAGATGTTTCTCTCATCGACTCAAGTGAGTGGGTGTGACCGTTTAAAAGGAAAGCGATCGTCTGTTTCAAGTGTTTTAAAATGTTCAGCTGCGGTTATGGAATCTTGGGTCAGGGTCACCTTAAACAGTTTTGTGTCGGTTTTGCCCCGTTAAAAACGGTCTGAGAGACCACTTATTCTTGTTTTCTGTCTTTTTTCTCTCTTTCTCTTTCTCCATCTCCTCTGTCTCTTCCCTTTCTTCGGTTCCTTCAACCCATTCTCTCCCTTGTCTAAGTCCATTCTTCGACATATCTGAACATAATGAGGCACTGCAGACTTATAAACAATGGATGAACTACTTGGATGTAAAGGAAAAAAAAAACAGGCATGTGAAAGACACATCTACAGACAAACTAATGATTCCAGCAGTAAAGCGTACGAGCATCTAATGTCTTGAAAACACAAGCAGTAAAGAAGCCATTGACAAAGAACAGACAAAGACATGTAAAACTATCTCCTTCGGAATTACACCGCAATGAACGACTAATGACACAGGCTGCACACGACAATTAAGATTGTTTGGTTTTTTATAATCCTTTGGTGGAATTAAGGAATAAGATTGATTGGAAGGTAAGCCAAGTCCAGGATTATGGTCTAACAAGACGTTTATGACGCACGGACGAAACGGGTATGTGACACCCGGTTGATTACCCACAGTCCGTCTTGATCCACCCCTCCAGCTCCCTTCTTTTGTCTGACAATCATAAAACGTTCGCCGCCTGTCGTAGGCAGGAGATTGAAGTCTGGGATACATCCACATCGTGTTGTCGTCTTCCCTGAAGTTAGTTTGCTGCCAGCATCGATCTCGCATGTCTATCCGATCGTCCTCCCCACCCACACCTCTCTAACTTCCTCTCTGATCACGTGGTGCACGATAGCGTTACCCCACCACTCCTACCCAACCTCAGTTTATGTGCGGGGGTCGTTCAAGCACCAGAGCTGTTGTTTGTGTATTTTTTTCAAAAGTCGACTTTTTTTATTCTCTCATTATTGTCAAGACGATAAGAAAGTGCGTGCGCGTTAGGATGCGCAGATGGAGATAAAGATGGAGAGGAAGGGAGAGACTAACATTACATCCTCGTTGTCCTTTTACAGAATTTTCCAACCTGTCGACTGCCGAGACCTAATGTTTGCAAAAGCATTCAAAAAGAAAGACTCGCCTTGCTAATGCAGTGGATGTTCGAGAGAGACTTTTTTCTTCTCTAGAAAGAAGTAATTTGGAAGACGAGACATTAGGTTTCTTGCCGATTGCTTGGCAACAAAAGTGTAAGCCGACAAGTCTTTATTCCCTCCACAGGCAGACGGCAAGATGAACTGTAAATGGCCGACAGCCTCAGTAATCTCACAGTCTGTGCCGATGCTGGAGAGACCGACTGTGACCTTTGTCTTTGGTCTTGGGGGATGGTACTGTCATTATACAGACTGTACGCCCACAGCATCATTACAGTTAAAAACTCAGGATGTTGAAACAGCATCGTGACCCCGCCAGGTCACCTGCGTGCATGACAACTGTACCTCAGGGGCTACCGCCTACTGAACCCGAGACCTAACCGTCCATTAATTTGGCATTGTTATTCAGATGTTGTTTTTTGTTCGAATTAATTAATTAAATTGTGGTGCAGAGCAGAATCACCAGAGCTTGAAATATCATGACCACATCTAGCAAGTCGTAATTACAGTAAAACATTAAAAAATGCGTTGACTTCCGGTACTGTAAAGTGATATCCTCTCCACTCCTACGATCGAACCCAGTCTGATTTTAAGCTCTAACAGAACCACTAACAAGCTTTTTCCAGTCAAAGTCGGAAGGCTTCTATTCTGCAAAGTTCAAGGTTTTCTTTTTTAAACCGATACAATCGAATCCAAACGAAGTCCTTTCCTAATGACATCTCGATGCCAGGAACAGCCACATTTCCACATCCCCAGCGGCAGTCCCGTATTTCCTGTACTGTGTGATTCTTGAGCTTGAATGGCTTTTATAATCTGACATCAATTGTACAATATGTGTTCTCTTCCACAACCTTGCTTGCCACCTGTGGAGGGGCTTAATTGTCAAAGTCCTCGTAAGAACTTGCCGCAGGGAGTTGCTGCTACTCAGGTAGCAGAGGACTGCCGGTTGTGGTAGACAGATATTTTAGTATGGCTGTCAGTTTAAGAAATTTCAGTTTCAGGAAATTGTGTGATTGATACCCAGGTATCATACAATCAGTTTCGGTGAACGGGTATCAGAGATTATTCAGCTTCAGTAGACGAGTAGCCGAACGCTATCAGTATCACAAGTGGCAAGGTTGATAGCCGGGTATCCGACATTGTCTCAACTCGTTATCAGAAGTCTGTGAGCAAGGTGTTGTGGACAGCCCATATCTCTTTTGGGGAATAAGTGGTAAGAGAACAATATGGATGGTGTTTACAACTTATTCTCTAAGACTTCACATTCATCTAACTCTAACACCAAAACAAAACAAAACAAAACAAAACAACAAAAAAACAAGACTGCCGACGATTAACTTCGAGGAAAAGCTGACGGAAACCAAGTAGGTGCCGAGGGAGGTCTGAAGACAATTGATCTCTAGCTAGCAAGACACCCACACAATCACCTACATACCCACCCACACATACACCCACACACACACATACACCTACACACACAAACATCAATATATAGTGTAAAAAGAAAGCGGAGAGCGAGACAATTATTTTCATTCGTAAACCTTTGGAAGTTTCCAAAAGAAAGAAAGAAAGAAAGAAAGAAACAAACAAACAAACAAACAAACAAACAAACAAACAAAACCAAAACAAAACAAAACAAATAAAAATGGCGATGACAAATGCTACGTGGATCTCTGTAGCACTTCTTTACAATTCATGTCTTTCACAACACCGCGATCCCAATACTGGATAATCACAATGCAGTGTGTCCTTCCACCTGACTGAAACTATCTCTCACCTATACAGCAATCTCTTTAGTCTTTCAAAGACAATACCGACAGAATTGATAAAGATTACATCCAAGAAAATATCAATAAAACCAGAGTATAAACCTTAGTTTTTGTCCCTAAGGACTTCAGTATCTATTAAAAAAAACTCTACCCACGCATATCACAACACAGCAAAACAAATGACATGCTAGTCCCACAGACGCAGCCCCTAAGAATAAACCGACTGGGGCCTCTCATGTTGGTAGATCATGATGCCACCATTGATCATACTTTATTTCAAAGGCAGCAAATGCCAGGCCAGCCATCGACTACCAACAGACAGCCACATTGCTTCCTCTTCCCTCCATAAAAGTTACAGAACTTCCACAACCCAATACAAGCCTCTAGGGTCGAATCTTCGCTTACTTTCAAAAGATTACAATATATCATTATGTGTCAGGATTTACATTCTATGTTGGACGGTGCAACTGTTACCAAAGAATGTAAAACTGTCGAGAAAGATGAGAAAAATGGCAAGAAAGAAAAAAGAACTGCCAAGCAACATAATATTTCTTTGATGCAATTTTTCAACTTTCAGCAATTCGGGGGTTCTGTGAACACAAGCTATATTTTGTGCTTATTTTTTAAGGTAGGGTTCATTTAGGTCGTGGAGTTTGTGGGGGAGATGGGATTTTTTGTTATTGCTGCGATTTTGGAAAATCTGTTTACACATTTGTTTTCTTTTATTTTCCTTCTTTTGTTTCTCTTCCTCGCTCGTTCAAGCGATTTAACCTGTATTCCCGCAAGCGTACCTCTTTACAAGTGTGTGTGCGTTTGTGTGATGCATATATGTTTTATATATATATTCATTTACTTCCACTTTCCTAAGTCTTGTGTACACAAACGAGAAACAAAATGGCGTAAAAGAAAAAAAAACTTCTAAGAACTTGTTTTTCTGTTGCTGTCAGTATTTAGGACGAGTGAGCTACAAGGTCAGTCACAAAGCACTAAACGACCCAAGAAGAAGAAGAAAAAAAAAATCCACTTTTCTGTCAAGGATTCTAGCAGGCGGCTAATCCACATCGACCAGAAGCAGTGAAGAGCTACAGAACTTGAAAAGAGGTGAATCAAGGCGTCCAGGGGCTTTATTGTTTCCTGAAACATGGAATGAGCGTTTTCCCAGCATGCCAAGCTGACGCTTTGGTGTCATTAAGCCTCCGCCTCCGCCTCCGCCTCCATTCAACTCCAGGGTTCTTTCCATTCTTCTCTTCCTTCAAACGTGGCTTTCACTTATCTCTCAATGCAGCGGATCTTATATTGTTTTTTTTTCTTCGGTTGTTCAAAATCGCATGCGGGTTGTTATTTTGTTGTTATAACTTTTTATTACTTTTATTTCTTCGAGAAATAGATATGGGTAGCAACTTTGCATCTTTACTTACTAGCTGTGGGGAATATGTTCGCACAGAACATGAATTACTATCTTTCATTCCGAAAATGGCACATGCGTGAAGGAAAGAGCAATTTCCATCGCCCTCCCATCAGATCCCCAAGACGGTGAGATCAAAAGCCAAGGCAAACACACAAAAGCAGTATAAGGACGATTGGGTTGCTGGTTTTCCATCAAGAAAAAGATGGGAATGTTTGTTTAAAAGATCAAAAGAGTAAACTGTCACAACAAAGTAAAAGTCGTTAGTCTTCTGGCTGTTTTACTATGTGGTGTTTGTACCGGAGCCATTTCCTGTCCGCAAATGGCAACCGCAAAGGTCCTTCTTAACTACACACATCAATAATAATAATACAAAAAGAAAAAGTTTGTAAAGAGAACTTCCTAGTGTGAATGCGAGTTCAATGCGCTGCACATGAAAGTCGACAAATCAACCGACAAGAATCAGAAGCGACTGTACATGACGATGACAAATCCACACCATCACATGAAAAATGCAATTTAAACAAAATGTGGACGATTAAGAAAACCAATTTGATTAGTAAGATCAACAAGCTGTTGTGAATTTACAAATTATTAATTTATCACAGATAACTGAGAATGGTTTAGTTTTACTATTCCCTGGCAGAAACATTTGTTAGGTGTTCAACCCTCATTACACGTTAGCAGCGTGTCTTCCTCCCCCCATTTCCAACTTGTCCGGAAAATGTTTCACTCTGAACCCAAAACTAATCATACTATTATACTAATAGTTTCTGTTCATGAAGCAGCAATTATTTATCATGCGATGCGATATAACAAGTGACTAGAAGACCCAAAGTGACATTCATCTAAATACATTTATTTTCCCCCATGACCAGAAGTTCGTGACATCCATTTATTTATTTCATGCGAGCAGCGGTCTATGGCGTCCACAAATTATGCCTTAGTTTAGCAACCTGTTAATTAATCACCAAACGATTCCATTTTTCTGGGTGAGGTCAGTAAAGGTAAAACTGCATGAGGCAGATCAAAGTGCATGTTAATGAGACAATCACAATAAAGGGCCGCTAACTCGTGCGTTGGTGGGTGGCTCCCTTTCAATTACCTCCCCCGGTGGGCAGTGTGCGAAGAAGAAATGTAATAACAATGCAGACAAAAAAAAAAGATGCCAAGATTCAAGGATGTGATTGATACTGTTCCGGACACCATCGTTACAACGTGGTTTTATTGATTGGTAATTATTGATGATGATGATGATGATGATGACAGCACAGAAGAACGCAGTCATCATTAAATGATCTAGTCAAGTGCAATTATTTTCTAATGATTAAGTGAAGCTAAATCTAGGAAATTATCATCTCTTTCTCCAGATGCATCCCGACGAACGTGACCATTCATCGAAAGATAATCACATCGTCACGCCCGTTCGTACGCGTGTACATAATTAACAAATGATACCAGCTGGCTAAGGCCTTCACAAGGTAAACAGTGCCATAAACAATCCTAATACCTGTGCATGGTTATGTTTTCAGGCCTCTATCTCTCCAGACTTCTGAAAACTATCATGAACCGAGCTTTACCCAGCAATTAGAAAAAAATGGATGACCTTGACCTTTAGCATGCAAAGAATCAGCATCGCAGTCAAGCACTTGCAAAACAAACAGAGAATACAAGCTCTAAACAACTTGACAGAAAAACAACTTTGTAATAAACAATATTGGAAAAAACCCTGAGGAATAATAGCCATACCCGCCTGTCTAAGGTAACCAGAACTAGCCCTCTTTAAAACCCCATTTTCTGCGACCAGCAACGCCCAAGTCGTGACATGCTCCATGCCTATGATCGCCACCGATAGTAAGAAAAAAAAAGTTTGGTTTATGTAAAAGACGTCTAGCGGGCCATTACACAAAGACAACCACAGCAACATACTTTCTGCGCATACAATAATTCATGTTTAAGTTCTCTTTGACAATCCTATTCCGCATGCGGACGATTTACTTCTCTGCATTCCTACAAACGTGAGAGACGAAGACATTCTGTTTTCCTTGAAAGTCATAATTATTCTGTAAGATGTCGGTCAGAGCGTGCGTGTGGTTCATTCCCGTCCCGTTTTGCGGTTAGGTTAGAATAAAAGTGAAGAGTGAAGGAAGAAAACGGTGGGAGATAAAAGTTTTTCGGAAATCTTCATCCGAAAAACTGGCGGATTGACTGAATATCTCAAGCCTGGGAAGCTACCACCGTGTGCTTACATCCAGTACGCACGCCCCGTTATCTGATAACATTAAATCTCTTCCCTCTTCCCTCGCTTCGTTCGAAAGCATGAACGCAGATACGTCTGGGTGGGAATCGCAAGGGTGCACTAGCCTGACACGACACCTAGCATAGTGGACCGGATTGCGAACCATAACTCTCGTTTCAGTTCGTGACAGCGTGCCCTGGGGGTTGCCATCCTTATCTCGGCGGTTCAGCCAAGTTTAGAAACAATGCGCGCGGATTGTTTGCTGTTGCATCACGGTATATCTCCAACCGGTAACGTCCCTTGCGCGGAGCTCTTTCACCACAAAGGACACATAAATGTCAGCTAGCGAAGAGATGCATGCTGGGTAACGTGCAGGCGATGAATGTTGTTGCGCCTGAAGATCAGTTAAAAGCATGGTCTTTTCGTGCATCGATCTCTCACTCCGCCTCCTCAACGCTCGTCATCAGTGCCACCAACACGTGTATAAACACGCACCAAAGCCTCGTCATCATCGGTTCAAATGTGGATGAACGTTTGAACAAGTCTGGCAAAGTTTATATATAAATGTCACTTGGTCAAAGATTTTGTATACACTTTTCTTGGCCAAAGTTTTTAATATTTTAATATTAAAGTCACGTGGCCAAACTGGGTCAAACGTTCAAACCTATTTGTCCAGGAGCGTGAACCGAGCACAGACTGTCAAATACTTATTCAGGAAGGTAGTCTATAAAATTTACGAGACATAGTCACATCGTAGTGTCCGGTTAAGAGGTCATTAAGAACCGACGAAGAATGAGTGCGAGCGGGAATGACCATCAGACGACGCGGGCTCAATGATCGAGTAGAGTTCCGCCGGGTCAAAAGGCCATGGCGAGGAAATCCTAGAACCACAGTTATTAAGATGCCAGAACTGGGAGAGGATGGTGTTTCACATCAAACGCCAAACACCGGGAACACTAAGCAGGAACAGATTAAAGCAGTCCAGCGTTGATACCGCCATGCGTCGTCTTCCTTACACTATCATGTCGTCGCCACAGTCGTCTTCAATGAGCTACGGTTTCCCAACGGGCTGGAACCGGAAGAATGTCAAGGCCGCGCAGTGATGCGGATGCTGTTGTTGACAAGTTACCTCCATCTTTGTAGCCTGATAAGCAACCGCTCTTGTCGACGATAGCGATTTCAGCTGAATTGCTTTTAGTCATCGCTCGCCGTAAAATTACTTGACGAACGAAAGCAATCATAAAAGGATCAACAGGTCATCGATTATCACTAAAAAAAAAGTCTTAAAAAAAAGTTATCTGCCTGTCTCTGTTCACTTCCATGACAACGGTTTTCAATGTTAATGAAGTTAAAAAAAAATATGCAATCATACTAGAGAAGTATACGCACGTTTCATGTGAACAAAAGGAAATGAAAAAACTGTCCTGACATAATCGGAGAAGAGCGTGTGTCTCCATGTCGGTCAGCTCATGTTTCAGGCCCGTCGCGTTGCATTACTGATTCGTTCTTATCAATTGCCAGACCACACTGAACTGGCTAGAAGCGCATGAACTCGGAGAGTTATATCGAAGGCCGTGACTAGAAATTGCATCCTGCCCATTGTTGAAAAAGATTGTCCATGCCATAGTTGGGGTACTAGAGGACCTGCGCGCAGCGTTTTCAATTTCCCGCTGGAGAATGGAGTCTTGCAATGCTCCGCTGCGTGCAGGGCCGCCCCATTATTCAGTGTCGATCTGCATCTTCTGGCTTCCTCCCAACACTGCCACTAACCCAATACATTTCATTCGTTCCCACATTCGTTCCTTCCCTCTTGCTTCTACCCTACCCGACCCACCCACGGTCTTTCCTTGTCACATCCTCCGTCCTTTGTACTTTCCTCCCCGTGAGCCTTCATTACTACCATCTTGCCTGCAACTCAACTGGCTAACTTTTCCTCCCACTGCCTCTGCTCGGTTCCAACTGTGTCATAAGGTCAACGTCAGAGAACAGCTGTTTGTCCTCAAGCAAATAAATAAAGATTTGTCAATTTATGTCTTCCGGTGAAATTGTTGTTAACTCGATATCTCCAATTAATGGTTGTTGCGGCAAGGCAGATGTGTTTTCTCCAGATACAAGACTTTCCTGACAAACATACAACAACCGCCAAAAAAAAAAAAAAATTCTCACTGAGACCTTCCTTCCATTATTCCACTCGTTCTCTTCCACCACTCCCTCCCCTACCTCCAAACTGGTTTGCGGATGACCCCTTCGTGACCCGTCAGTTTTTTGTAGACCACGTGACCGCCAAACGATTCCTGTTTTCATCTAACAACGTCGATGAGTTTTCAGAACGTGCTTATTGAAGTTCTGTGTGCTGGGCGTCCACTGGGCCAACCACACTCCGCTCATATTGGTTTGGTTGAAATATTCGGTGATACAAAAAGGATGACGAAGTCTGATGTAGACGATAATGGTAACATGCCATAACTGATGAAGCCGACTCCACAGCCGTTCCTCCTGAGCAAAGTCTACCAGCTAATATTTCCCTCCATTGAAGGACTTTTTAATGAACATTATTCAATTTGATACCGGTTCTGGTGGATTGATTCTTTTATCAAGCAAAGTGTCCCGAAAGATAAACAGGCAAAACAATGTCTGCATGCAAATGAGCGCAGAAGTCAAAAGGAAGACCGCGGTTGATATTGAAGAGTTTCAAAGGGATACCATCGACCACATTCATATAGTTCATTGTGGTAGGACTTGCTGAAAACAACCTATTTAAATATTTCATTTTAAAGTGGTCATTATAAGCCATTGCGTTCTGAAACATCACTGTAACGTTTGTTTTTATTGTCTATTTAAAAATAAAAAAAGAATAACATCCCCCCATGCGATCGTGTAGTACAGATAGCTGGTGTAGGACCCAATAATAAACTGGAGCTCATTACAAAATGTTTTATGCACGCAGCCTCGGTGCAAACAACATTTGGAATAGACAGCTACCAGTCTCATTTCAGATACTTTCGAAGAAAAAAATACCATCGTGAATGTTTCAAGCAATGCATTTGCGCCAATTATTTATGAAACGTCCAGATGAGATTCTCTGGTTTCCGATATTTTTATGGAAGAGAAGCGGGTAGGTGAGATGGTTTTCATGTTTCCAGACAAACTTCAGTTAGGTGAGATTTTTTTCTTTTTATTCTTTAATTATTTATTGAGCAATAAGATTCTTATCACTATCAAGGGATTTATATGCTGTTTACCTTTTAGGGAGAAAAGGGTTTCATATGGATTTATTGCTACACTTTGCAGCACCAGCAGCAAACTGTTTGTTGCATAGACACACCCTGTGTCTGGTTGTCGTGAGATTAACTAAAAGACAACTTACTAAACTTACTTCCCAGTGTCTTCACGATAGCCCTCAATCTACATCACTCGGCTGCGACTTTTTTCTCAAGACTGTTCAAATGGAAAATATGAGAGGAAAAGAGAGAGACAGAGAGAGAGAGGGTCTGAATGGAGATGGGGTCATGTGTATGACATTCTAGTAAGGTCGTTCAGTGGCTCAGCGCAGCTGGAGATTACGATTGCACCCATACCCGATATAGGACGATTAGATGGACGGGGAGAAGAGACCGATCTTTCCCCCTTCCCACGTCCGCCCACCACCACCACCACAAAGGGATTTAGAGGATGGGGAAGAGAGAGAGATGAAGGTCGATATCAGAACCTCCAAGCAGATCCTCCCTCAGAGCTAGCTCCTGCTATTTCTGTAAGGAAGTAGCTCTTCCATTAACTTTGCTCAATTTCCCCAATCCCACCGTGATCATCGTAATCTGGGCCATCGTCAGCTTTGTCAATCTCTTTCTTCTTTCCTCTCCTCCTCTTCTGTCCCTCTCCCCACCAGCCACCCTCTCTTCCACAACACCGATCTCGGCATTGCTCCGACAAACCCCGGGGTTTGGATTGGTCAAACTTTTCTACTCCGGCAGTAGGGATGATTTCGTTTCCAGACCAAAACAAGTCATGCAAAGGAAAAGAAAGACTTCGAGATGGGGAACTTAACCTGCTTAAAACCATCTCGAGGTCAACCTTCCTCAAACAGGGTCAAAGCCGGACTGACCTAACTCTCAGCCTGGCGCACGCGCGGTCCTAGGGAAACACGTGACACAATGGCCGTCCCTCACCACACCTTCGCTTTATTCTGACGTATCGACACAAGGGATCGAAGTGTTCAGGCTCATTGTTGCCCCGGAAGGCCACAGGCGACAGTACAATGGTCCAACTGCTCCCCATGTTTTCCAATGGTATCGCCGCGATAAATCCACCCGGCACCCACCATGAAATTCAAGTCTCTAAGCAAAGGGCGGCAACACCTGTTGCTGTGAAGTCTTCCACAACGGTGCACGAGCCGCTTTCACCTCGTGACTGGAGTGTTTACACGTTCGATGTAAGTGCTTATGAGGCTGCTGAGTTTTATGATCGTACCGGCTTAACCGCTTCTGGTTCGCTCTCCTGTGTGTGTGTGTACGTGAGTGTGTACTTTTAAACTAGGATGTGTTACAGCAGCATACGCTTTGAGGAATGTCCTTACTCGATGGCGAAATTGTAATACGTCGGCCATAGCAGCATGAATCCGTCGGATGTCGACACATTTAGGTTCAAAAATAAATTTAAAACTAGATTGTAAAGGGTGAAAGCTTGTCTTTCTCAATCAATGGTCAAGTTTGTTTTTGAAGGTGAAGAAAGATGTTGGACATCATAAAGATGCAATTTTAAGACGCTACAGCTCAAAGACCTTCACCCGATCGCATTTAAAAAGTAATTACAGCAATGACCTCTTACACACAGACATGACCCAGCCAGTCAGCCAGTCAGCCAGCAGCTATAAGGATCCACTACATTGCTGGCAACATATACCAATGTAGACGAGAACAACACATAAACATCATATTCAATACAAGATGTCGCAGTACACCAGTCGGTGCGAGATTGGTTTCCTGAACCCTTTAACTCTTCCCAGACAGGGTGACCGCCGGTTCAAGTCGAAGTCGACCCCGAGGTGGTCCTTGCAAGTCGATTTGTTGTTACTAGTGTCGCTGACAAATGAACAGGGAAAGGTGCATCGTGAATGATGTAGAACAAGGTCCAGTGTGGAAAAGAAAAAGTTTTACCGATGATCGTTATCAAAACAAGTCTTTTTTAAACTTTTTGCATGTTTGGTTTTTTCGGATTGGTTGGTGAGTGGTGGGTGTTAGATGGTGGTTGGATTGGTTAGTCGATTGGTGTTCTTTGAGTGTTATTTTGTAAGTTTATTTGTTTTCGTCGATTTTGAGATATGTGGTATAATGGCTTTTAAAGATCAACATGTCAAGATAAAAGTGACTAACAACCTTCATACTCTGTATATTTTTCTCCCAGTAAAAAAAGCTTTAGGACAGTGCAGTATATCTAGTGTGAAACTCTTTGGACTAGTCCACGAAGCTATACACTTAATGTTAAGTGATGGTTCGCATCTTTCGTGAAGGGATCAGACTTGCAGAAACTGCAGCAACCACAACATAAACCTTCTTGGTTTATCATTTACTACGAATGTCATGGCAGCTGGATAGCTGGACCTTAGAAAGCAATACAGGTTAGGAGGTCATATTCAGCTTGGACGAGATTGCCTTGTGTTGTAAAGAGAAACAAAATAACCGGAGCTCGTGTATGTGAAGTGCTTTGATGTTGAATTTGGTATGAGGATAAATGCCAGCGGTAACTGTATGGCAATAATAAGCGAGAGATGTGGTCTTGATATAAACATTGCCAGACAGACAGACAGGCAGACAGACAGACGGACGGACGGACAGATATATATCTCGGACGCTCATGGACTACATTGAAGCTTTAGTAGAGGAAAAGGTGACAAAGGAAAGAAAACTACATCAATTGTATAACTAGAATGAAGGGACTTCATCTGATCATACCTGTCGAATGAGGAGCAACCAAGCATCCAAACTTCTCTCTGTCTGTCGACTCACTCACGTCGCTGCCCAGTGCCTGCCGACACCAACTGAAAACGAAAGAATTCTGCTAATTCCAATCTTTTCTCTAGCTGCTCTCTCTTTCTCTCTTTCTCTCCCGTTCACACGTTCACCTGAGTCGGCAAACTCAGCACGACTGCTGATCAATACTTTCTGAAACAGGTGTGAATACATCCATCCATCGCCTGTGTTTGAGAGTGATGGGTAGCAACCGACATTCCCCTCCACCGTCAGTCAAACTATTCACCTCTCTCTCGTCCACTCACCCGCACTCATTCCTTGACACCTTCCCATCGATCATGGCAATGAAATCGATCCTGCGATTTCCTCTTCTCTTTAAATTATTAAAAAAAAACATTTGTTTTATCATCTTTCATCCGGCAATGATCTGATGTTATGTGTACAGCAATAAACACGAAACGTGCGACCTGTGCAAACATGACATATCGAGCGGACGGGCGCTCACTTCAGGTAAATGAACAAACAGCTGACGGTTCTCAGCTTGAAGAGATGTAATACCTGTTGCGTGGTGGTCGTCGTATACCTGCTGCACATTCCCAGTCCATAAAGGACCCACGCTGAACACATTTATCAGAGCGTGGCTGATTCACTACTTGCATTTCAGTCTTATTAAAATTTTAAGGTTGTTAGGAAATGTCGATTCCGAGACACGAATTAATCCTTTTATACTTATTCTATTTTATTTATTATATTGAAAATATCTATATATGTAATAAAACATGTGAATGCATTGCTCACAGGGAGATAAATGGACAAGTATTGTAGTATTGTAACCTATCACGTGGTACAGACGCACAATATCAGACGTTTAGCCGCAACGGAAATTACGTAAGGACATGAACGTTAGAAAAGAGGTCAAAGGTCGTATTCCCCTGCACACAGTCTCGGATGCTCGCCTCGCTTCGCACGCAATCTTCGCGTCTGCACGCCGTCAAACAGACGAGAACCGGCGACAGTAACTCAAGGGGAGTAACTCCCACTTCACACCTACACAGCCGTGACGTCACGTGCACTCACACCTGGCATAAACGCGGGCAGCCGTAACGACATGAAACACACAGGTGTCTACTGAATAGAGGAAAAACACGAAAGAGTTGTTACGACGCCCGTCGGGAGGTTATAATTGAGACTGTACTACCGCGAAAAAATAAATAAATAAAAAAATAAAATAAAAATTGCTGTTCGCGAGTGTGTCGTGCTGTTGCTTTTTACAAGTCGGTCTACGGGATCGTCACGCTCCTGCTCATCGCAATTAACAGCCAATTTTGTAATCAGAATGAGTGACTTGCAGGTTTGTAGCGCTTCTAGTGCCCTCACCACCTCAGTCGCCATCGCTGATGCTTTGTTTCCTTCAAATTCCCCTTCCTCATCACACGATGACAACAGATGAACCATACAAACGAAAACTTGACTGATTAATACCTTGCGTGATTGTTGCTGGACAATGTCACGTGGTCACGACACAGTTTGGAAAGTCGCTATCATCCTTATGATCTTAGCATGCTCGGAGTGAATAATATGAATAAAGTTTTTACATATATACAACCTTCTTCGTTGCTTTTTCTTTTCCTAAAAGATAAGGACCCATGTCACAGACTTTAACGAGGTTCCAACAGCCAATTTTTGTAATAAATGGAAACACTGACCAAGCATGCAGCTGTAGCCTCCAATAAATCTTTGCACCCAAGGTGAGGACAACACCTTTTTGGTACAGCAATGAAGTGACAGTGATGCATGCCAACGCAGGAGACCTCATGATGACCATGCCAGCTAGAACTTGAATCATAACAGCAAATACCAACGATGAATCGGTAAAAATGCTGAAATATGTGGCAGGTGTGGAACCGTTAATATGACAGACATAAAACATGACAAATATTCCGTTTTGGAAAATAAGGAAACAACAGAAATCGTTTTGTTCTTCGTACATCGCTTTGTCGCTCTGTATGCATGAAGTGCCATCTTGAAAAATGCTTGCAACTGCTGTACACTGATTGCATCTCTACAAATAGCCGTCCTAGGGGGCGCCGGCAGGAAGCTGTGAGCACGCGATGTGTCGCTACGAGTCCATGCAATGGTGAAATCCATTTGCAACAAAAACAGTTATTTCCGTGGGAAAGCCGATATCTCACTGTGAAAATTAGAAATCACGCAAGGGGAAACTTACCATATTCAAGAGGATAGACGCAAAGAAGGACCTATCGTGCTGCAGATAATTAAAATTAATGACGAACAAACTTTTAACTCTTCCTTTTCTGCCTGGTAGCCGTCATCCAACGGATGCTTGAGATTGTTATCCTCCGAGAATAGTGCGAAGAACGGTGAACCCTAGCCGGAAGACGTGAGCGTTGCACATTCTCCGTTATTTCCTCAATGGAATTGTAAACATTTAATACAACTGTTAATTATTCACGAATACAACGTTCTTTAAAGTGGTACCAGATTCACATCTCCATGTTTTTATTTAAAGGAAGCTTTGTTATCAAAACTTGAGCTCTTTCTTTCTGTCTGTCTTTCTCTCTCTGTCGCTTAAATCAAGCGCTGTACACAAGCCATGATGCACCTCCTATGTTTTGCTTGAATGTTCTTTGGCCTTTCAAAGACCATACGCAATGACTATCAAAATACGATAGTAAGAAAAAAAGAAAAGAGAAACAAAATAAGGAAAAGCAACCCCTGACAGCTTTCTGAACACGCTTGTTTTCGCACGAGTACCCAAACAAGAAAGTCCAAAGAGAAGATGAAGAGAGTGGATTTAACAATGGTACTTACACACAGGACTGTCTCCACCACGGCACACCTTCCCCTGCAGTGGATGTCACCTCTGCCGACTCACAAGTGCCGTGAGAAAACGGCAGACGCTGAGCTCCACGGAAACTACCGAAGGCTTACGGCTCCAGCCGAAGTGGATCCCGACTGCGTCCGAAGAATCCCCGACGCCAACTCGTAGGTACTCGCGATGGCCGTGTCGCCGGTGCCGGGAAGACTAATGCATATCTGAAATAAGAGAAACAGTGTGCAACAGTTTCACCGGGCGTTATCTCCAACCACGTGACATTTCTCAACTGGCTCACTGCGCATGTCATTACCATTTCATGACGAGACTTATCATGGTCTCACAGTCTTTTTTATTTCTTTTTTTTTTTTACAAGGAGTAAACTCTATTTCTCTGACCAACAAAACGTGGCGGCGTAATTAACGATCGTCGTAAATGAAGGACATGCTTTTTAAGACGTTGCTGCTTTTCGAGTTCATAAATAATTATTCCACAGACGCCCTACCTATCGTCTTAACTCCTCTCTTTGATCATCATCGGCGCCCGCTAGGGGGTATGTAGATGCGTTAGGGACATAAATATTTGTGAGGCGCACACGTCTGCGAAGGTCTATTTATGCAGCGTGCGACAAGATCTGACTGCAGCAAAAGCTGGCTGTTGTCTTCAGCAAGCACAGCTGCAGTCACTGCTTCGTGGGGAGATCGTACCTCCAAGGAGAGAGGGCGAGAAAGGGGGGTGAGGGGATGATGACTGGATGGTGGGGAAGGGACCCGCTGACAGAAAGCCAGAGAAGCAGACGACGGAGAGAATATACGTTAGGACACGGTGTAGATAGAGAGAAAGGCAAGAAATAAGGGGAGGAGAGAGAGAGAAAGAATTGTTAGTGATAAAAGGGTGGCATGGGAAGGATGATAACGCAGGACGGCGAGGTGGGCGTGGAGTGTAGCTGTACATAATACTCAGAAGTTGGGGAAAATGGGAAGAGACACTGGTTGACACAGAAGCGCACAGAAGGCGGATAAATATTTAGTGGATCATTGCACTGAACGTGTATTACAACCACGGTTATTTATTTTTACCCACAAAGTATTTGTAATTCGTCTCTGAATAAATTTCTTCTACTCCTTACTGTTCAGAACTATAAATATTACATATTACCAGTTTGATAGGACTGACGACTTCGAAGTATCAAAGATCATCGCGATGTTATGTAAAAAAAACAAAAAAAACTTTTTTTGAGCAGATGTGTAATCCATTTTTCATCTGCATGATTCTTTTTTTTATTGTTCTGGCTGGCTCGTATTCTTGCCTCTGCCACCCTCTTATCGCTGTGGTTCAAGGCCAAGAAAAGAACCCGGTTCTAGCCCTCAAACCTAACTTTGACAAGGTTGGAGGGGATTGAGCTTTGTCATCTACAGATCGGCAGCACGATCTCTCTTTATTCATTCCACTCTCTCGTCTTCACACACACACACCGCTTTGTCAGGATATAGCCTTAGCTGCTGGGTCGGCGTAAAACACAATTTCTTCCCCCCCAACCATTCCTCATTGGACCTCGCCTCTAACCACTCGACTATCCGCTCCCCCAAGTAAAGAGGGCGGCCCGTGGATAAACGGCTAGCGCCTGTGATCAGTATAGTGAAGGCTGGTTGTCCTGGGTTCAACTCTCGTCTCGGGCGCACTGTTTTTTCTCTATATCTGGCATCTATTTATAGGTCTGGCTGCTTCGCCGTGATATAACCTTAGTTGCTGGCTCGGCGTAAAACACCCCCCACACACACACACCCTAAGTAAAAGTAAACTTAAGTCCCATTTGGCCTCCAAGCGACTGACAATTCATTCTCTGCACGCAGCAGGGAAGCAGGGGCCGTGAGCTCACCTTAGGGAGAAAGTTAAAGTGTGACCTATTCTGACCTCACTTGATAATGACAGTTAAGCATCAGCATCAGTCTACAAGAGGACGACGAAAGGAAATACTGGTCATTATCAAATAAGGTCAGAATATTCACACTTTACCATTCTCCCCTAGCACACACCAAACATCTTACGCATCTTCATTCAGTCAGCACGATTCCCACCCTCAACTCACCCATTCCCAACTTACTCCAGAATCACATGTGCCGTTTCACCGAAGTATCACGTGACAGGGTCATCAGATTAGTTTGGTCTTAAGCTATATGCATTAGCGAACACTTTTTTTCTTCGCGGCGTTGCATTCTTTTCAATCCTACGTTGTCTGCGTAACGCTTGGCAATGAATGATGGCGGTTAGTACTGAAAAACACTCGGTAAATCTCGTAAAATATTCCACCATACGCAAACACAAAAACACGAATCTCCTGCGAGCTCCTTTTACCCTGGTGACGTCAATTTCCGGTTCGTTTCTCGGGCAGGAGGGCATGGAAGGTCCCTGGAGAAATTCGAAACTGTGGATGATTTAGTTCTCTGGAATAACGGGACGGGTGCCAAGACTGCTGCGAGGTCACCGACACCAGCTGCACAGCTCCGAGTGCACAGCTCCCGCAGCAGCCGGGTCACAGTTTTTAGGTCGGTCACATCAACTGCAAAGGTTTGCAAGACGATCTTTCTTTAAAACTACTAAAAACACACGGTTTGCACTGTTTTGACAGTCTTGTCTACCACTTTGACACATTTTTATGTACACATCATCTACAAGGTCAAGGAGGCACTTAGTTCAAGTTAAAGAACTACTGGAGAGCATTATTTTCTTTAATGATTAGGACAATCTCAATTTTCCCGCAACCTCGGTAGTTACGTTCTCAAGATATGTCCGTACAAAACATTACCTTGGACAGGAAGAGGTCAACAACAAAGATCATGATTGTACATGGATTTGTGAAGCCTCTTCCAATGGGAGAGGTGGGATGGGTAAAAAGGTAAAGGTCATCCCCTAACCTATTCAGGTCATTGGGGGGTGAGGTGTAGGAGACCTCACTTTTCTCGGGGCCAGCTTTACGTGAGGGAGGTGCCCATCTCCTCTGCCTTACCTTCCCTAACCCTCCAATGAGCCAGGTACCCATTCCCGCCAGCTGGGTCCGTTCGGACCCCACTTCTCTAACCACTCAGGTGGAAGAGCCGGATGATGTATTCACCTAGATGGTGGGGGGGGGGGATACTATTTAACCCAACAATTACAGAAAGAAGTGTTGCTCCCTCCCCCTAATAGTCCTTCAACAACAAGAGCATTAAAATACGGATAGTCTTGCGAAGGTGGGTGTCTTAAACTTGTTACACCTCACTCGAAACACAAAAACACCGCCACTTGATAAACGTGCAAAGGGATCTGGAAAAAGAGTTAACCTGATCTCCCGGGTTCAATCTGACCGATGAGTGTTCACAAACCACGGGCTCAACAATAGTTCTCTCAACAATCAAAAGCGAGCGGTGAGAGGCAGAGAGTTTGAATGGGAAGTGTGTGGGGAGGGTGGAGTTAGAGGGGAGGGTAGCTAAGAACAGCAAAAAAAAAAAAAAAAACGTTGAATATACTGAGTCATTAACCCTTTCTGCGCCTTCTAATCCACAGACCCCCAAACCCTCGAGACCTCTGCGCATGTGTAGACTCTTGTTTAGGCGGAAGTCCCCACCCGCCATTTCCGCTGCCTGCGTGAAACAGCAACACGTACTCTCGAGATCCCTATACTTAACTCTCCTTCCTTTCGTCTTTCCAAACTTAAAAAAAAAGCCAGTGGGGAAACAACACGCGTGCGACCACCGTAACAACAGGGTAAAAAAAACAACAATAACAATAGGTGTTGTAACGCGACTCCTCTTTCGTTCCTAAAATAGAAACTTGGATTCATTTACATCTTAAAGAGTAGAGAGGGCGTGTAGTTTCTTAAGCACTTCCAACTAATAAAAAAATAAAAGAAAAGATCGTTTACTTTTAAAAAGAGGGAAACTGCCGGTTCCAATGACATCTGCTGCAACTTTGACTGCTTGGAACATGTGGGACAGTAACGAGACGGGACTAGGTGATGCTCTATGGCCGGGTGGTGGTAGTGGTGGTGCAGCTTTGACAGGTTTTTTTTAAATTATTATTAAAGAACATTCCAGATATGAGGAGAAAAAGTTAAAAAAAAAGGGTCGGTCGGTCGCTCGGTCGTTCACTTTCACCCGATGCCGACGGCAAACAGTAATCATTTCCCCATCCAGTAAAGAGGGAGGAAGAACAAAAAACCAAAACAAAACAAAGTCACTCAAATATCACACTAGAAAAAACCAAAAGTCTGGCATGTGAGCTTTGGCCTCTCATAAAAGGAGAGGAAAACAACAAGGCCAAGAAAATGTCTGCCATGAAACTCCCGACGTCAGCACTTTGTTCAGGCAAGGAACTCAGCAACCAGACGATGCCTGCAAGCGTAGTGACGATGAAGCTAGATGATAATGCAGTTTGCAAAGTCATACCACGTTCCCCGGTGAACCACTCCCAGCTTGATCTGAACATTGCCTGATCAATGACCTGGCCAGGCCTGAGCTGACAAGAATACCTTTCCTGAAGACGATGTCCAGAATGACAAGCAGCCGGGAGGTTACACAATCTGATCAAACCCGTTACCACATCAGGCGACACCCCGAGGGGCCGGTAGTTAGGAAGCGAGGGTAACTCGTTGACCTGAGGGCAACATGGGGAACTTCAGGACAAGTTTCTTTTTTCGAAAATTACAAAGCAGTGTTCACACCCTGCGGTTGTTTAGTCCTGGAGTAGTGGTTATAAAGTGTCGGCGCAGGTGACTTGGAATAAAATAACATGAAGTAGTGTCCGCGGGGTCTGACATTGCTATAGAATTTCAAGAAACAAAACTCTTTTTCTCGAGTTCCCTTTTTGCCCTGGAGAAACCCATTACCCTCGTTTCGTAACAACGGCCTCGAGAGGTGGATAGTCGTTATCTAGATGAGGTTTGTGTGAATGCGCAGTATGAAAGCTCCGCGTGCAATAACAACATCGTCAAGCGGCAGTGTGATGATTACAATGACGAGGGTGCATGGTGCAGTGTATCCTACAAATAGACATCTTTCCTTACTTCATTTTTCAGTATTTACCCATTCATTTACAAATTATCCTTCTACAACCCATTCCCCATCTTGTCTACCTGCTCTCGCCTTTTAACCCTCTACTGTCTGTCGCACGAGCTCATACAACATCATCCCGTGGATCATCTGGATATAAGAACATTCTTGAAAACTACACTGGGTGTCAATTCCTTGCAGATAAATCCTTATTGACTAACTTATGTTTTAGAAAAATAATTATTATAAGCTAAACCTCAGGAAAGTGTTAAACTGATGTTGTAACAAAGAAAGATAACATGCACCGACACGCAAACCGAATAACAATTTCCCCCTAAATATTAACCCTTCATCTACTCCCTCTCTAGGTCTGTTCCTTTCATACATCATCACTCCCCTTGCTCTCTTCATACATCATCACTCCCCTTTACTCTCTTCATACATCATCACTCCCTTTACTCTCTTTATACATCATCACTCCCCTTGCTCTCTTCATACATCCTTACTCTCTTCATGCATCATCACTCCCCTTGCTCTCTTCATACATCCTTACTCTCTTCATACATCATCACTCCCCTTGCTCTCTCACCTAAAGAGTTCTTGTTCGATCGAAAACTGGATCGGCACTAAGGGACCGAGGGAGCGGCGGGCTGGCGCTGGTTACAGAAGTGTAAGCCCCTGGGTATCTCTCTGACCCAGACTATCCACCCTGTCTGGTCACTTGCAGCTGCACGCCACGCAGTTCTTATCAAAACACATCAATATTCTCCTTTGTTGCTTGCTTTTTGCGAAATGGGATATCCAAAATAGTCAGATAATGTGAAAAGGGTATAAAAACACATATGGAGATTTTTCTCCTCCCTCACCGCCTCGAAGAAAGGAAAGGAAATGAGAAACCGATGTAGAACTGGAGGTGATGGCTTGCTGAGAGTTTCCGTCTTTTTCTTGTTTGTGACAAAAGTTGTGTCTGCTTGGAAATTAGCATCATTTCCAAAGTGCATGAACTAACTCTTTCTCCAAGTCAAGTCTTTTATAAAACCTGACAAAGTGACATTTATTGACTGAATCAAAGTAAAGTCAGCAACAAACCCACTGAAAAATGTCAAGCTTTGATTGTAAGCTCATGCTACTATATCATTGAGTTTATTTCTTTTTTAAAAAAACTAGTTTCTTCACACACGATTATCATGCCATGATTTTTTTATTTATTTACTTATTAATGTATAATCTCACAATCTCCAGTTTAGGCCAAACCGTTTTGCATCCTACCATCACCATCGTGCGTGTACCTTCTGTGAACGATGAAGTTGAGATGATTTTCTCGAAAGTGAAGGAAGGGAAGAATGTTTATCCAGTCTTCTACCAAGACTGAACAAAAACAGTCAGCTGGGGAGACTGCAGACTCAACCTCCTCTCACAAAACCTCTCGGCACACTTGCCAAACGGAGCTGATAAGTATCTGCGTCCAGTTTGTAAACAATGATATCGCCAGGATCGTGTCCCGCGTGTCAGCTGATCCCACGTATCGAATGTATCGGTGTATCGGAGCTCGCGTATCGGTGTATCGGAGTTCGCGACGTGAATTAATGGCGGCCAACGACTCCTAACGGCCGGCATCCATTAACAAGCCGAGCTACGCGAGTTCCAGCCAATCGGGGCGGTCCGTTTATTTATTTACTGGTCTGCCGCTGTCCTTGACCTCAATGGTGGCATCAGGTGATTGACCAGGTCTAACAACAACAACAATGCCAAAAACAACAAATCGAGTTCACGCGTTTTTTAAACTTTGAATAGGTTTCCCACTTCCAGCCTCCACATACCAGTCTACAGACAGGCCAAGACTCCAATGTAGGGCACATGCCACGATATTTTTAGCACGGAAAAAAGAGAGAGATAAGACTCATTTTTGCATGTTAGTTTGTAGAGCAAAGTTTTTGTGTGACATAGTGCGGTCCGGGCTACTGTTGGTGTCAGTGTCTTTGTATTGACAATACCTCCAAAATAGTCAAAAACTATTTATTTCTGTAAGCCACCAAAAATAAATGAATAAAAATCCTTATTTAGAAACTAGTAAACTATTGGATTTGCTCCTCTCGACTCTTTTTCGGCGTTCGGAAAGAGTAGTGAAGTATTTCCCTTCCAATTTCCTTCCCTGCTTCTCTCAGTGATGCAAACATTAACCCTTTGAGATATGGACTAAAGTCCTAATGACCAAGAATTCACTTACGTCTTCTACCCGAAAGGGAGTAAACTCCTTCTGTAATTATCCCTTTGTGATTAAAAGGTCACAAGTGCGCGTGTCAGTAAATCTAGCTCTACAGCCACCCACGGGTATGCTACGTTCACACACACACCACAGGCGCCCCCTCCCACACACACGCGCACGCACACGCACACGCACACGCACACACACACACGCACGCACACACACAAGGATTAGCGTCAAAGCGTGAAACCTTCCAAGTGCCAGGAGGTTCCATTGTACTGGTCAAGGTATTGTCCATGTCGGCAAACAAGTGTTGCCATGGTCCAACGTATTGACAAAATCTCTAATGTCCCCTGGTGTTCGCACACAAAAAAAAAAAAAAAAAAATGCTCCGTGTGACCTCCACACCCAGCTTTGCCAAGGGTTCGGAGACATTTGCTCGGGTCAAGACATGGCCTAAAGGCATGCTGATTAGTCTTACATAAGTAAATTTGAAAAAAAAAAACGAGTAAAATATGTAAATGCATAAGTAAGCTGCTCATATTACAAGACTGACAAACTGATGAAGTGGACAGGAGGGAAGGCAGGGGGGTAAAATGTCAGACTATCCAAATATTTGCATATGCTCCAAGCTTAAGTCTCGGCCACGTGCCACGAGCTGGTGACCCGCACCCTGTACAAGAGGTGCTTTAGTTTTATTGCGCGCGTGTGAGCGGACAGGTGTGACCCCCATGACAAGCCTTGACCTTTGACACTCTCACCCACTGTAGCTTATCTCGGTGCTGCCAGAGCCTTTTGCTCCGTGCAAGATCGCATGGCGAGCCTTCGTCCTTGTCGTCTACTTAGTCGACTCGAGATACTGACCTTTCGCTTACGACCTTTTGAACCACGCCCACTTTGGTGAACGTCAATTCCACTTTAATGAATTTAAGTTAACTCCCTTGACCTGTAGTGAGAAACTAGTGACAACAGTACTATAGAAACATAACATTAAAATCTGCTAGAAGTCTTAAAACAAAAAAAACAAATTGAATGAAGAATAAGGAGTGAATGTTTGCTACAAGTCATTGTACACACTATATGATATACACTATGTACTATACAGCACTGCTGCTCTAGGTCTCCAGGCTGCTGTTTATCAGAGCTTCTGTCGCACAAATGCTAGCAATAAAACAATGCCCTGGTTAGAAGGTACAACTATCAGTCCCTCTACGTGGTCAGTTTGCGACTCATAGAGATAATCTTTGCAAGAATACACTTTAGTTACATATCGACAGGTTAAATTCTTTCTCTCTCTCTGTGGAAATGCTCAGTGATGTGCAGTCCCGAGCAGTGTTGTATCCGCCCTCCCAGCAGCACGATCAAAAACAAGGTTTGGGTTCTCCCTTTCTTTTTCTCTGATTACACTGTGTTCCACCGACAACATTCGTCGCTAGGGAAAGAGAGCAGCGTCAAAGATAAACGGAAAGATAAAAAGAGATAAATAAAGACAAGGAAGCAACGAAAACTCTTACCCATTCCCACCCACCTTACCCCCCCGAAAACACACACAAACACACACACATGGCGACAGCTGACATAAAAGGGACATGAAGTGTAGGAGCAAATCTTGGGATTGGACTTTGACAAGTCCACACTTGCCGACAATGTCCGGTCCGAGACCATGATGTCTGTCTGTGTTCACCTGTAGCCTTGAAGCTGGTCACTGCTACCCACCCTTGATCTCTACAATTCTCCTCCTATTTCCCTCATATCTTCAGTGAGTGAGTGACAGGGGAGAGAATGTTGTTACATCAGTGATCAAGATGGGTTACAGGATACGAGCTCAAGGAGACGAGCATCACCACAGTCCGGTCGGCAGTGATTATGCAAGTTTGTAATCTTTCCGCAAGGTTTGACATCTTGGGAGACTGATTCACTTCTCATTATCAGCATCAGCCATGACATTGTTATTTCCTTTGCTTCTCCTAAATCCATCACAACGGATGCCCGGTGTAGGTGTCGGCCCGGGCCTGCCACAGATGAAAATCTTTAGAGATGCGATATACTGTAGTGCTAACTGTGTAGGAAGACTTGTTAGCTAATCAGAAAATAAAGGTGATAAGTGGAGGTCTCCATCTTTTGAATCTTACCACGACAGCAAGCACTACTTTACCGGAAAACACGATGCACTAAACCAGGGGAGGGCAATTAATTTTCCCAAGGGGCCGCATGAGAAATTGGGATGTTTTTAGAGGGCCGGACTAATATAGTTAACTCAGTTTTACCCAATACTGTATATATATATATACTGGCGGGCGGGCCAGCGGGCGGGCCAGCGGGCGGGCCGGATGCGGCCCGCGGGCCGCCCCTTGCCCAGGTCTGCACTAAACCTTCCAACGACCACAGAACGATTTAATTATAAAGATTACAAGAACTGGTGTTCTTACTCTCATGTTGTGAATTGCAAAGCAAATGATCGTAGGCCATATCGGCAATCTTCTTTCCGACAAACTGAACTGTCTGCAGCTGTTCCAGACAGAAGACATGGCAAAAGAAACAAAACGAATAACCTAAAAAAAAAAAAAATAGTGCGGAAAGGGAAATGCATCCGAAAGAGTGAAAAACAAAATTCTTGCTCCGTTTCTCTCTCCGGGAAAGCCGACATGACCGGAGTAATGATCGCAAGGACAGTCGGTCTGTGTATACGCGCGCATGCGACAGAGAGATAGAGAGAGGGTGAGCGAGAAGAGATAAGATTGTGTACACAAACACTTTCTTCATCATGAAGTCTACTCACGCTCTATATAGTAGCGTGTAAAACAGCGATCGGACAGGAATCCGATGTCGATTTACGCGCATTGTTTTCGCTGGGAATGATGGATGGACGGATGGGCGGATGGGCAGACGGCTATAGCGCGGTGACCCGATCAGTCGGTCTAGAGGTCAGCGAAGATATCAACACAGAGTCTCATCACAAGACAAGGTGCCAGCGAGCGACCAATCAATATCACTTACCATTCAGGGTGCATCCTATGTCTGACCCCCCGGCCTCATCCCCCTCCACCCTGTTGCTCCCTCCCCCTCCCCCCGTCTTATCGCTGGACCCGCAGAGTTGTGTCCGCCTGTCGCCAGCGGGACTAGCCAAGCGCTGCGCATGACTGTCCGGAAATAACCTCTCCTGTATGCGCCGAGATCAATGCGCGGTTATTACTCGGATAAAAAGTGATTACTTGCACGGTGCGGTCACACCGATACGCCACGAGGTCTAGACTGGCCGGACAAGGATGCTTTGGGAGGACAAGGTGATGGTGGGAATTTTTTTCTTAGGGGTGTTGAGTAGGGTAGGCTTCAGCGGCTGTGGGGTTTGGTATCACGGATGAGGAGGAATACAATGTTGATGAAAGAGAAAGATAAATAGTTGAAACTTAAGTTCCTGTAGGCAGGAAAAGTTTTTAACTCGAGATTTTCTTATAGGAAGCCTGTGAACACAAGGAAACAACAGAGGGCAAGCAGAAAAGAGAAGAAGGGACGAAGGATGATATATATATATATCGGTTCTGACATAACATTTGATCCTCCGACATTTTTCCTGAAACCTTTTCCCACGTTTGTATCTGTGTATGTGAGTGAGAGAGAGTGTAGTATGTGAACGTGCATGTATTTCAGTGTGTGTGTGTGCACATGAGTATGTGTTAATGTTTGTACAAGTATACATGTCACGATTTCAATACCTACCTAAAACAGTTAATAAAAAAGTCACTTTTCTGACATAATTTTTCTCTATTAACTTATTTCTTAAGCAAAAACTCGTTTGTTCGTTTTGGTCAAGCATGAATACATTTACTTCGTATGTCGAAGCAAAATAATGGTCCTGAATGCAGAATATAGCAGGTTGACGATACCCTTGGGGAACATGTGCACGTTCGAGACCTACAACACGTGATGATAATGTGCCGTTGTCCGCCACGCCTCATTACCCACCGATAATGTGTACCCACAAGTCCATTAAGTGTCCCGACAGCGACACATACCTGCCGAAGGTTAACCCCCGACCGATAATAACCAGCATTCTGTGCACTTTTCACCACAGCTGACCTTTGACGACGAAAATGTAAATAACGGAATACAAAAAAAAAAAAAAAAGAGAAACTCATTAAGTCCATGTCGTAGAGAGGACAGCTGTTGCCGCCAGGTACTCTAACTTCCATATTCATCGCAGGTTGGGCGTTGTGCAGACCAGTAAAATCCTGAGTCGACTGAAACTCTGACTGACATCTGAGTGAAATTAAGACAGTTGGGGTGAGCGACAGTTGAGTTAGTGCTTTTGAAATAAGACGTTAGATCGATAGGTCTTTCTTGTGAAGCCCTCCTCCCATCTCCCCCTTCTCCAGAGATCACGTTGTGATGAGCGAGAAGAAAGGTTAAGAGTGTGTGTTGGTTAGTGCGTGGTTGATAAAGCTGGCAAGCAGGCAGGCACGTGGAAACCTAGTTGACCTTACCATGAGTAGATTAATACCTACAGGGATGGAGGCAGACAGAGCTACCCCCCACACTACCTGGTGGGCTATCACTCGGTGACACCTGTGCCGCGCTGGGTTTAAACGCTAATCGCGCTGATCGCGGCCGCAGCAAGCGATCGAATCTCGTCACAGAACTTTCCGACGACAACAACAGCGGGCAGCGAATGGAGGTGGGAAAAAAAAGCTGCAGCCAGTCAGTGGACCTAGTGCCAGAACAATCAGGCATCGCTGGGCTTCAGCCAGTCTCCAAGCACTGACAGGCATTCACACATACTTGTTCAGACATAGCAAACGCACAGGGCAAAGATCTGTCTCATGCTAAAGATTGTTTTTTTTTTCATGTTGTAAATTGTATATATATATACACACACGCACAGAGATTACACATACAGTCATTCAGCTATGGCTAAGATGGCGACTCGAACCAATGACTAGGTTGTTGTTCATCACACGGACTAGCTGCTGATAGAGAGAGCATCTTGGTACTGTGTCACCTGTTCTGTATTTTAAGTGAATTAGTATTTATTATTATGCTGTATGGTTGTGAACTCCCATTAACTGACAGTTAGTTTGCAAACTGTGGTTTCAAACTTCATCTTTGTACCCCTCACCCGCCACCCACACCCCGCTATCATCTCGCATCACCCGGGGTTCGTGTCGCCCCACACTGATAGCTGCACGAGGTTCTAGGACTGGAGCTGGTTCAGTTCAAAGCGGGATATAAGCTCTATGACTTATAAAAAATGGATTAAATTGTTTTCTCAACAAGTAATTAAAACTGCAGCTAAAGTTAATTAGTGTACGTACATTATTTTTCTTTTTCGTTTTCAGCACACGCGGTGTTCGGTTGCCGCCATGTGATGCTCTCCACTCAGTCTGCGATCTTCGTCACGTGCACAACACTCGCCCAGTGCACGCGGCCTACAGAAAAAGTCTTCAGCCTAAACGTGGCATTCGGTGCTGAAGAGAAGCGGAATGATTTCTGTGTACCGCAATAATTGTTATAGTTTATGTCTCTATGCAAATACCTCGATATGTATGCCAACGCGTGTGTGTATGTGTTCGTGAATGTCCGTCCGTGGATGAATACAATTTTCTTCATTTATGACAGTAAGACAATGATTCTGTTTACGTTTTAAAAGTCGTACCGTTTTGATTATAATATATTTATATAGTCAGTTTCTAGAACTTTCCCTGGAAGACAAACCGATCAGGAGACAAATAAAATGATAGCAACACAATCTTGCATCATCATCACCATCGTGATGATGATGATAATGATACAAACTAATATCGTCTTCTCAATGTTAGAAGTATATACTTGTCTAACATTTAACTAAATACCAATCTAATCACAAATCCGACATAGAAAAGAAGAGGAAAGGAAGAAGTAAAAGAATAGCGGAGGACCTGGCGACACGCTGTGATTCGGAACTATACAATCATGATGATGATGATGAGAAAGAGAAGAGAGGTTGGTGTGAATGACACGGATCAAATATCTTCTATTTTCAAAACCGTGGTGATGAAGAATGTCTACCTGTATGTCAACCTGTTCAAAACAGGTGCCTTTGTAGTGACCCGCGATCGACCCGGCGCTGCACGCGAAGGCTTGGGAGTGACTCTGCCGCCGAGGGTCTCCGAGTGATGATGTAACCTCAGCAGCTGAGCCTACAGTCGGGGAAGATGCTGGCTAATCATCCCCCCTACTCCCCTGTCAGTGGTGGTCACAGCTAGAGTTCCTCGTGCGAACACATCCCCGCAAGAAAACACACACACACCACGACACCACCACCACCACCAGCGTTCACTGTTCACTTACCAGCGACCGCGCGTGCACACACCCACACACACGCACCTCGCTCGTCCGGAGAAGGCGCAGAGCCTGTCGCCTGCACGTCGCCGCACAGCACACACGTGCTTTCCGCGCGTCAAGTCCGCCGCAAGTCCTGTGACTGACGGCGGCGGGCTCCAGCACTGCGTACTAGTCGCCTCAGCATCAGCACCCAACGCCAGCGCTTGTTGGGCCAGCAGTGATTGTCTGTCACCCTGGACTCCATACCCACCCTTACTTCACTCCACCCCTACCCCACATTCTCTCTCTCTTATTTCTCCATCTCACTTCACACGCACAGCGCCGCAGCGACACTCCACTTCACGCATGCGTCAGGACTAACCTTGAATCGTCGGCGTTCGTAGTCCCTGCGTGACGCTGGAGAAGAATTCCCCTCCACACATACACACACTCTCCAACGCATTGAGTGCTCCACGCTCGCCCCGATACCCACACACACACAGTTTGCCACAGGTTATTTGAATAAACGTCGAGGCCTTGACAGCAATGACCAATCACAGCCAACGCCAGCCTGTGACGTCAGCAGCGTCATTCAAAGCAGGGACGTCGTCAGGCTGGATGGCCATGGCGTCAGCGTTGCGAGGGTGGGGGTGGGAGATCGGGGTGGAGACTTGGACAGATATGGCAGGGAGACAGGGAGAGGGAACGGATGGCAAAGCAAATGCTTGGCTGAGGAGGCAGCAGCGATAAAAGGTAAAACTGACGAAGCAGCCATGTTCGAACGAGGGGGAGGTAACTCAAGTAGTGCGAAAAACCGGAGTCTTTCGTCCTTTTGGCGCTGGAGTTAGGTGAGGGAGGCACAGGGTCACACTACTTTATCCAAGTGTTTATAATTCACGTTTGGAATAACAAGCGCCGATGCCTGTAGTCTGCTACTGGATTGTGGGAGCCGGATGTTCAACCTTGTGTCCACTGGTCAGACGTGTGGCCACCGCATCTGGGAATCAACATCCACGAGATTTTCCAAAAACACAGGTAGAAGCCAATGAGCCCGTGCTCGCACGTGCATGCGAACAAGCGAAGGTAGAAAATGCCGGCTTGGCTGCTCAGTCTCTGACAATCCAGAGATCGATCAGAGCTTTTCACACTCATGAAAATCCGCGGATTGACACTCGACCACACAAGCAGCAGTTGCACCCTCCCACAACGAGGGCCAACGGTAGGACAATCACGGTTCACAGCTCCAGTCGGACAAACCAATTATCCGCAGGCATAGTTGTTTATTTAGTTTGTCTCCTCCCACTATCTCTCTCCCTCCAAGAATGTGGCAATCGATGTCTGTCACGTAAACCACAGCTGTGACGTCAAGGGCATACAAGAACGTTGTTACGAGAACGTCACAGTCGAGACAGTATCACAGCAAACATGTTGCAAATGTGTTGACAACAAACGTGTTGCTACTGTGTTCACATCCAGACGAACAAGAAGGTTCCTTTCCGGTCCAAGATTAAATCGCTGGCGTGACTCTGCTCTGTGGCCGTACGAACACCAGCTGGATGTCTCTGTCAGTTAATTACCCTTTACAACAAATTGCTTCCGCGAAACGCAGGACCCTTGAAGGTACAAAAATTCCTCCTTGAAGCAGTCTTTGCCTAGAAGCTTTTGCAATCTTACGCTTCTCGAAATTCAGAGGTTAACAAAGGGTAACATGGTCACGGAGATGTCTTTTGGTCCTGAAGTCAGTTCATGGGATGAATGAAATCCACCGGCAACAGAAATCATCAAAATTGCTGCTGAAGACGGTGACAAGGTTAATTAAAAATAAACCTGAAGCAGAAATTTCCGAGATGAACGATGGGTGAATCAGTTTCTTCAAATAACTTTTTATTAGACGAATGATCTCTGTCCTCACTGTAGACGCACCCGAGATGTCAGTGCATACCCGTGAGTCGCCAAGATTGTATCAGTGTATTTTTACATCAACAATCGGTGCTGTGGTTTCCCTTGTCTGTAAACAGTACCTCTGTTGCTCACCCACTGCCCTACAACCGTGAATGCTGAAAAGGTTTTTTCGGGATTCAGAAGCAGATGTTCCTCCGTAACAGACCCAGCGTCTTCTCTTTCTACAATCGTATTATAGTCCATTTTTTTCGATCGGTTTAACAGGAACAACCTTGCGGATGAGAAGGAAAAAAAAAACTCTTTTGAGGAGATGTCGCAAGTAAACACAAATAACCCAGTTCGATTAATAACAGAGAGACTCTTTCTGTAACAAGTTGGAGAATCCGACATCGATTAGTTCATTGTTACGAGACACCAGACGACAGACCGTTGCACAAAGGGAAAGCGAGTGAGATGGTGGGGAAGTAGGTTGGGGGGAAATTTTTTTAAAATACAATCAAATGTGTACAATTCTCCCATCCAGTAATGCAGACGAATGAGAAAGAGAATTGTGTGCTTCTCCAATCAACCCACTAGAAAAACACTCGGACTTAACATTATTGAAGCAAGCGCTTGCGTGAAGAGCTCAGGCATCCAATAATCGCAATCCGTGGCCACCAAAGAGGACAAACCTTGCACACGTCACAAGTGTCAAAGGTCTCCTTGCACGCGAAGACTTGGCAGCGGTGAGTGAGCAGTCATCACACCAAGACTGAGGCGAGAGGCGGCGAGAACTGGACCCAACGGTCCTCCGGCCGGGACCAGGAGCGAAGCACGAGCATGCAGCGGGCCTGTGCGTGGCTGCAAGGTGTCGGTCGTGGTGCTGGATGCTGCTGGTGCAAATGGCAGTGATATAAGTAGACTTGCCGCGGCCGTTGCTGGCGTCGGCACATTGATTCAGCTCCTCGCTAACAGCGTGCGGGCCGTCAGGCGGCAAGGGACAGAAGCTGAGAGGAGGCTGGCAGAATAGCTTCCCTTTGCAGTCACTGCCCTTCTCCTCCTTGACAAGCTCTTCTGAATGCAATCAGCCTCACAATGCCCTCGCCGCAAGTAAAACAAGTGATTGAAGACACTAATGTGCTGCTGCACGAAATCCACCATTGTGTAAATATATTTTAATATGAATATTTACAGACTGGTACAGATTGTTATATGTGTGTGTGTGCATAAAAATGTTGTATATGTGTGTGTGTGTGAGCGCGCGCGTTAAAATATGCAAGTCAATATATTTGCTATAAGGACCTCTCCGAACAAACAAAGAGAGAGAGAATGGAAGATGGATGGAGGGGGGAAGTAACATATCATTCCACTCGCTTGGCAACATAATGACCCCGCAATAGTCTCCGAGTCCATTCAGCTTTATCGCCATATCATTTCGCTCTTTAATTAGTCGGAAACTGCGCTCATGCGAGCAGAGTATAATTAATGTGACCTTTATTAGTCTCATTGCTTATTCTGGAACGCTCTCTCTCTCTCTTCATTCTCTAGTATCCACATATGTGCTCGAAATCAAATACCTCAGTTATTTTGAAATATATCGAATTTTTCTGTTCTTGGAAATTTTTATCACATCAGTTTTGATAGGTGATGATGATTTTAAACACGATTTTACTCGCCTGGTTTGTTGTAGAGAGTATAAATATTACAGATGGAAAGTCACTTTCAAAGAAGGCGAGCAAAAGAAGACGAAGTAATGGAAAATCGTGGAAAGAATCGTGGAATAAAGGAAGGGAAAACACGTCCAGCTACAAGGATCACGCAGTTACGTGAAGGGAGGTGACTCATAATGGATCTATCAAAAGTTATGTCACCTTTTATGTATGACAGTAACTGTATTAAACTGGCCACACTGAGTCACTCTCATATATATTTATATATTGTATTTGTACATTTTTATACACAAAAAGATTTTCTTATACGCAAGTACAAATCTCCAGCCTCTTCCGTGTTAAAGCAGATTCTAAAGAATGACAGCGAAAAGGGTCATAACTCCACAGCACACCGATCAAGAATGCTCTCCCATGAGACTGTGAATGATGCAGCTGGTATTTTCTCGGATATTTATCTAAACCCATGTTGCATCCCATGGAAGATGCGAATAAAGCTCGTTCCATGATCGTCAGCCAGCAAGTCCGCCATAAAGACAAGGCTTGGTCCCGCGATTGTCACACAGACCCCCTTACATCGCCTGTCATCACATCGTCATCACAGATGAGCCTCGCTCCACGCACCTCACGTCAACTCTGTCGTCTGCACGTTCGTCGTTGCGATAACTCTGAATACGAATTCCCTCGAACAGCCATTTACAGAGCTTTTGTTCTGGAGAAATGGCGAGGAAGGGAAGGTGGTGGAAGGGAGGAGTAACAAAGTTTATCAGACCGCTTATCCCTGACAGGGAATCGTGTTAGCATCGATCTGGGTGCCAGAGGAAGGAGCACAAATTATCCTTAGATATCTCCTGTTTCTGGGTAACTTTGTCACTACTCTCGCGTGATCGCTGGGTTCTCCCTGGATTTGTTGGTTCTTGTTTTATAGGTCGGCATGACATTCAGAATGTTTCTTTCGCAACGCAGGATACTTCTCTGACAATGATGGAGTGGTGACAGTAGTTTTCGGTTAACACCCAGAGGATATCTTTGGGAAAATGGAACTAGAATTTATCCTCTGGATCGCAGAAAAGGGTGATTTGAGCAGCTTTCACGACAGTAGTTCGACCTCGACATAGAAATGTTTTTTTCTAACGAGATTACAACAAACTTGTTTGTAGTCTGTTTTTACCTTACGGTGTTGAGTAAATTTTTTTATTTTTGTTTAGTTCCGGATTTCGATCATAGTGTTACTAAAACAAAAATGGATCCCAGTTGGATCTGGTGCCCTGGGTACTTTCCTATACAAATATTTACACATAAGTCTATGTTGACAGTGTGTCCCTCAGTCTGTTGCCACCTACATAGGTTCCCTCAACTGTGACCGACATATGTTACAGTAGAGAGCTTCTCCATTGTAGCCAGCACGTGTCGCCCATGCAGCTTCCCCAATTCACATATACATGATGTCGTACTGAGGTCCTCAATTGTCACCAATACATATTGCCATAATGAGATTCTTGACTGTGACTAACATTCTGCTTTACCAGCTACTCCACTGTTGCAGCCATCATTATTATCTCTTTATCAAAAGTTACTCTATAGCATTTTTCGAAATTTCTCCGCCCACAGTGTTGAAAGCTGGCACAACAGCAGATGCAAGCCCTCAGGGTCGACTGCTGAGTGGATTTTAAACTTTGTGTTCGTCTGTGCGCACGTGCATGCAGGCAAGTGCCTGTGCTAATCTCGCATCTGTGCGTGTGTGTGGGGGGAGAGAGAGAAAGAGAGAGAATAGTCAGAGAACGGCTCTTTACACTTTTTATGCTGAATTGGGAGGACTCCGCTATTATCCCGTTAAAAAGACGTCCTACAGATAATTACGGCGCCAGCGACTTTTTTGTACAAGTTTGATGGCGAGCTCTTTCCTTGGCAATGAGAGCTTTTCAAAGCCAGGAGTGATCACCCGCTAAATGTCATTGTCTCTGGTTGGTTGACTATTTGTGTGAGAAAACATGATTACTCAATCACCCAGTGCAACCGTCGCCTGGCATGGTTCAAACGGTACTAAGTCATTGGGATTCAAACCTTTTCACTACGTGTGCTTGTACGTGTGAATATGTGTAGGAGTTCTTGTGTGATTGAGTGAGAGACAGAGTTTCTCTCTTCCTCCAAAGTTCTGTCCATCGAAACAGTCTTCCCTAGATTTTTATTTTCATTATTTTTATTTTTACACGTGACATGGTCACGTAAACTGAATAATACACTTTTTATAAACTGTAAAAAAATATCTTCGCGGACAGGGAAGTTAAGCAATGAAAGTGCGCATAATCTCTGCACCTTTTAAATGTAAATATGAAGGTGGTAGCGAAGACAGAGGCAATAAATGTTATGGTGGTTTATATAGAGGACGATGAAAGCGTTTTTATGAGGGATCTTCCACAAGTCCATAGTGAACCGCCACACACATACACACACATACACACTTTCCTCTTTCAGGAATGAAAACACAAATGGAAATAAGCTATTTTTATGTACTGCTCTTTCAGCAAGTATCGTCCTCCCAACGTGCAATCCCTCCCACCCGACCACAACAAAAGAAAGCAGTTATAGTTCAGACACGAAACGTCAAAGGTGGGGAGAAAAAATAGCGCCCTGCCTCAGTCAACATAAATAATTCCTGTGGAGATTACCACAGCAACGTGTGATGTTGGACACACTAGACAACATACTTATTACTTGGCTATCTGCAGGACAGACAGGTTTGATCGGCTATCAGACGGATAGACCGATGTTCTGTCGGTTCTCAGAACCACGTGGGCGGTGGGTTCTCGGAAATGCAGACAAAAAGGTTTGATTGCTTGTCGGAAAGACAAATTGTTGGTGGGTTGTCAGGAAAATGACTAGAAAGATGAACGTGTATCCGTTCAGCGAATTTTGGGGATGTGGTGGTAGCAGATGCTAGAGATTACTGCCAGAGATAACCCAGACCACGGCGCCTTGTTAAATAATACTGTGGTTGACATATTTCTTTTTCTTCGCTCATCCAGATATCAATGTTCTCGATCTCTCTTTTATTATCATGACATATTATATATACAGATGCCTATGCTGTCCAGACACCTGTACATACAGACACTTACATTGTCAGAAACATTGTATACATAGACATCGATAGAAAGTCATCATCCTTTACCTACAGTAGACTGCGGCCACATGTCCCCGTCCCTAGATTGATGTGCCAGACATAAAACTTTATAAAGCTTCCTCGGTGTGTCTATGGACCTATGGACATGCAACTGTCCTGAGCTTCTGGGCGGGGTTGTCTATGTTCAGATTGAAGACTGACTTTTTTGTCTGTATACTAAAGTGTTCCTAGGTGGGAACCAACGTCAGAGACCTCTTCTCCGTTGGAAATGGATAAAGGAACATTTGCACGATGTATCCCTGTTCTGTACTCCTCCTGTGCTCCTGTACTCCTGTACTTTTGGACAATCAATATTCGTGGCGCTCGAAGCAGCGCAAACATTGGCCTGTCGTGTCGTGCGTCCTCCCCACAAAATATATTATTAACACCTGAATCTTCTTGGAGATGAAGCTGATAGAGAGGCTGCAGGTGATAAAAAAACTACAAACAAAAAACTCTCGGATCGCCAGTGACGTATGAGACAGGCTAATGACGTCAGGTGTTAACGTTTGTTGACGTAGAAGGTTTGGTTATGGAGGGCGAACCTGTGCAGTGAGGGCCGTGTGCAAAGAGTTGTGGTGTAGTGTCAGGTAACTGTTTTATCTGGACACTTCGTGACTTTGTTCTCTGGGTGTAGGACACACTGCAGGCAACAGGTGGCTGGATGAGGTGACAGTAGATAAGTATCCACCGCTTGGTCACAGATTAAAACCAGAAAAAAATAACAACCGCCAACTTCCATACCCCTCCCCAGTACTGCCACTACCACCACAACAAGTCACCTCTTTATCCACTCTGTTGTTTTTTTTTTTTGTTCTTTTCTTCATTTATTTGTTCCTTCCTTTCTTTCAAAAAACTGAATGAAATCGTTTAATCATCAAATGAGTTGTATATGTAAAAGGTATATCTGAACTAAATCGTGGCAAACTGTTAATGTGTGAGAGAGAAAGACATTCAGTCTACAGAGTAGTGGGCAAGGATCATAATGTTCCACCAAAAGCACTTTTCACGGCCCCAACCAGAAAGAGGAAGACCATAGAGAAGGCAAGATGATTTAGTCCGTGAGTGGTGGGACTTGATGGCCGACAGTAAAGTCCCCATGATGGCTTCCAAGAAAAATGGCCGATGGACATGAAGGCAGACAGGCATTAGCGGTGGACGGACGCCGGCACAAGGCTAAATATTGGACAATGAGAACGATGAACTGCTGCTGCTGCTGGTGCTGGTGCTGGTGGTGGTGGTGGTAAGGAGTCATGAAATGTCAGAAGAAGTGGAAACCATTCTGACCAGCCAACACTCATTTCAGCAACAAATCTTTCTCCATCTCATTAGCTGAGAGACCCTGCCCACCATATTTCTCTCACGCTGGCAGACGAATATTTGCGCTACTGTCAGCGTCCATTGGTATGTTGTGGCCATAAACATTTACGGATAATATACACGAATTAGTTCGCGGATGGCGGACCTGCAAGGGACGTTCATCATTCAGCCGGGTACACGGCTCTCGTTCCACATAGAACGAGTTTTAGAACTCCCTTTTTTCCTGACAAGTGGTTTTTTTTTCCCACTCTCTCTCTCTCAGTTAGTGTAGTCTTTCTTTCGATGCTTCATAAAACTCATGCTGATAAGGACTGATAGCCTACTGTGCCTTTTTAAAGCAGATTTTTTTAGAAATCACTTAGTAAACTGCAGGTCTGTTTACCACTGGCTAAGTTTAGAAACAGGCTGAGAATGAAAGGGTGAGGTAGATAAACGCGTGGGTTTGTTGATGTGTGTTGATGTGTGTATACTGTCTGTGTGGGTGTGTGAATCAGGGGCGGAGGCGCATTTGTTGTTTTTTTCTCCCTCGATTGTATGGAAGCCCAAGTAAGGTCATAATCTGATTACGTCTATCAAAACTTTAAGAATGTCTTACGGGGAAGATTATCAACCCTAAACTTGACCGGCTTTCTTCGATTCAGGTCACCTCTTTTTAATAACACTGAACAAAAACAAACAAATCAAAAAAATTCACCCGAAATAATTTTTTAAAGGGAAATAAAAACTCTATCGTTAAGCTAAACTGTTAACCACAGAAGGACATGAACCACAATTTTTGGCATCTGTGTCCATCATTCCCTCCTGAACTTGAAATTATTACTTGGATGCGAAACTGCATCTCTAGGTCATTCTATTTTTTAGCCTTATAACTAGCGCGTGCGCCCACAAACAAACAAACAAACAAACCAACAAACACACAAACAAACAAACAAACGCACACACGCCTCTCTCTCTCTCAGTATGATAATAAATACAATCTATGAAGATGATGAAAGAATCACATGAACCCTCTTGTGATCGATTTGTCAATCATTACATCGCACAAGACAGGGATTGAAATAGTCCCCCCGTCTGCTTTCATCGCCAGATAATTCAAGAATCCAGTCAGTCCCAGGAAACCTGCGCAGGCGAAACGGTGAAGACGGGCAGAAAAGATAAACTTGCCGCTACCCCATTTGACACCCATTACATGGCCACCAATCCCGCTGGCAGATCGATGCTCGGGCGGACACCAGCTCGTCTGGAAGAAGATGACGGTCAAGTTGTTTCCCTATATTTAAACCCGCCCACGCCGGGCAATCAATCGGCGATAGGAATAGCAACACAGCGGTAAGTCTGGGATTGCTGCCAATCTCCTCTACCTGAGTCTTGGCAGGACGAGGTGGTCCTCCAGACAAGATGGCTCTGGCTTCTGATGCACCTCTCATTGACTAAGCGAAGCCCTACAGGATACCAGTGTCTCTATTGACACAGTCCTGATATTTCAATAATAAATGAAAGATTTGTATGGAGAATACTCACACTCGTGCGGGGACAAGATGGACAGGAAAGGAAGGACGGAAGAATAAACAACAGTACGTTCGCTTGCTAGCTTTGTTCCTTTCCTCTTTGTTTCCCTATTGGCAGTTACATTTTCTAAGACCATTCTCCTAATAATGTTGCGAGGACATTCTGGTTTGGTTGTTTTGTATTTAGTAACAGAAACTATCGCCACCTGCCCATTTACGAATTCATCCTGTAGCACAGACTTCTTGTAACTATCTATATACTTGTAACACGATATCATCTAGGGTTGTGGCGGACATGTTGTAACTAGACTTGTATCAAACTCCTGCATCGCTTCCCCTCCTCTGCTGATGCGACAGACGGCTCATCAAGGGAGGGGAGGTCGCATCTGTTGCCGCAGAAACAACATTTTACATTAGCATCAACTTGCTATACTTTCTGTCGGAAAAATTGTCATATTAAAGCTCTTTTTTGTGCTGATGGCGCAGGAAAAAAAATTCCCGGTGCGGAACTACAAACGAAACCGATTTTCCGTTCAGACGAACGCGAGCTTCCGATACCCTTTGACCCCTGAACAAAATGTCTGGGCGCCACGACAACGAGGCTGGTGCTTGTCACCTTTGCCAGAAGTATACCAGGCTTACAGAGAACTGTGAGGGCAGAAGACGAACTTCTGTGAAGGTTGTATCTCTATTGAAAACGCCTCGCCATGTCTCTCTGCAGCCTTTCTTGTACCGGTGCCTCGCGATGACGTCACATCCGGTGTGTACACGCTTCTGTCTGAGACTGAAGCAGCCGCACATTTATTATTTACTTCGTATTGTCTTATCGTTGATATTGCAAAACAAAATTGCTAGTTTTGTCTTGAGATTTATTTTTGGTTGTTTTGTGCATTTTTTGAAACTGTTTTGGTTGTTTGTTTCCTATTCTTTCTGCTTACAATTTTTTTGAAAAAAGTTTAAAAATACGTAAACATTTCAAAAAGTTCGAAACTGTTACTTTCGTCTCGTTTGTAACTTTATCCCGAAACATTTGCCACACCACTTCCTTCCAGCCTCCCGTTACAAGCCAGGTTCTTTGTTCTGTAGTTTTACAACCTTAAGCTGAACGCGGAAATAAAATTAACAAGACAACATAGAAAGGAGTCAGTCTTATAAATTACTCGGGGGACATCGTGTATTCTCTTGAGAACAGTATCCAGGAACGTGAACAGCTAAAAGAAAATGAACACGACAACACAGGAAGGCAGAAGCTCGGTGGACGTCCCTGGGTAATGGAGGGAGCGAGAGGCTGACTGTAGATGGAGTCCCTGCTCACAGTACATCTTGCGCGCACTCGACGCCCCAAGAATTTATCTTCAGCAGCAGCAACAAAATGACCACGGGCTCACCAACATCTATCTTCTTTTCGAAAATCGTTAGTCTGTTGTCAGTGTTTGCCAGGAGCATCCCGCTCGCGTGCACGTGAGTGTGTGCGTGCAATCCAGTAACTAAAAAGGCTTTTGTCATCTATCAGTGATGGCAAGCTACAAGAATTCGTCTTTTTTGTTGGATACTGTATGAAAAATGATCTCTTGATGGACGCGCTGAGAATCTCTTCGTCTACCGGTATAATGTATTTATTTTCAAGGGAAAATTCGGCTGACAAGTTTTCCGTTTCGGATACAAACATAAATAACAGTCCTTCAGAAAGTTCGACAACTAAAACTACGATGCATGGGATTGCTCGGAATATATTTTGTAATACTTTGGTATAAATTGGTCTGCACCGCGGCAAGTACACGATGAAGACTCCCAAAGACAGTTGAACGCTTCTGGAGTATCCTTGTCCCCAGTGACGCACGTGAAGCCTTTCCATGTTACTGTTTTGGGTGACGTGCTACATTTCCAACTGTGAAGGAAGGAAAAGATGTTATTCCACTTTTCAATGTTATAATACAGGGGATGACACCAGTGGCCGCAGTCTTAACACCAGCGATGCCCTCCCGGTGGCACAACGATTAACGCCTGTCATCAAGACAGTGAGGATTGGATGTCTCGGGTTCACATGTCGGCTTCGGCTTGATGCTGTTTTTCTGAACTAGTTAGAGGACAAGACATTTGCCGTGATATAGATGTAGTTGTTGGCTTGGAGTAAAAACCTAATTACTCCCACCTTCCAGATGCCTTACCTGAGTTTTTTTTTAACACCTGCAGGATAATTATTGTTCATTCTCGTAAGACGTTCTTGAAGGCGTGTCATGACCAAAAAGAACTGGTGAACAAAATCTGTTGATGAATGAATGTGTGTTTGTGTGTGTGTGTGTGCGGGTTAGGAGAGCGAGTGTTTGCAGCCTGGTTTTTAATTTCCTTTCTCTCCCCTCACTTTTCTTTCTCTCCTTCCGTCAGCCAATAAAAACAGGGTTTAGTGTCTCCGTGTGAACACCTGTGGTATTACAATCCGTGCCACATGGTGCATATTCCGGTGTATGTTTCGATTAGTACTAAACTTTCTAAAGACTTAAGAAGAGACGGAACTGTAAAGTATCTACAGTGCCAGATGGCTTGCTAATCAGCCTTTTTCGTAACACCCTGTCCCTTCAGCCATTTTTATGGAAATAATTTTGAGTAGAAATCGTTACCTAATCCCACATTTTCTGCAAATTATTGAATTCAGTTTTAAATCTCGCTGAGTAAACAATTCATAAAAATCCAAAAACAATCAGACTAAACACGTTTATGTTACCGATGCCCTCCTGCGCCCAGATAACATTTGACCAAACTTTATTTTCTTTAACTTATTTATTAAAATCTTTCTCTCTCTCTCCCCCATCAAAAAATAACCTGTGGTATCATTGCTTCTATTCTGGTCTGTAATTGTCCACAATTTCAATCTCGGGTTAAATATTTCAAATTATTTTTTCCAGGAAACGGATAAAAGCCCCTGGATTTATAATAATAATTTTTTTTTTAAAAATAAATAAATAAAAGACCAGGTTCCAGACGGTCTGCAGCAAACTGGCGAGAACTCGATCAGAGGGAAGTCAAAACAATTCGACCTGCTGCTAAATCTCTGACAGGCCGCACGGAAGCCCTGTGCTCTCGGGGGAGCTCAGCTCGTCTAGGCTCCGGCCTTAGCTCTGCCGCCTCATTTCCACGTCTTGGCAACACTCCCATCCTTCACTTCCGATGAGGTCGAGGCTGCACGTAACTGGTCCCTTGACACGTCATTTCCGCCCTGGTCCACACCGGCAGCTGCCGGGATTTTACTACTCGTGCTGCCCGGCAACGCAAGCTGCGGCTGATTATTAATGTGGCGAATGGCGAGCTCGACAACTTTGAACCTTTAAACCAGCAAAGTCGATGTTGTGAAAATATATCCAGTAAATCCATAATAAAAGTATTTTTTTCAACAAAAAAACTTTGGACTAAAAAGTAAATAAGTCCAAGGAAATGTGTGTGTGAGCTTGAAGTTGTGCTTGAGATTAACCAGCTCAAAGAAATTAATTAACAGCTCTTTCATAACCGACACATTTTTTTCGAATAAATCGATAAAAACAATAACCACGCCAGAAATAAAGACAGGATTTAGGGCTACATTTATGAAGCAAAAGAAGAGGATTCATAATAATGAAAGGTAAGGAAATTACATCGGCCTCGGCTGACCAACACCAAGCAAGATGATGTAACCGTGAGACTCAGTCTCTCCTCTTCCCCACGCAAACCACCGTTTCTTACACACCCCGGGTACAAACAGAAGGGCAAGACTGTAAGTAAGCATGTAAGTTCTGATTCAGCTCTGAACGCTTCATTATTATTATTATAAGGAGGTGGGCAGAGATTAGGATGGTTTCTCTGCGTTTCGTTGCTCAAACTTGAAATCGCAATGTCAGCAAATTTTCTTTAGAAACTTTTCAGGTGATGGAGTTTTTTTGGGTTTTTTTTTTCAGATTTAACAAAAGTTCAGAAGCTTACTTTGTTAAATCTCCAAAACTTACGCTCTTCACTATATTTAAAGATAAATCATTTCCATTTGCAACTAGAAGGTTTTGAGTCATCTCGCGAGGCTGAATAACAAAGCCTTTGCGAACAAAGGTCCCTCCTCATTCTTAATTTAAAAAAAAAAAAGACTTTCACGGGCTCTGGATCATCGGACTTTGTTTTAGTGTCTTGTTTGAGCAGCTCTCGAGGACTCGACGCATGTCGAGGCCTTGTCGAAGCTCTTACTTGAAGATGTCAGAAGAAGCTGGAACAAACCTACAGCCGTCAAGATGTAGCAATGATGGCGACACCAGTGACACCAGACTGACGCCATGTACACTACAGGCCAGGCAACTGTAAGGTCACCGCAAGTTCTACAATGTCGATGGCAATCACTCGGGGTAACGTTAATCCAGGTTTAGCTATCAACCGGAAGCGTTGCGGAGTCCTGTCATTCGATACCTGCCCTGACCTCGGCTGAGAATGTAGAGGTCCGGGTCTTGTGTATCACAGCTATGACAAGAAAGATTTGTTGTGGGTTGACAGAACTACTAGGTGTGGATGTGTATTTGCTACATACATACGTCCCATTGGATGAGACTGGGAGGATCCGTCAAAGGGACCTTGTAGTTCCGTTTCAGACAATCGTTGGAGAATGTTGTCCTTCCTGATACATCGTCTCGAGATGTCTCATTCCTATTTCTATTTTCAACCATGGTGTTTATTAGTCGTCTTTAAATGACAGAGCATTAGAACAAATATTGACTCTTCGGCAGCAGGTGTTTTTACAGCCTAACCCATATTTGGCATGACATTAAGTTTAAAACTGTTGTGGCCTTAATCGAAGGTATCTTTGACAATATAGTTTATCACAATAAATGCTTTGTAATTAAAATTTTTAATTTATTTGCTATTTTTCGGGGATGGAGACTCAATCAAAGTGGATTTACTTGAAGTCTTACTTTTTCCGTTATTGAAAGCAGCACTTGGAAATTCTGAGAGAAGCAAGGTTTTCAAGCCTTGAAAATTCGGAAGAAAATTAATTCAAAAATGTGTGTCATACAGGGAACAGGAACCTTGCCTTGTAATTAACTCGGTCTGATTAGTGTACTGCTATGATCAAGTAATGCTAGCTGACAATGAGAAGGAATCTTTGTGTTCGTCACCAACTTAAAAAAATAGAAGTAAGTATTTACTCTACCTAAGTTCAGGGTCTGCCAGCTCAATAGAATGATATTTCAGCCGGTCCTGACGATTCGTTTGATATTAACAAAAAAAAAATGTATCTTGGAAATGATGCAATAAGATTTTCTGAAGAAAACAATATTTCTGAACGACAAATTCATGTTGATGAATCGGAGTGCCATGGGGGACATTTGTAGAACATCCCTTACAATTCTGGTGCAGAATATTATATACAATAATACAAATGGAAATATCTGGCCAGGACACGTCGCGTGTTCTGTTCAGTCTCACCACTAATTTGTTTGCTAATCTCTGAGAGCTGTCAAAGTGCCACAACATGTGTATAATAAATATTTGAAACAAACCACAGCCACGAGCTTAGGTTTTTGCTGAACAATAATGTTGTGGCGATAATTCTTACAGCTAACAGCAACAAGAAATGTTTCCAGTTCAGGATGAGCAATCAAAAAAAGGAAATATTTGTCTATTGACAGTTATTTTTTGTTTTTGATTTTGTTTGTTTGTTCGCTTTTCTTTGTTTTTTTTTATGTTGTTGCTGTTTTTTTTTTTTTTGCTTCACTAAGCCCCAGGCCTAGTCTCGAATGACTCAGCTTTGGGATTAGGTTTAAACTGGAGTAAAATATTTCTATCAGGGCTTTGACAACGACTAGCACGACTCCTGAGGCGTGCAAACAGGACCAAACTCATTTTGGTTTCTGTAACGGTTGATCAAGAACCAGCCAAGCACGGTTCGATTTCTTTAAGTATTATTTATTTATTATTTTTGATTTCGTGCATCATGTGGAGCTATTGAGACAAATTTTATTCCGTGATATACCTGAGCTTGTTTATAATGCCGGCAAACACTGTCGAATGTTTGTAGAATGAAGGTTGTGCGAATATAAACAAGCCGAAAATAATCGCCACTTGATGGACAGAATGTGTTGGGTTTAAACGACTAACTGCTCACCTGACATATTCCTTGTCAAGTGAGGCCACATTATTTCTGCCAGTGACTGCCATGGCCGTAGGGGGTCGCTCTGACTCGTGTGGGTTCAACTGTGAGATGGTTTGACGCACTGAAGTGATCGATCACTTCCTGTTTGAGCAGCAATCTCGGTTGACATACACTCACTCCATCAGCTACAAAATCCCTCCTGGAATAAGCTACGCACCAAATTATGGGCTTTTTCATCATAAAAAAGCGACCATAAATTTCATACAGTTCAAAATTTTTTACGAAGATGTTGAAGTAGAAGGATTAAAGACTCGAATACAAGTACCAATCAGGATGATGGTTTCAAATATACCGAGGTCGCAAACTTCAGTTGTATATCCTTCGGTTTGTGATATGTGTTTGTCATTTGGGGTTGATGACAAATGCTATGACAGATGAGACGTCACGTGATGTGATGGACGCATGGGGTTATTCTCTCAATAACATGGGGAATTCTCTAGCCATGTTCACTTCTCTTGTGAGCAGGAAGCTGTCGGCCAGTGCAGTGACTGTCTCTCCGCTCCATGAACATTACTGTGTAGACAGCTGTACGTTCGCTCCATCTGCAGCTCCCTAAATATATGATCAATAGACTGTAGACTGCAGTGCGCTCGTTCCATCCACACCACAGAGGCGAGACAATCGCGGGAAATGTCAGTCTACATTGATATACAATGGGCCTATTATCAGTTAGTACTTAATGGAGACAATTTTTAGAAGCTCATTTCTGCAGTTGTCTCCTCTCTCAATCAGCTTATTCGTGCCTGACATACATTTTTCAACAAATACATGCATATACTAAGAGTTGCATATACACAGATGAGTGCGCACGCAGACACAAGGACACGTACACACATTCACACGAAAACAACAGTCACGTGACCTTCACGTGCAGCCGACCAAAAAAAAAAGTCCTAAACAAACTGCCGTCAACTAGAAACGTGCAGCAAGGACGGATGGATGCACAGCAGGAGATGGCAGGATTGGGTGGTTGCCTCGCACGTGCAGGCGGTTGGTGCATTGGACGTCAGCAAGAGGAGGACGTCACACACACACACACCTCACTTGCCTGCACCTCGGGCCCTGAGGTAGGATCTAATACGAGCTGGCGGCTAAAACAAACTTACAGGCAGGAGGATGGCGTGTGGCGGATGGTCACGGGGTGTCGAGTTTATTTTCGATGATCTGTACGATCGGTCCGTGTGGGGATTGTGTCTGATAAAAGTGTAATGTGCTACCAACAGATCGACGTTAAGGTGAAGGTCAACACCAGTTGCTTTTGAATCAAACGGTAAATAACGGGAAAAAGATAGTACCAAAACGAGAAATATATATGTGTGTGGTTGAGATACGTGTGATATATATATATATGCACGGTTATGCATGTACAAAACATAATATATGTGATATTACAAATCCATTGCGTTGTCATGACTACATATTTAATAAAGGACAAGAACGAGGTAGAACTTTAATGAATGCCTAGTTCCTAAGTTTTGGGTATCAGGCAATCATTAGCAATGCGCATTCTTAGACAAGAAGTGTTATTGTTTTGTTAGCGGAAGACAAGACAAAACAACATGCAAGGAAATGCTGATGAAAGGTGGGTGGCTTCTTCATAAGCCGAACCCATACTGATTAATGCAGAGGCGATAAAATATCTGACAAATAAAAATGTCATAAAATCGATGATTGCTGAGCAGTTTGTCAGACTCCACACGCAAGTCCCATCTCTCTTCCTCTGCTTCCTCTCTCTCTCCCTCCCTCTCTCTCACACACACATCTGCTCCACATCTTCTAGTCCACTAAGATTCACCTTGCGGTAATCCTATCGATGTCCACAAGCTTGTAGCTGATACCCACACTTGTCTTTCTCACAAGTAATTAAGAAGTCATAAAAGGAATCCAGTTACTTTCGCTGGGATAAAAAAGCTACGAAGATGGAGAGAAAAAAAAACCTTAGTGATAAAGACGATGAGGAAGGTTTGGAGGAAAACAACAAATCGACTATCATGGATGGCGATACATGTCAAACACACAGCAAGAACATCATAAAGAACAGGCAAAAGCCACAAAGAACAATGTTGATGCAGGACATGTTTGTATTTTACATCTTCAGATGTAACATTTTTAGCCGGCACTGTTCTGCAGATAAAGGAATCGATGGCCAGAGACAGCCATTAGTGCGCTGACATCTCACGGTTTCCGCCCTGCCTTAAAAATGTTAACCAAATAATGCCATCGCAACAGGAAAGTAATCATCACAAAGGAGACACTAGGGGATGTGTCTCCTGTGACCTCTTCTTTTGCATTTCAACTCACGCACGGACTTGAAACGATGGACAACCAGGGTTGCAAGAAAAATAAACACCACAACATCAACTTCCGTTTGCGCTAGGTCATCCTGGAGGTCATCTGGCATCGGTTGATGATTCTCTTCTCGCTAAAACTAGAAGATATCAAAGAATCTCCAACTCCCTCCACATCGTAAACAGTCTGTATAGAGCTTAAAGGGAAAAGCTACTCAGGCATTTATTGACTGTTGGCTTGAGCTCCTCCATGTCGCAGTGGAGAATTCTCGATGTCAGAGGACTGTTGTATTCCAGAAGGGGAGGACTTGGCAGCTTTCTTGTTGAAAGCAAAACAATTAACTGATGGAGGTGAGTTTACAGTGTGATGGATATTTTTGTTTAGTGCTTCTTCTCAAAGGAACTAATTAATAGAAAATTATAATAATAATATAAAATTACAATTGAAATTATGGCTTCAAATTTCTCTCTTGATGGTCTCAGCTAAAGTGCAGGACTAAGCAGATCCTGTCCAAACAACACGTTAGTGTCACTGCCATGTGTATGTTGCACTAGATAATTGCTGTAATGTCTGCTAATGTTTATAGTATGTCCGCTTCATTCGATAATTACTGTAGCACGCAAAAAACCCTTTTTTCAGATAATTACTGCAATATACAATACATTTTGTGTCGTTCGATACCGGTATTGGGCAATAAAGTCTGTAGTGCAGTGTATACTCTATGTACATATACTGTATATACATTTACTGCAGTGTTCACCAGTCTTTCGTTCATAGAAAAGAGAGTCTTGCAACAACAGACCGCCACGTCTGCTCCAAGCCAGAGCTGAGATTAAAAACAGTCGGTTTCAAAGACCAAGGACTGGTTTAAAAAATGGAACCAGTATACAGCTTTATCAGCCAATTTGTCGGCAACATTAACTCTCCGGGAGGTGACATCAGCTTTGGGGAACCAAAGTCCCAATTAAGCCTTACAGTTTTATTATAATAGGCTCTCCCATTCGCTTGTAAGTGCCAAGGACAAAGCATTAGGCAGCCATTAGTTAGGCAGCTAGCGGGAGTGGGTGTACAAGATTACTCTCCTCGCAATTTATCAAATTAGCGACATTAAGCGGAAAAAGTACCTGAAAGAAAAAAGAATATATATAAAGTTCATACGCAGAGTTAGGTCTCCTTGTGTAGTCTGTTGTTTTGACCAGAGAAGGGGGAGATGTTTTGTTTTGTTTGTGAAATTCCTCTGCTGCTCGTGCATCTGACCTCGTAGGCCTGACCACGTGACATTGTTATATTACGATGAGCATTTGAGGCTTGATTTCAGGGTCTGGCTTTCCTCTCTATCGCTTGGTCGAAAACATTCCCTCAAACTGCACCACACCCCCAATCTTTTCCACAGCAAGAGCAAGCGCAGTGTTTGTTATTTCGATGAAATGCGATGCTAATGAAAAGAGTCGTAAGTTCACCGTCTAGCGAGATTTCCGCAGTCCTGCTCCTCGAACCCAAGCACGTGCATCCACGCGATTGTGACTGGATCGCTGAACGCACAGAGGTGAAAGGTGAGAGGAAGGTGAGCTGCACGTGGAGAGGCGGAGGGTCCTGGATGTTTGGAGTGGAGCTGAGTGCTGCAGTGTACGGGTCTGGCTGGCTTGTCAGCTGGCCGCACGCTGATCGATGGGTGTGTGTGTGAGAGAGAGACAGGTGGTGGATACTTCAAACCAGAAATGAAGAAATAATAGCACGCTGAATAGTATTTCTCTTGGGCCACCCCTCTCACCCCGGCTACCCGCACCTCCCGACATTCGCTCCCGTCATGCCTTGCTCCACTGATGGGGACTTTGAACGGTATGGGTGGACATAATACAGGAGTTTACACACATACTACTCTCTCTCTCTCTCACACACACATACAAACATATCACTCACCCTCTCTTTCTCTGTCACACACACACACAAACATATATCACTCACGTTCTCTCTCACACTTTCAAAACCTGAAAAACTACGTTGCACATTTAAAGAAAACAGAACCAGGATCCTGGACTCAGTAAGCGACAGATGGGTGACTTCTACTCATCTAGGTCACTTCATATCTATGTCTCTTACTCTACTTCAACAGGTAGTTTTTATAGCATGGACACTGATTGGTTTATTCCGTTGCCTTTTATATAACTGAATAAGGACACATATTTTTTGCACATTAAATGGCTATTGCTGTCTTTTTTTATGAAGAAAGTAAGTAAAGGATACGAGTTCATTGTATCTTTTTTTTTATTTAAAATGAAGCTTTTCTAAAGGAAAGTATTTATCATCATTAATTTACAAGATGTTGAAAACTCTAAAAATATGCTGCGGAGTTTATTTCCTAAGCGCAGTTTCGTTTTTCCCTCTTTTTTTTTTTTAATTTTATCTTTTATTTTTGTGTAACTAGCGAGCAGGTTAATTATACTCGGCACAAATTTCTCCTTCAATTAAGGAAACTCTAGGAACTGTGTGGGAACTTTTGTGAGGTAGGGAGGACGTTAAAATGTTACAACTACATCATACTCACGCTGCTGTGTGTTTTAATGGTGTTTAAACCAATGCTTCGGCGATAAATAAAACACCTACTCTGTCTTTCTCACCCTTTTTCGTACCTAGTGATTGCCATGTATGCATGTGTATGTGCATGTGTATGTGTGTTAGTGAGAGCGCGCATGCGTTTGCGTGCGTGTGTGTCCGTGTGAAAAGCATGTGTTTTGCTTGTGAAAGATGTCTGTCCGTATCTCCTGCCGAAAACAAATAACTCACGGCTTTAAATCACACAGCTACATTGAATTTTTTAAATCTCTATCAGCAGTGCTCTGTCCTCAAACAAAATTCGCATTTAAATATCTGCATAAATTTTTTGTTGCGTGCTAGGCGTGCGTATCTCTGTTGTTGCTGATTCCTGGTTTGCAAGATGCGAAGGGATTCGGCTGCTGTCTGTTGTTTTGTTTCAGCCCAAACGACAGATAAAAGCATCGTTTTGCGAAGCAAATTAGCATGAGAACTGCCTCGGTGTAACGAAGCGAGTGCGTCACAAAGAGACAATAATAACCCCAGACCGAAGAAATGTTTTAGCTGGCATTCGAGAAACCTGTAATAACACATCATTATCTCACTCAAAAACTGCGAGAGTGTATGCTTCTCTCTCTTGTGTGTGTGTGTGTGGTGTGTGTGTGTGTGTGTGTGGTGTATGTGTGTGTGTGCGTTCGTGTTAGTGTGAGCATGTGAGAGACAGAGGGAAACGAAAGCAAGAGATAGAGAAACAGAGATACAACACTCGATGTGGAGTCAGACATCAGTGTTCATACTGCGCCCCCCTGTTGACTCCCAACAGATGGCACTACCTATTATTTACATGCTTTATTTAAACTTTCAGTCGGGCTGTTGTCGTTTCCTACCTTGCACAGCTGAGTAAATGTAGCCTGCACACTCGATAATGCTGTGCTTTGACCGGCTTTTCTGCCTGCAAGCGACTTGGAACACGGAGAATAATTGTGTAGCCGCCCTCCCCAGGTGTGAAGCTGCAGACTAAGCTAGCGACCCTCGTCCACACTCTGCAAGTTTCTCTCGATGCCCGCCAATCGCCATCTGAACTCGATGTGAACTGTGTCGCCACACGTTTGTCTGAATCCACGGAGAGTGAACATCACCTGTTGCTTGTCACTGACATCGAACTCCATGTCACCGTGTCTCCATGGCTGCCATATCAACCAACTAGGTCCACAGAACATTTCAGGAAGTTTTTACGTTTACAAACAGACAGACAGGTGGTATACATCAATTCCAGTCCAGATGCTTTGCTGGAAAGCAATAGATTTTTCTGTGCTACACACTTATTTAATATATATATGCAGATATATGAGCACACACACACACATGGAATCAGAATGACCGCAGAAATAATACAACATACGACAAACACCGTCCTACCTTGGCTATTGCGTAGTCTCAGATTGCACCGTAATTCCTGAAATAAAATAAAATGATACACATTTAGAAAGTTAGTAAATTGAAACAATATCTATTTACTTACTTTTAATCATCACTTGTTATTAATTGCATTTTTTACCCCTAAGAATAATTGCCCAATAAAACATGCTGATACTGAAATAACCACTCCAGGTTACGATTAACTCTTTGGTCAGTACGAGAACTTTTGTCGTGGACAACGGCAGCGGGAAGGCTCAGCATCTGATACTATACTATGATATAATATAAATATATTGTCATCTCTCTTAGTCTTGTTTCCACAGTTGGTCAGTGTACACTCTACTAAAGATCGTCCACAGTTTTAGTATAAACGAGCGCTTTATTGTGCTTCCAGTCTAGTGAGACATGTTAGGAAAAGGAAAGACCATGACTTTACCTGACGAAAGGATAAAAATCAAAAGAAGGCTATTGAGATTAAAATGAAGATGATAACCTAGTATGAAGCCAATATAAAGCAATACCTCAAAATGGTTGATTGAAACCCACTAGCTTTAGGCCTGAAGTATCGCTTACTGAGGAGTTCGTTTACAGACCAAGTTGAAGGAACAATCTTCGATTCAATAATCCAGGACCGACTGTGACAACTACCTGTAGAACGCCGCAGTTTTTTTTTCACCTGCCCCAGAAACAAACACAAATCTCAAGGAACTGCAACACCTTCTGGTTCGGATGTTACCTTGCTTCAAGGATCGGTCCCCCAGACTAATAAATCACGAACTAACCTACCTTCTGTGTCTAGGTGTTGTCCTGGCTGGAACCACAAAGCTCCGGTAAACGACACGATGATGAAAATTTACAATCGACTTGTAGTCGTCAGGCGCAGATTATGTATAAGCTGGTGATTAATATTGTGCAGTATTAGCTGACACTCGGCACACAGCTTTATCATAAACCTGTACAGGGCTTATTATATTTTCTCCATCGTTTCCTTCTCGACTGCTGTGTGCACATGTGTGCGTGTGTGCGTGTGAGTGCGTGTGTGTGTGTGTGCGTGGGCGTGCCCCGCTTAGAGAGAGAGAGAGAGCGGGTGAGCGCAGCTTTCACGTAGGCAGTAGCTGTTGTTAAAAGACAAGCAATAAAACACAAAGCTAAGGATATGAGGGTGCAACAGCTGGAAAATGTGTTAGACATATTGAGTTTTCTATCAGCTGGATTCCCATTGCCATAAACAACGACACCTATGTCTCTCTCTTCTTTTTCTCTCTCTCTCTCTCTTCTCAACCAAAATCACAATCGGAACAAATAGAGGGATAATAGGGATGTCCAGGAAAGAAAAACTTTACTTCGTTCATTTCCAAAACGTATTATACCTCATTAGTGATCAAAACATTTTCAAGGTAGCTATCCCTACTACTGCAAGTCGATCAGACCTATGTGGTTGTTGTCAAAGCTCGTCACATCATGCTCCACTAACTCGGTGTTAGATCCGCCAGCTTGGTGTAATCTTTCATACAGCCAGAATTCGGTCCACTGTGCTTATATAATCCTTCATACAGCCAGCAGGTGGTCACTGTCCTCATATGACCCTACACTTTGCGAACTGATAAGTAAGTTGCTGATGGCAGGACATGTGGACTTAATGACCAAACGGCGCTACAATCACATCAACGTCCTGCTCAGTGTTGGCGAAAAGCTTTTTCTTCCTGTGCATCTGTTTCCCCAACTCGAGGCCAAAAAGATCTGTACCTGTCATTCTTAGGTTTCTGTCGATGGAGAGGAGATGACAAGGTGCGCGTAGCTTGCTTTCAATGGTGTCGACAGACTGTCGTCTCGGACAGGTGGCGAAGACCGGAAGAAATGAGTTATGGGAGGAGATATGAAGAAGCTGAGTGATCGACGCAACTTAATTAAAGAAGACACAAAACACTTCCAATGAGATTTTTTTCTTTTTGCTATTCCTCCATTAGACAAGCTGGGAAGCAGACACCAAAAGGAAGAATTGTTAGGGACGTGTAAACACATACAGGGACACTTTTCTACTACATTCAAGTAAAAGCAAGAGTGTGTATGCGTGTGCGCATGCTTATGTGTGTGTACATGCGTAGAGAGAAAGGGAAGGACAGACAGACAGACAGACAGACAGACAGAACAATTAGCTTTTCCAGTTCTTGCATGAGTTATTCATATTCTCACATGCGCGTTTTGTTGTGCGCGTGTTGGTCTCTGGTTGCCGCAACCTCGCATTTTTCCAGCCCTTTGTTCTACTTTCGCTTTTGATATCAGGAACAAGAGTTGAACTGCATTTATTTACGCTCCGCTTCACCGCAGCAGCTGTCACAGACGTGGAGCCTGAGCGGACACTCCAACGCACAGGCCGTAATACATCTGTTTGCCACCATTCCCATAATGCTTCGATTATTCTGGCTGGACAAAAGAAAATCAATCATGATATGTCTTTCTGGTGAAAGCTGGCCCCAACCCTACCGAGAGAAAACTCATTCTTCATAAAGATGTCAGTCGGCAATCGTGTGATGTACGCAGGAATCATGCTGCATGGCGACTCTCGCTATAACATAAAACAATCTTCCTTTTGTACTGACCGACATTCTCCATCGAGTCCAGACAACCAGGGTTAGCAGCGATCGGACTCCGAAATTGGCAGCAAATGGAAGCCTTTAACACTCTGCTGACGACAAACAACCGACCCCGTTGTGAGCGCTAGACAGGAAGACAGAATGGCGAAATGGCTGGAGCTGAACAAGACGATGCCTGATTGGTCAGAACACCATTGCAACGCATGCGCGTAGGCCCAGACGGCGTGAAATAAACCCTAATTAAATTAGTTCGTAATACATTTCTTCTTTCTCCTTTCAGAGAAGGGAAGAAATGGTTGTTGCCTTTTTCCCCCTTCCATGACGAAGAAGCCGAAGATGACTTGCTACAGTCGACAATCATAATGCTCGGAATGACTGGCGGTTTTTTCATGTTCCGCTGACTGCACATGCGTGGTGTTCAATTTTAAGATTGGTAAGAGCAGAGAAGCAGGTGACTGGAATACTCTTCCGGTGTCCACCACATCGTTGTAGTCGTCTTCTAAATTTCTATTTTCCTCTGAGGGAAAATTCCACACTTAATGTGTTAACACGATTTCAGTGTTCGACTTCAGAGCACCAGTCGATCTCGGTCTGAGGTTCAAAGGTTGCTCAGGCAAATGACTGACCAAACGGTGTAGTAACGGCGTATGGCTAGTCTTCGCACAGTTCTTTCGAATCCGTCCTCACAATTAATCAATTTATTCTTAGCTTGTCTCACCATCTTTCACCGAACTTTGTGGCAAAACTGAGTTTTCCTGAAGTTACACTACTTCCTTATGTCTCTACCCTGGCCTCTCGTTCAACATTTGTATTGGACGCATGGCGGTCACAACCGCAAAGCTGCCATCTGCATTGTCCTCTATCCCTGCACCATGATCTACTCATTCCGGCCTATGCACGTGATAATTTATCTCTCAGGTAACCCTAATCCCACTGCGTTCACTAAGGTTTATTTCTGACACGTTTGAGACCGTTATGTACCGCCCAGCTGCTCACACGCCAAGGAAAAAAGAATGTGTGCTGACTGCGCATTCTGTTACCCACATCTGGTCAGGTGAGGTGAGATGAGGTAGGGTAGGCAAAAATCAAATAGTGTATGTGTAAAAGACCAATTTTTATTTGCCTCCAGACAAGAAAACAAGTTAACTCGCAGCTGAGCCTACAGCTCGTTCAGAACACCTTGTGAAGAGAAATAAATCAGATAAACACGAGATTGCAATGACACGACAGATCATTAATCTGAAAGGAGAAAAAGACGTTTATTACCTTCAAATAATTGTTTCGATGGTCGGTGAGACCGTCACGAGCGCAACACGAGGCCTAACGAGTGTTTCTCGGAACGTGACGGCGAACGTGACTTGGACAGCTTTGTGGTATCTCAATGTATATCTATCGTTCTCTACTCACGTTTCCCCTTCTCGCCGGTACGTGCAAAAAGATTATCCGAGGAAATGTAGAGGACGCAAAATCTGACGCTGCCAGATGATACTCCCTGAAGAACGTCAGACGAAAGTATCACGGAGCGAGATCGTAGTCTGTTGGGCTGTCAGGCACCACCCAAAGAGTCAAAGGTTAGAGGATGATTGCACTCTACAGGAACTGTGAAGGAAATTTAAATCTTTTGCCAGTCGACAACCCCCTACCACCACCTTCGCCCCGCTTAAAGCCCAACTAGAGTATTTCTTTAAGTTTTCTCTTCCCATTCTGTCAAAAGGTACAGCAAAGGAAATCCGGATATCTTATCAGTCAAGTTTTTGTCCCTCCTTGAAGGCCAACCCTAATACAATTTTTTAACAGTCTGTGTCGGTATAGGATATTAAATCTCAAAACTGTAATAAACTATCCTTCTCTTCCATTCATCACAAACGTTAAAGAGCAGAGAGAAAAAAAAAAAAAGCGAAGCCAGTGGGAGAGCTTAAAGCATACAATAAGAAGACATTATTGTGATTATTTTTATCTCACCGTTCGAAAGGGTGTTTCTCACTCAGAACAGGGTATTCAGCATATTGTAACTAATTACTTACATTGTTTATAAAGAATTTAAAAAAGCAAAAATGTGGTTAGCCTTATGAGCAACAAGGTTGGTGATGTCATAGTTACGAGGCTGTTAAAGGTCTGTTAAGAAGTGATAAAACATTAATAAACATGGTTGAGAAATGATCGTGAAAACTTCTTGATGAGCTACAACACAAACACACACTTTAATAGGCAGACGCAAAGACTCGCACGTAATCACAAACACCTGGACGACACACCTGTATTTTTTACACAAACAGACGCGCTTGGGTACTCCGTACTTTCTTTCACACTGTTGAGGTGAGTTGTATACTTCTCAGCTTGAACTACTCAAGGAGTTGAGTGTCATCGTGACCGAGAGGATTGTAAATTACTTTTTTAATTGCTACACTAACATCGCGATAATCACCTGTCGTACGCGTGGCGACGAGCTACCCAGGTAGCGATAGAAAATGTCTGTCACAGGTGGAGGTAAACCTCCTTTGCTCATCGTCTGTAACGAGTGCATATTACTTGTCACGACGAATAAAGCGAGAAGGTGTACTTGATGTGTCGTCGCTAGGAAAACAACAGCTGTCATCTATTGACGTCATCGTCTGTCGTCGCCCGCGGCAAGCATAATTGCTGATTTGAAGTCAGATACTATGACTGTCATGTAACGAGGGTGTAGCGGTTGCGCGGATACGATTCCGCTTCGTTGGTTTCGCATAAATAGTCTGTTATCTAAAGATTCTATTATTCGTTTTGCATGAAAAGACTGACTTAATAGACAAGAGTGTCTTAAATAGAAATCATTTACCTCTATCTGTCTCTGTCTCTCTATACCTCTCTATGTCTCTGTCTCCCCCTCTCTATTATGAGAGAAATGGATACTGAAAACTTTTCAACAGCTCTTGTCAACCAACAGTCCTAACATGTCTTCTAAAAGTAACTGGCTTGATTCTCTTAATCATGTTGAAGAAAGTCTGTCTGTGTGTGTGTGTTTTCTCGTGTGTGCCCGTATGGGTCAATGGAGTTCTTTTTTTATTTACAAAAGTAATCGGAGTGTGACAGCAGTGACGCAACAGCGAAATTTTACTCCTTGAGCCTTTCATCAACCTAAGCATGGCTGAGCCGTCTGACCCGAGGTAAAACCTCTTCGAACCGAAAATCAATTTTTTTCTCTTTTACCCCTCCCTCCCATTGTTACATTATTGACACCCAGCCACATGACACTTTCATTGCTGTAAATTATATTCATAAAGCCGAAAACCATGTGTGTTTACATGCTTGGTTACCTGACGGCGTGCTTAGTGACCGAAGAGCATAACACCTAGACTCTTTACTTATAAAACTTATTGGGGCTGGTCGGGGGCAAAATCGAGTAGACCTATACACAAATAATCATCTTTAAAATACCTTGTAGCTACCGTTTAATTAATTTATTTACTGTTTCTACAAACCCTTTTCTGTGTTTCAGACGTCACCAATGTTAAGTAAAAGTAAACTTTGGACTGATTAAATGTTACTTGAGGATTCCACACCTATAGAATGACCTGAACTTGACGACCCTTGAACTCAACCGCCTTGCACCCTGGTGTGCTGTCTAGTCGTCTGACAATAACAATTTGTGCAGGGCCCCCGTTAACAAGCAGCAAATCCTGAAAGTTAAAAAAAGTGGGGGGAGGGATGGCGTACCAGCCAACTTTTATGTGACCTTTGGCCTTACTGGAGTCGTGGTGGTGGGGTAGGGGTGGACGGTCATGGATATGTGTCGTCTGCTGAACCGCGAGTTATCAAATCTCGGGAGTTTAAACTCTGGGGAGCGAGAAATGTAAAAACGTCATGTGCCTCTCACACTCTCTCTTTCTCTCTCTCTCTCACACAACCATACACTATCCAGAGGTTTTCCCCCAGTAGTTTTTTGTCATTATGATTAATGGCAAGTAAATTAGTTTGAAAAGTTTAAATAGTATATCTACAGCAGTCCTTTAGATACATTGATCCACAATTAGACTTTACTCGCACTTGGAGAAGTCACATGACAAATCGGCTTTTTTCATCCCTTCCTCCTAACACGAGTCTCCGCCCACGAACCAAATGATAAGGAAAGCAAGGATGACAGAGGGGATAAAACGGATGCCGTTGATTTACATGTCATTCTCCAGAAAAATTAAAAAGTAGACTGAATATGTTTCCTGCTCAACACAGCAAAGTGATTTCAAATGCTTAGTGGATAGACTGCCGTGTGTTTATTTTAGTGATGTCTATGCCACAAAACTGTCCCCAACTTGTGCTACAAGTCGTACTCCATCGCAGGATCTGTTGAAGTATTTGCTTGTGAGGTTGGAGAGGCGGGGATACCCGTTGTTGGCTATTCATGATACCATCAAACAGGCCTCAGGTTCAAGCAAAGCAGCAGATTGGCATCTCGACCATTTTTGCCACTTGATTTAACCTCTTCATTTCTATATTTTAAGGAAGCAGATAATCTAGCTCCAGAAAAACTCTGTGATTTAATTTTGTGGAAATTTGAAGGAACTTTTTCAGGATGAAGTTGTTTGTTTTGCTTTGCTTTGACTTTTGTGTGTCTTTGCTTTATTTAATCACCGTGGAAAGTTGTGGGAAAAATTTCTCGATAAAAAGCTGATCGATGTTACAGAAGGCCCAAAGTCTTCGATCAGCTTAACTTATTGAATAAAACGAGACAGTATAAAACTAAGCTTACTTTTGGCGAATAAAGCAAAGCTGACGACTTTTTGGTTTAAAGGTAGAAATCATCAAAACATAAACTCAGATGATCTAATTCTTGTTGGATCAGGCATACATATTTCCCCCAGCCACTGTTTGATATGGACCTGGCACAGAAGATGCCGAACCGAAAATGTCTGCCAATGGCGCTGTGCTAGCCGAAACCATCAATCAACGTGGCATAAACAAACATTCGTGTTAGGGCCGCCAGACTGCGGTATGTCGTAAGCTTTCTGTTGACTGTAACCCATCCAGCTAGTTGTCTTCTGATTCATCCAGCCCCTGTTTCCCTATAAGAGTTCCAAGAAAATTTTTGTTAAAGATAAACCTACAAGGTAAGTGTTGTAAAGTCGCGAAAGTACAAACAGTACACAACTGTGATTTTACCAACAATCAAAACAAGAACGAGGCTGTTCGTGCACACACTGTCTTCAGTGCATCGAGAACCCGTTGTTATCTCTCTAAATAATGAGATACTGATTAATACTTACACACATGGTCTTCTTATGTGTATACCTGTATGGATATTTATATGGAAAGCTTAGAATTTTAACAATAAAGGTAACGCGCGAACGCAAACCGTGTACGAGCAAGAAAAAAATATTAACGATCTAAGGGAAACAAATCCACAATGAAGTGACCCTAAATCTCGCCTTCATTATCTCCACCTTATCGATGCTACGCGCTCTAGGCGACCGCCTATCGATTTCCATTCAGACTCTCTGCACACCTCCGCACTTTCTCGACCCTCCATCGCCTCCTACTCCCACCTCCGTTACATCTGGCAAAAAAAAAAAAAAAAAAAAAAAAAAAATTAAACGAGAATTCTGGGAAATCTAGTCAATAAAAAAAGGATTTTCATTACAAAGGTGGTGGTGTTTGCTACGCAAACGGTTTTGTTCCCAGGTCATAGTATTACAGACAAAATGTCTTTCGGCCCCGGCCTCTGCTGGCTGTGTGAACGGAGGGAGACCTGCCTTTCCATGAACAAACACGGGGGGACGGCACTCGGTGACCGCCGGGCGTCTGAGGCCAAGTGTGGCCACAGGGAGACACGCAGTAAATAACCTGAGAAAACCACCGCCACTTAGTGGGCATTGGTTGTGCAAATGTCAAGGATGTGCGTGCGTGCGTGCCTGTGCGTGTCTGTGCGTGTGAGCTTCTTCTAACATCGTCTCATCTTTAGTGATGCTGTTAGGTTGGTCACTGCATCTTTTTTTCTGATCGTCTATCTATGGACGTGTATGTCGTAAATTATTTAATTGTTCCTATGTGCGTGGATATTCTTGAATATATGTATGTATGTGCGTACGCTCGCATGTCACTGTTTATGAAAATGTGTGCATGTGTGTGTTTGTCATTGTGTCTGATATCAGTGCTTAACCAAACGGCGCATACCTCATGATGTCAAACGAGGACTGAAAAAGAAATGAAGGAGGACAATGTATTTGTTTCAGATACAAGACCAAACCAAGAAACTAGATGGACATCGAGTAAGTGAAAGAAATAAAAAGAGACAGACATCTGAGAAGAGAGAGAGAGGACAAAAAAAAAAAAAAAAAAAGAAATAATAGAATGAAGGAAACTCCAGATCGATAACTGGATCCTTGCGTCATCACCATTCTTGTGACAAGCCAGCATCGAGGCAGAATGGAAGCCGTTATTAATGTCCTGTTGCACTACCCGTCTGCTTCCAAACATGGACGGAGTGACCGCGCTGATAACAATGCCCCCACCTCCCCTATGTGCCCAAAAGGGAGAGTGAGGGAGGAAAAGCTCCCCGTGAATTGTAAGAGAGGTGGAAGAAAGCAGCGAGTTGTATGCGGTTCAACGTGACAACGTCTCCCGGTAATTACAGCGCCGCCTCCATCGCACACTCGTGTTGCCCACGGCCTTTGACTCGTACGCCAACCCTCCCTGTCTGGTCTAGCGCCTCAGCACGTACGACATTAGGGAGGCAGGGACTTCAAATGCCTGCGAAAACATCCTCTCTTCTCACACACATCATCTCTTGAGGCCTGCCCAAGGTTCGTTCTCGACGTTATTCTCAATGAAAAAAAAATTTTAAAAAAATAACAGCGAAGAAAATGACTCAAAACAGTCTATCCAAGTTTGATTTTGCAAGATTACGAACGGACTCGTCCGTCCGTCCATCGTCCGATCATTTGCACTAAACACAGCAGACAGACAAAGGAAGGACATCAATGTTTCTTTCAAACTGTTCAGCAAACGTATCCATAAAAGGTCGCTCTACAAGATCAAAGACGAGGATGGTGGAAGCCAGGCAGTCGACCGTGTGCGTGTTTCCTGAAGTCCTTCGTAGTGGAAACATCTCTTTTGAAAGCACCAGACAACACTGAGGCTGCTTTACTCGAGGGGCATAAGTGCGTTGCTTTCTTAACGAGACCGGAAGTGTCCAGTTCTGAACGCCCACGTCCTGTAATCTCGTTGGGAATAGCAGCTTTGAGGGTTTTATCAGCAAAGGAAATAAATACTTTATGCTTATCAACTTTACAGGTGATCCTTTTTCTCATAAACTTTTGCAAAATTGTTATGCATCCCTATTTTTTTCTTTACTGGTAGTCGAGTTTTGTGTGAAGGCGCACATTTACCACTTAAGGAAGAGAGGAGTAAAACATCCTGACTGACGAGTGATTCACTGTCTTTATTTTGAGTCAGTGAACAAGTGTTTATAAATCGCAGGCATCTGACGGATGAATAGCAGGGAAGCCTCACCGGTCCAGTGGCAAGTACACATGGTTGTAGATTTAGAAGTCAAGTCCACATAGCCATGATGCTCGTGCGGTCGGCCGAGAGCTAGGACTGCATGGTACCGCGAGGGCGGGTCACCAGATGGCGCTGTAAATATGACAGTGTAAACACCTGACGTCACTAGAAGAGCAGCCCACAGTTGCAAGTAGGCGATGTAAGTGAAGTAGAAGATGGAGAATCGTTGCAAGGTTACAAATTTATGGACAAAGCTGACAGGTAAAGGTTGGAGCGGGTCAAATGGTGGGACGCGGAATCGGGAAATTTCGTTTCACTTGTCGACCTGCGTCTGGCATTGACCTTGTCTTTCCTGTGCCATTTTCTGAATGATGACTGATCAGGTGGCACATAGATCAAAGATTTCTGGTCAAATGAGAAGCAGGAGAGAGGATAAGAAGATAAACGAAAAGAGCAAGAATGAAAAGCTTGTAGAAGAAGCACCTCAATCTGCACTTGAGGGTGAATGGGAGAAAGAACCAAGTAGTAGTCGACGGATGTAACAGCTTACAAGCTTCTATGCTTGGTAAAAGCTGCGTATGACAGCATGTATATATACAAGTAAATCTCAGAAACATTCACGACGAAAATAATGAAAGTTCTCTGAAATTTGTATAACGGAACCCGTTACATAACAGACACTCGCTAACTCTGGCATCCGTGTTTTGTTCACCCATCCTCTTAAGGCTACAACATCGGTACTTCGGAAGCACCAGCAAAACCACCAACTTCGAAAACCACGATGCAAAGAACTAAGAGAACGCCGAGGAAGTTGTGGACTGAGCTGTGGCGACACCAAGCAAACAGCAGCTGCATACGGCACGTGCCACAGAAGCAGCGCGCGGGATGCTGGGAGCGACTGATGGTCAAGGTCTCTGCTTCCTTCCTTCATCTCACTGGCGCCGCACAAAACTCTGGGTGAGGTCGGGTATGGGAGAGCAGGATCGAATTTGCTTCGTCTTTCCTTCTCATTAAAAAGTATAACAAAACTCATCCCTTTCAACACCTCATCATTTTTCCACGTGAACGAGGATGCTCAAAAGTAAGGGTCACAAGCGATTGAGAAACAGATTATAGTTAAAGACATGAGCTTCCTATAAAAAAAAGATTTAAGATGAGCGACTAACTGAAACTACATTCTCTTTAAAATTTGTTACTATCGAAAATAAAAGCTTAGTGTTCAAGTTAGTTCAACTTAAGAGTTAAGTGTTCACTTATTTAAAGATGGCCGGAAGACAGAGGCACATCAAATCACATCAAAGATAGGCAAACAGGTATATATAAACTTTTGATTTCCTTTTGTTATTTAACAATGTCCTTTTCTGAAATCAGTTTTAAACAAGATTGACTGGGATGACCAGCGTGCGAAGAAACAACTTTATTGCTAGCATCTCCAAAGTTAAATAAGGACAGGTCTTTAAAATTTTATTGTTGATTTTTCTTTTTGTTTTGTTGTTTTTTGTTTTGGGTTTTTTTTTCAATAACTATGTCAGCTTCCTCTGTTTACCCCTGTCTGAGGTCATAACAGGAGTCAACAAATTTTAAAGCCAACCTCAAGCTCATGACGCACAATGACAGGGGGACAAAGTCATTATACTCGACATAAACCCAATCTAAGCGCCAAAATTTAATACATATTGCGGAGGACATAATGCAGCTGTAAAAGCGTGATTATTTTCACATAAACATGAATCACACGTGGCAATAAACCAAACTATATGACGACATAAACCTATCTCTGTCGCGACATAACCGCCATCTTGCTCGACCCCTACCTGCCCCCAGTTAAAAAAAAATAATAGAAATAACGGAACTGATGGACTTGTAATTCAATATATAACAATACGTTGACGAGAAAACGTGCATCGTACATTATACTCGGCAGGGAAAAAAGTTATGGTAGCCTTATAATGTCCTTTCGTGATGCAGCGTTTTGAAATTTAAATTATTCAGTTATGCAGACGACCGATGATTTATTTTCGTAGTGCATGAAGGAATTTTTTTTCTTTTTTTTGGGGGGGTAAATTTCTGAGCAAAATTCCTTCTATTGTGATTAGTTGTTGGTCTTACGCTCGGCAGACTAGATTAGCAAAGATGTTATCTGTATATCACTCAACCAAAATGGCAGAAGAAGACAGGAGGAAGTGGAGGAGGGGTTAGACTGTACATGAAGAAGGAACCAGCGGACTTGTCTCTCTGTTATCAACCATGTCATTGTTTTACCTTCTCAAGCTGCGGGCCGTGTCTTTGACGGTGATCTCTGACCTCCTGCGATCTGCGCCTGTTTCCAACTAGGTGATCCCACAATGATTACGATAATCCTGAAGGAGCATGGCCTCTGTTTCGTAACTACCTCACCTGCTCAAAGATCGAGGCTCGTGAGCAAGGTGCGGGCGTGGAAACAACGCTCGCTAACGCTCGTAAGACGTTTGCCTTCAAACAGGTACTGCCGCTAATCAAACACAGGATCTAGGGTCCAAAGTGCAAAGGGAAAGAGTAGGGCGTTGGACTCAGTCCAACCGACGGTAAGTGGTGAAAAGGACTGCCGGAAATTGTCTGGAACAAGCTTCCGCGGTTTCTTTGACCACAGAGGTGCTTGCCACACGTTGTCGGCCATGTCGCGGTCGTCTCATACCTGTCGTCGTGAGCTGTGGACCCAAAGCTCGCGACAGTCGTGAGAGGAATACGAGGACGCCAGCACCCTGACCTTTGCCGAGGGAAGTTTGTAAAATAAAAAAAGAGGGGAGGTTTGCGTCAACAGAGGAAGATTGACAGAAGAATTACAAGTCTCCGCTTCGCATCTTCAGCAACCGCTATCCTGCGGTTTTGTTGCTGACAAAGTCAGTGACAGCTGCAACTGGGCCGTGCTGCACGTTTCTGCTTTTTATTCTGTGGGCAAGCCTCCGGGATCCTTCTTTCTTTTTATTTTCTTCCTAGTAAGTCGTGCATCTGCTAGCCATTTCTTTCTTGTTCTCTCACCCTAGCGTCTCTCCAGTCCTTTGCCTCTTTGCGCAGTAACAAATTTCCAAGCTTTGAGTTCATGGATACATCCAGTAGCTTATCCGTTTTTTATCTTCCAGTCTCTTGAGTGGAGAGAGTACAGAGTACACAATCAGTGGAGAGAGTTAACAATGAGAGGAAGAAGGATGAATGAAATAGCTACAAAAGGCCAGAAGGTGATTTTTGCCTTTGTCACGATCTGAACCTCAAAGTGAGTTTCATTCCCAGGGGTCAATGGGACCACATCCAACAATGTACTTTTATTTGAGAGCATATTCCTTCTCATGTGACAATAGTAGCACATCCAAACACACACACACATACACATGCAGGCTTCGCTTCCAAATACAAGAAAATCTCAGATGGAAAGATAAAGAAAGATTTTCATTGTCGATGCAAACATCTAATTGTGTGTGTCGGTGCGTGTGCGCGTTTGTTTTGTAAACTGTTTTTTATGAAATACATAAACAAGGGTGTTTAGTCTGACACTACTTCTCGCACTTATAACACACACACACAAAGAAAAGAAAAAAGTTGTTGTAAACTTGTATCAACTACAGTGGAACCTCGGTTAGCGAACGCCTCGGATAGCGAATATTTCGGTTAACGAACAAAAATTTCGCTAAAAATTTGTCTCGGATAGCGAACAAAATTTCGGATAACGAACAGCCACGTGAACCACACGTGACCGACCAGCGTGTCATCATTCGATCTCGAGACACAGTTACGATTGGTCGTTCCTTATCTATGCGCATTCTTCCTATTTAGTGATTGTTGTGCTTTATTTTAATAAGACAATCCTCAATCATGGCTCCAAAGAAGATTAAGAGCAATTAATAGTAGTGAGGTAATGACAAGGAAGCGGCCAACAAATGAAGTGTAAAAGGAAATGATTTCAAAGTATGAAGGTGGCATGCGTCTGTCGGATATGTGATGTCGTATTACCGAAGTGTTTTACAAAAAGTCAGAAGGAACAGACACTGGACAAGTTTTTACCTTTAACCTCAAAGCTACAGAAAAGATAAGTCTCCCCCGATTTTATAATGTCACGTGTGCTCATGGAGGGGGAATCAATTCCACCCCTTCCTCCCCACACCTGCTTCCACCCACGCCGTCAAAACGACAAGTTTTCTGATGTTTAAATGCTTTCGTTAATGTTTTTATGTTTATTTAACTCCATTTATATTGCATTATAACTGTTCTCATTAAAACAAATACCTATATAGCCTGTAACTTTCAAATATTAGCGAGTCAACAGGGGCTGGGAACCAATTAAATCTATTTCCTTTATTTCTTATGGAAAACATTGTTTCGGATAACGAACATTTCGGATAACGAACAACTTTCCAGAACGGATTAAGTTCGTTAACCGAGGTTCCACTGTATAATCGTCCAGGTCTCTCTGTTGTAACCCTGCACATCACCGCCCCGAGTACAGCGCCACCCGCTCTCTGTCCGTCGTGTCGCGAGCAAAGCTGTGCCCTCGTCACACTTTCTGTCCGGGTCACCAAGCATTACACCAAAGCCCCTGTCTTCCCCACCTCTGTAAATGGCAAGGATGTCCTGCTGTTTAAGAAGCTCAGTCAAGCTGACATCATCTCCATCATTATGTCCGAGTTCGTCGTCCACATTAAGCCCTTTTCATCCTCCCCCTCCTTCTCTTTCTCTCTTAATTTTTCAAACGATATTTACACAAAATGATGTTGGAGTTGGAAGAGTGGGTTTGTGGGGAGGGGGATGTTGGCAAGGGTATTGGGTTCATGCTGGCTTCAGCGAAATTTGCTCATGCTGGAAAGGGAGTTGAAATGAGATACAGTCGTGTGGAATTGTGAAAAGCACTGAAAGTCACTTGATTAGCGGTCGGCAAAGACTTCTAAGAACTATTTTTTCAATAACAGCAATGGGTTCGACTCCTTACTAAAAATAAATTATTATTATTTATCTGCTTCAGAAGAAACTGAACAAAAGAAATTCTTTTGTGGTTGTTGGCAAGACCCCTATAGACCCACATGTGATACATTTACAGGGAAATTAATATCAGCTATTAATCTAGAAACTCTTTCAATGATCAGTGCGAGGCTGGAGCAGGAAACCTTAAAAATTTAATACTGCGATAAGACACTCTTCCTTCTGTCATTAATTAACATGGCTTTAGTGGGCAATTAGTGCACACATGTCCAAGTACCACGACCGAAGTTTTGACAAGAACAAAGTGAATGACATTTTCACCGATAGGTTATCACGACCGTTTGTGAGCTTTCAAAAATCTACAATCGTCGGCCTGCACAAATGTTGAATAAAAATCAGAATCAACATCTCAAGCATACCTCTCAGACCTTTGTGCATTTTAATGAAAGTCCCGACACACTATTAGTTGTTTGGCAAGTAGACAGTTCAAGACTTCCTTTGATCTCTAGCCGCACCTTTCTCCCACCTGTAAACCTCAGGTGTGTCTTACCGACAGTTACATGATTTGGCTCACTACCGCAGGTGCTTCAAGGTACAACAGGTGTGAAACTACAAATGGTGGTAATTTTCTCAAGTGTCTGGGCAGGAAGCACTCATTTCTATGTCATCCTCTCGTCTGTGGTTGTACGAACGCGGAAGTGTGAGTCAGAACTCGCTGACCTTTCACGCTCCATCCAGCCGCAGCGGGGACTGTTACCATGGTAATAAATCCTATGAGGAAGTTAGGAATGTTGCAAACAAGAGGCTGAATACAGCTCAGAGCTTAAGTAGTGGCTATCGTTTGATCCCAGCAGTAAAGCTTCACACACACACGCACACAGCATGCACGCACACAGGTACACAAACACACACACGCACGCTGAGAAAGAAAGAGAGAGAAAGGCATAATAGTTCTAATGTATTTACTTACTCATACATATAGCTTTTATATTTCAGGTGCCATCTAGTCACGGCTTTTAATGTAAGTAGAGTTTATCATCACCCGGGTTCACTCAAACTGTTCTCGGGTATGCTAACCTGATTAGTGCCACCCTGTTTGCGGTGGGCATACATCCTTCTTTCTCGACAGGACCATAGGACTGCTTCCTGTGTCGAGTCCTACCCGGATTCTATCAGACGTTTCATATATATATATAGATGTCGACTGTTTGATCCTAACTGCCGAGAATGATGGGTTAAAATTTTTATGATTTTCGAACATTGTAACCATGGGTGGAAGGACGTACAAAAATATGCGTTTTTGCGAAAAGGTTGAGATAAGGTTTGTCACACAAATCTTTAGGACATCTACGCGTTAAAACGGACAATTACATTCACATATAAAAGGTAAAATTACGATATGTCTACTCGATACCCTGCCTGATTATGGCATTTAAACATTAATTTTGTTTCATGCCTGAATAAGCCAAACATGCTTGACCTCTGTTGACACACTGTTTCCAGCATCCGTCACGATCCGTGCATCACTATTAAAAGTTGCAGCGGATGAGACAAGAGAACAATGTTCTGCATAAACATTTTTCAATATTTAAGATTATTATGAGCCGCTTATCGCTGACCTCGAGGTATGGTAGAAAATAACCGATTTTTTTTTTTTTTGTTTTGTTACATACTTATACAATATACGATGTGTGTGTGTGTGGCCCAGGGTACAAATCGCTTGAGAAGAGGTTGTGTCGCGGTCAAGGCCTCGAAGGTTTCATATCCGAGAGAAACTTTGACTAGTTTGCCTGTGTACTTTGTCCTCCCCTTTCATATTTATTTGTTTGTTCATTCGTTTGTTCGTTCATTCATTTGTTGTTTTGTTTGTTCGTTCGTTCGTTTGTTTGTTCGTTCGTTTGTTCGTTTTGAACACATTATTTGTTTCTCCTCGCTATGTACGTGAAGAAATGTAGCCTACCCATTCAAAGCAATTTCAACCCTAATAGGCCTGTAAAGGTGTAAAGTCGTGACTATAGCCGTGTATTCCTCTTTTGTAACTTTGAAGACAAACATATCTCCATCTACTGATCCTTACACTCCTCGATCCATCAAGTTATGTATTCAAGGTCCGACCGTGACCGTCTATCCGCTCTCCCACTTCAAGCTGTGGAGGTCAGATACAGTTGGGGACACGTGATCATGTCTGTTTTGCAACCAAACAACCCGACTTCCGCTTGGGTGTCAGACGAGGCGTCCTCCATAAAACATATCAATTCCTCTAATAAACCTGGAAACCATTTTGTATTCTTCTCCCGCTTTTGTTATGGCCGCGACCACAGCCTTAAAGTAGCGACCAGTCACGCTGTCGTCGCGTCATGGCGGGTTTGTGACGTAGTTAATGTATCTTCCTGACGTGTGCTGACGTCTGTGCTGACGGTCCGCCATATTTCACGCGGCAACGTTTAGTTTAGTCCTTCCTACTCCTCGAGGAGCATGGGGCCGCAACAACACCTCAATGTGTACAAAACATAAAAGAAATGTCAGTCACGTGATCTCTTACTGACAACAGAAGCCAAAGGTCGACATTGCTCAAACTCTAATGAAAACGGGGAAAGAAACAAAGTCGCAGGAAACACAAGCTCACACACGCGCTCACGAGCAAAAACATAAAATATTCAAGAAGATTATTAGACCAGGGTCTACAATATCCTTTCGGCGTCTTCTCGGCCACCACCCACGTACTTTCAAAAGATGAACAGAGTTATGATGTTCTACGGTAACGAGTTATCCCCTATCGAACTTATTGATTGAGAAAGCTAGCCACAGTTCTACAGACTCTGAATCAGGTCAAGAAAAAATATCATTAATCTCATAAAAACCTTGTTAAAATTTAAGGGTACTCAGATCTTGGTCGGCAACCAAACGAAGCTTCAAGAACTGTGATCAAAAACCGTGAGACCCTGGCGCAATGGAGGCGGCTAACGGTCTACAGGTAAGACAAAGAGACCTGTTCCACTTTACTGACCTCTGTGTTCTTTGTGTCGCTGTCAGCGAGGTGGACACGTGACACCGTTTCCTTAAGCTGGGCTAAAGCCAGTAAACCGTTACTGTGCAATCATGTTTCAAAGCCATCATAAAGATGTCGGTCATAATGGAGGTATTCCGTTGGCATCTTGTCCTACTTTTTGTGAAACAAGGTCGAACATCTGGTTTAGATTGTAATGGCATGAAACAGCTGATAATGGAAGAAAGACGGCGCGGAGGAATGGTGGTAATACCCGTTAAACATACTTGATGTTAAACTATTCTATAAGGAGGCGGCACTGATGTGTTGTGGCCAGAATGCGAGCTGTTTACTGGATCAAGTCCAATCTGGAAATTCGACTAAGTAACTGATGGGTGAACAGCGACAAGTGAAAATACTTGTAAACAATTCATTGCAAAGCAACTTACTCCAAAAGTTTTTTTTTTTTTTGTTCACTTCAATTTTTGTTATCAAAAGCAAAAAACATTTTCTAAAATTGTTTCAAGGACCACATCATGCCCTTCGTTGGATATTGCCAACGGCTCCTGCATGTAAGCCACCAGCCTAATATTTCCCTCAGTCAGCCACCGGAGTTTCTCTTTGCATCCTCCTCCTGACGCTTGTCTTCCTACACTTCTAGAAATTTACTACCTCCCTCACTTCACCTCCTCTCCTGCTCAAGATCTTCTATTCTTCCCTGCGCCTCGTCATTCCCTTCACGAGCATTCCCACCATTTTGATTGGCAGCATCGTCACTGAGAGATTTCTTCTCTAAGACAAGCTTTGAGTTCATAATCTTCCATCATTCTGCACACGGCTTCCAGGCTTATACCCACCGCCGGGGCTGTCGAATGTGATGACGATGTTAAACCTGAAGGAGATCACCATCCCTTATGAAAACTCTTGATTAAAGGTGAGAGGTACTCTAGTCGTAGTGATATGAAGTAAAAAAATACTACAACTCCACTACAACCTTTCTTTATACACTTCATTCTTTGTCCTCGACTTTTTCTTTTGCCACAAGCTTGGCGAGAAGTCAATGACTATACAGTTATTTAGTGAAACTTAATAAATATTGAAAATAAATATTGTGAAGCAAATGTAGAGCAGCTCCTCTTGAGCTAAGGCTGACTCCTTCACAAAAATTCTTTGCAGTTAGGTAAAGGATCCGGGTGGGGTTTGGTGTGAAAAAGTTAAGTTTATGGGTTTAAAAATCACTTGTATTAGTCTGGTTAAAAAGGTTCCTTAAGCTGGTCACATTATCTAAAGACAAAATTAAAAGACGGCATGCGCATGCGTCGTGCAACCGTGTGGAGAAAATAAAGTAGCTTCCTCTCAGCTCTACCCGTCCTTGATTTATTCATGATCCACTGACAAGTGACAGATGCCAACAACAAATAACATTCTCGCATACGAAAAGCCCATCTGTACAGTCACCTGCCACGTCAGAAAATTCCTTAGACATTAGTTACAATTATTCTTTGCGATTATTATTCATTTCGCTTTCATGACACATCTTGTAACTTATTTTTGCATCTTCCAAACCGATTTTTTCTAGCATCCCAAGATGTCTCCTTCACCTTCAGCTGTCAATACTGACTCACAGGACCTGAATACTTCTTCAGTGTGTCTTCTCATTAGCACACCTAAATGCCCTTTGACGACAGGAAACCCACTTGTCATCCGAGTTCACATGAATAATGTATCAACAACAGAAGGTTCGTCCAGCAAGAACCTGGCTGCTCTCTCTTGCCTTACTTCAGGGAATAAAGACCATTTCAGAATTACTCATGTCTGCCATTGTAGATTAACTGGGATTCCGAGTCCTCCTGTCAATACTCATAATAACAGAATTATGGTTATTGTCGTATAGAATAGGTTGGTTTTTTTTTTTTGTCTCACTGAGGCTTATGGCCCGCATTTTGCTGACGAATAGCATCAATCTCCTTTACATCCCTTAAAAGGGCAAAGGTCAAGTTGCCGCGGCTTTGTTCTTTGTCGTGTCACTCGAGAACAGAGTGCGATCTCTACAGAAAACAAACTGAAACATCGAAAATAACGAAACTACATCATTAGCGAAATTAAGATATCTTTGGTTTGTCTATAAACATAATAAAATAAAACGTGTATTCATACTTGTATTCATATACACGATCAGACATTAAAAAAATATAAGGGTTGAAATCTTATTTTCTTATTCGCCAGTTTTTTCATGTTCTCGGCGACGAGGACGAGGCCTACATCTGTCTTCCATAGGCGGTCTTAATTTTTAACTCGTTGACGGTCTGGGTTAATTAAGTCGCCATCTTAAGATCTCATTGCACGAGCGTGCGTACGGACTTGTTGAGTTGAAAAACTGGGTTAAGTATTCATAAAGGTCGAGGTCAGCGGTATAATTAATTCTGTGAGGGATCCTCTGATGTTTTGCTCGGCAACCCTACAGTCAACAGTGAGAAATGCGTTCTATCGTTGTTGCCTTGAAAAACCACAGGTCTTGAACCAGCGATATTTGCATGTTTAAAATGGCAGAAAAAGCTGGGAGGGAGGTGTAAACTGGAGTGATAAAGAGATATACTATTAGAAAAAGCGAGCAGAGAGAAACAAATCCTTTTTTCCAGCTCTCATTATCCTGGACTCCTGTAAGACAGTAGGTCAGGGACGAATATTGCTTAAATTTAAAGAAAGAAATCGCTTGCCTATGATTTCCCACGCAACGCGCTTTCTTATCATTCTATAATTAGACCAGAGTCTTAGCCTAATCGCAGTCTTAACTTAAGTCCGCTCATGCAACTCAACCCACGATCATAAATCTGGTGATTACTCACTGCAGGACAAAAGGATTAACGGGAGTTATCTCAGTTAATTTAATACCCATATACAAAAGTAATTGCTATTTCATAGGCATCATCCTTTAAGTCGATACCTGTAATTAGCAGGTCATTAAGTTCACGCACCACGACAAGATTAACATTTACTTCGCTGCTCCAGTCCCACAGCCACACAGGGGTTAACACTCCTCCAGCCTCACTATTTGTCATTCTGTGAGAACAGCTTTGACCCAGCTTGACATGACATGCAGCTAAGTTGTTAGGATATTCTGTTACTGAATATTGTAGACAGTACAAATAATATCTTCAATTTGACTCTGACTTCTGGCATTAATACTCAAAGAGTATCTGTTCATATTAACAGTCCATGAAACCTTCAGCTACCCGAACGACTATCTTTGCTGTGAATGATAACCATCATCGGATATTTCATGGATTTTGTCGTCAGGAGACAGCTACTGGACTGAATAACCTGCATTAATCAGTACCCATATACTTTTTATTTATCCCTGTACGGGATCGCATTTAAACAAATAAAAACCTTTAGCAGCTTCAGTAACAGACCATAAGATGGAAGGGTGTGTGTCGCATATTTCCATGTGCACTTTCAGTTCTCAGATATCGTTCATAACTGGAAATGATGTTAGTGTCGTCTCTAATCCTGCTTGAGGTTTCTGTCGGTTTAATATCTGGACGGCTTACTTTTATTATTTTATTTTGTGTGTTCTCCACCTTCCTCCGCCCTCGTCGCATCAAGTTCGTCAGATTATAAACCTCAAAGCTGACATTGTTAACTCAACAAAACCAACCAGCGACAATGTAATAACCAATTCACATATTGTAACATATATTTATGTATTACATTAGCAATGTATAAAGTCATTGTGATGTCACCCTCTTGTAAGTGTCGATGGCCTAAGCAATCAAATATTCCATTCGATATGATTTCATTCTTTACTCTCCCTCCCCTCTCCCCCAACCTACCTCTCTCCTTTCTCGTGTCGCTGTCTTCACGCAAACTCTAGCACAAACATAAACACTAACAACAAAACTTTTCTTCGCTTTCTATTCATATCCTTCATAAAATAACAAACCACATAAAGAAACAGCAGCAGATGCACAAAACCGTAAACCGTTGGTAGTAATGTGTTTGTCGAGACAAAATCCCAATGTGAACATGAGCAACAAACTGTCTTTTATGCTTATGATAATGATGTGTTATATTATTATGATAATGATGTGTTATATATTATGATAATGATGTTATGATAATGGTGGATTATATTGTTATGACAATGTTTTGTTATATTGTTATGATAATTGTGTGTTATAGTATTATGATAATGCTGTGTTATATTGTTATGACAATGTCGGGTGATATTGTTATGATAATGATGTGTTTTATTATTATGATAATGTTGTATTACAATATTATGATAATGCTGTGTTATATTGTTATGATAATGATGTGTTATATTGTTATGATAATGATGTGTTATATATTATGATAATGATGTGTTATATTGTTATGATAATGATGTGTTATATTGTTATGACAATGTCGGGTGATATTGTTATGATAATGATGTGTTTTATTATTATGATAATGTTGTATTACAATATTATGATAATGCTGTGTTATATTGTTATGATAATGATGTGTTATATTGTTATGATAATGATGTGTTATATATTATGATAATGATGTGTTATATTGTTATGATAATGATGTGTTATATTGTTATGATAATGATGTGTTATATATTATGATAATGAAGTGTTATGTTGTTATGATAATGATGTGTTATATTGTTATGATAGTGATGTGTTATATTGTTATGATAATGATGTGTTATATTGTTATGATAATGATGTGTTATATTGTTATGATAGTGATGTGTTATATTGTTATGATAATGATGTGTTATATATTATGATAATGATGTGTTATATTATTATGATAATGATGCTATGATAATGATGTGTTATATATTATGATAATGATGTGCTATATTGTTATGATAATGATATGTTATATTATTATGATAATGTTGCGCTATACTGTTATGATAATGTAGCATTATATCAAAAAATTGTAGCTGGCCGAACACGGAATTCCGTGTCACTCTTGTTATATTCGTCCGTATCCTGTTCACAGGTCAGACATTATTATTCGTTCTCATTCCCACGGCGGGCAACAAAATTCAGTGAGGATCGTGTGAGTCTTTGTACCCCATGTCCTGTATTCAAACGACTCTGGTTTCAGCTTACTTTCGGTTTTATAATTACTGTGGTATTTCGCACACGAATGATGCAGTGATTGCGGGTGGGGAACGGGGTGGCGACAGACAACTCAGTTGTTTAGTCACGTGTCCTGTTCCAAGTAAGGTGTCTCCAAGAAGAAGGCATCAGATTGCCGGAGGTGCCGACACCAGTACCCAGCACTGAAGAAGGAGGTAACTGTGGGTTAAGTACTGCGGCACCAGCCACCCCACGAAAGCGTTAGAAAGCAAACCGAGACTGACTGGCGAGGTGTTTGTTTTGGCGAGCAAACTCCGGGATGAATGCCGGCGGTTAATTCTTTTGCTACACACGTCCATGTGTCACACTTACAGGCTTTGTGTGGCTGTAGACCAAACAATAACAGTCGTACACATTCATTTCTCTCTCTCTCTTCCTTCTAACAGAATATATCTCTCTCTTTCTCTCTATCTCTTCCTGTTACTGTAATGTGTGTATGTAGGCTAACTTCGATTCAAAAATAAAACATAATTTATGGTAACAAAGATATGTGTAGTCCCTTCCAGTCATTGCCATAGTGAATCCAATCGTTTGTCATAGAGCGGCAGGTCTGTCCACACTGTTCGTTACTTTGCACTCTCATCTCCTACACCCCACCCACATCTCTCTTCCCTCCATCCTGACAACACCGCCAATGACCGGTAAAGACCTGGCAGGTTTCTAGTGCAGTCGGGTACCATGGTAAACTTCTCAAACCTCCATGGCCGGGTAGACTAGAGGGTGGATGTGTATGTTGGTTGGAGGCTATTTTTCTCGGCTCTTCACCTGGGAATTCCTGGGTGACTCGGAGTTACCGTCCATCCGTCTCCTGGGTTGTCTTCCTTTCACTGCCGACCCACCCGCTAATTAATTGAAGACAGATTAAAGGCAGGTGTTGCAGGACGACGCGATGTTGGCAACGATATCCGTGGAGAACGACACCAGATGGGCGGTTATCTTCTCCCAGCTGAATGTCTGATTTTTTTTTTCTAAACCGTCATGTGACGAAAGATGGGCGAGGAACGGGTACGTCAGGTACACACACAGACAGACAAACAGAGAAAAATACTTTCTCTCGTTTACTTGGAAGTTTCTCACTTGTTGATTGGACACACCTTAATCATTACGGCCACGCTATATTCACTCTTATCTCGCAACCTTTGAGAAAGACAGACCAGGGAAAAAAAAACAGTTTGAAAGGAAAGCATTGTAAGGTGGGAGTGAGAGCAGGTGAGTGAAGTTTACACTCGCAGGTGTTTTTGTTGAAGAAGATTAACTTCTCTCCTTGATCGGGACCAGCGGCTTACGTCTTTTTATTTGACTCAGGTGCAAACTGGAGGTGTGTATGAAGGGATGTGGATTTTAATGGTTGATAGAGAGGTCCTGTAGACACAAGACTTTTCCAGGTAAGGTAAACAGATTGATATCAAGGTACTCGCACTATTATGTGAATTGCAGACCTCTCACGTAGACCTTATGTAATCATTTATAATTTCATCTTTGTCATCTTTGGCCACGTAGTACGCCATTTTGCCGCCCCGTCGCCATGTTTAGCCGTTACTTCATTCTGTTCCACGACGTACCCGACTCCTTCATACCTTGGTCTAGTGCACGTGCAACACCCACCGCCTCCTCACTCCCGAAAAAAAAAATGTCTATGCACGAACAAAGTGGAAGGTGAACAGGCGGACCTGTCTTGCCACTATCTGCACAAGGATGTGGGCCGGGTACACTAGGAGTCCATGTCGCCATCATTATGCACCCGACCCACCACCCCTGCACCCCGCGTCGCTGCGCCTTCGTGCGACAGTTAGCGGAGGCTGACGACTGTCGTGCACAGCGCAACCTCCCTCTGTCAAAACGGTAACCCGGGTACTTGATGAGCTCGTTATGCCGGGTACGGCAGGCGTGGGGAAGCCATTAAGCGCACTCGCTTACGAACAGTTCCGTGTTAGAGACATTAGGAGGGTGTTGTCATGTTTGATGCTCCTGATGTTTTTTTTTTTTTATTTTTAACCCTGCTATCACTTTGTAAACATATCCTGCCCTGGCTTGTATCTATATATCTGTTCCGCTTCTCTCTCTTTTTTTTTCCTGGCTATGCATGCCGGGAAGGGATTGTTAGCCCATGAACCTTTGCTGCTCCTGTTTGTTGCCACCCGTAATAAATCTCTACTACTGATTTTTCACCAGCTGTCGGTTTGCCCAAACTGCAGCTGGCGAAATCAAAGCTTTTCTTTCTGTAAAGGGTTAACAAGTGCAGCTACTTTCCATCATTCCTACAGACGATATTTCTTTCTACTACTTCTTGTAAACTGTTTGCTTCCACTACAACCAACAGACTTGCTACTTCCATACACTAGTGTTACACACCTGCTACTGTTATTTCCACAACCTGCGACTACCACTACAACCACTAGACTTGCTTCTGTAATTATACCTCCTTCTTCTTACTACTGTTCTTTAATTGCATGAATGTAGTTCTTTCAGACTGCGCTGCTGTCTCTCGTTCTGTTACTCCTGTTATTCTGTTGGAAAACAGTTTCTGGTAATGTCACACAGTTATTTCATGTTTAGTAGTTCATTTATTATGAGAAATGTTGTTGAGTGGTCAGAAGATTAGATTGAGTAGACTGAGAGCCACAATAACAAACAAAGGATAGAGTTGTCGTACTAAAGATTTTTTTTCTGTTGCTGTTACATTTTTATGTTTTATAGTTTTAATCAAATAACAAAAGCACCACATGATACCAAGTTTGACTTTAGAAAATGTGGTCACGTGATTGCAGATTCCACGCTGGCTAGCTTGCATGCTTTCATTCAGCTGCTGACCAGATGAAGTGCTATTGCTGGGTATGCCAGTCACACCCACCTGTCTGACTTCTTGCAAAGAGGGAAATATAGATATATAAACAAATAGAAGTGATGAACATCATGATGAAGTCCTGCCGTCTCTCTCTCACACACACATACACCCACGCATCTTGTAATCTCCATCATTGTTTCAACTCTCCCTTTAAGTGAATCCATCTTTGACAATCATTTGCATGACGAAGTCACGTGTCATCGTGTTTACAAATTTGCAGACACCGTGGATCGTTGCAGCCTTTCACCTTTACCCTCTTAAGTACACGTGACTTGCTTTTTCGCGAAGCAAAATATCTTGATCCCCATCCTCCTTCCCAAAAAAAAAAAGTTCCTCCTTTTGCAGCCTTCGTTCGCACCGTCACCCACCCTGCCCACCCTGCTCACCCCGCCCACCCTGCATCATGAGAAAGCGATTTGGAGAAAACGCTGACAGAGGCAACTTTCATGCGACCGGAAGTCGTCTGCGATGTCTGACGCGTCATCGCCCCTCTCACCCCTCCGTCAGCTGCCGCGACCGCAAAGGGGGAAATAATCGGCTTCGGTTAGGTCGCGTCACCTGAACCGCGCGCTGATGCAAACGCGTGCGTGGGTCGCTCCGACAGCCTCTCCTCTCGTTCTCAGGCCCAGGCTCCGCAGTCGCGCTGCAGCCTCAATTATTTCCTCACGGCCTGCTGCCTGAAGTGATGTGCCGGTCTGGGCACCTCAAAAGAAATCTTTCTTTCTGATTGGCCGAATACTTCAAAATCGTCTAGACGGCCATGAAAGGCTAGTTGTAGTGAACTCCCTTGTTCCGGTTTCCTCCCCTTCTCTCCAGCCGACTGAGCATCCGTCAAGCGAGGGGGAGATTTCTATTCATAAAAAAATAGACAATAACAACTAGATCCTAACCTACATCATCAGCCATATTTTTTTTTTTTTTGTCCTTTGGAAGATTGGGGAAAAGAAGAGATGTCTTACCTACCACGAACTTAAATTTTCTGGGGGAAAACAATCTCGTGATGACTGGTGAAAATTGGAGCATGACCCCGGTAGAAGATAACATCAGTGACTCGTACACTTAATAGTCAACAAACATCGCCGATCATCTACCGTCAGTTGTAATGAAAGTTTGTGTTTGTGCGAACAGACGGATATGATCAGGGAGAGAGATTGTACTTTTAGCCAGTAAACGAGTTCGTTGCCAAGACAACACTATCTCAAATGCTGCAGTCTCCGGAGATACTGCTGGAAAACAACTCATCGGCCACCCTGCTTCCATTCCTGGTTCACATTAAGAGCGAGATGAACAGAGCTTGTCATTTTCCCACGACTGTAGTTCTCCGACAAACATAATCTTTGGGGACCACTTTGTGTATCCATGGCGACAGTGACAAGCTTACCCATGCAGGTGGATCGCCATTTTCGAAAGCCAACTTCATTACCAACACATCTCGAGATTACAGAACAAGGGTTCCAAAGACCATAATAAATAAATATAGTCTGATGTTGAAACCGCGATAAACACCACCAACCAACCACCCCCAATAAACATACTCTCAATGTGTGGAACAAGCGGGAAATAACTTTTGTTGTGATGATTGAAACATGTTTGGATGAAAATAAGGATTTCAGATTAAAGTCGCAGGTGATGATAATAAAGACAAAGCTACATTTTTCTAATATTCATCATCTGAACAGAAAATATTCTAAATTAATGCTTCAAGATAAGAAACAAATTTAATCTCGTGTCATCCATCGCTGATTCAAAATAGCTCTTTGGTGCACAGGTTTTATTTAGCATGCTGAAACTGAGAAAGACATGCTTATTAATTAATGATGAATACTGTAAAAGGAACTCACCAAAACACGACACCGAGAAATGCTCAGTCTGCAGTCTTGGAGACAAATGTTGTCAGGAATACAATGAGGCTGTAATGTCGGCGATGCCGTACACAACCAAAAGATGTCTTCACACTTCCAAAGCGTCCATCTTGAGACTTCGATGGTTCGAATAAAATGACAGCAGAAGACCAGGATGCATTGGTTGCCAGGATAAATGGTTCAGTGTCTGTTTAGGACAAGAAGTTGAAACGATTTGACCGTCTGCTTCTCGTGCCCGGGATGTTTCAAGATTCCTTTTTGACGACCTGCACACAGATTGGAAAAATGCATTATAAATCTTTGTCATCAAGAGATACTGAAAAAAAAAATTACTCTCATGGTGCAATTGGGAAAAGGGAAAAGAGAAAAAAACAAGCCATACGCACACTTGGAATGAGAAAGAAACAAAGCGGAGATGGGTAAAATATATGTGAGAGAGAAAGGAAGAGAAAAGAAAGAAGAAACAGAATACTAACAATTTATTTTAAATTTTTTGACATGAAACAACATTCTACTACCGTCATCATCAAAGAACAGAGTAAAAGACAGAAAGAAAAGACACTGAGGTTGACGAAAAGCTTGTCAATGACAGTCAATCAAATCACTCAGCACGACAAAGATCACCTGGAGACTGGCTGAAGGTAGACAAACTTCACTCCATCCCCTAATTAAAGTGCTTTACAATACAACTTTTGTGAAAATCTACGCATTTGCCGGCAACCTCAGCCTGTAGGTAGGCAGCAGCTGCATGCGACTCAGCCTGCACCCCGTTGCCTGTAGGTGTCGCTGCGGCAAGCGGGTTTGGAAGGCTGGTCAGGTGCCGCCGAAGACGTCCTGAGCAAATGTCGAAAGTAGGGACGTTAAACACAGGATCAATTGACAAAACTTCCTGCGAGGACGGCGCACAATCCGCCTTCATTGCCCATGCCTTTAAAGAAAAGTGGGATACACTGACTTCTCGTGCCTCCCACAATGCCGTTCTACCCTGAGTGTATTTTCCCTGCGTCTGAGGCCTCCTTGGGTCAGGCAGATGCTAGGGGTCAACGAGGAACCGTCGCTGGCGATGGTCCTGCCTTCATTCCTGTGAGGTCACCGAAACAAAGGAGGGTCGGGCAAGCACACAGGCTCGCCGTACCCCAGATGTAACGCTGATGATGTTTAAAAGAAAAGAAGAAAGAAGAAAAAAAACCTTCAAGTCGCGTCATTAGTGACCGATTTGCAAGTGTTCTCTTAAATTGACACGGAGCGTGGTCTGAGAAACAGTCGTTTACATGGCGGGGCCAATCAAATACGCCTCGCGCGTCTGAAGTGCAGGATGTGTTTGCCGGCGCATGCGCATTGAACGTCTTGGGCACTCGGTGTGGAGAAGTGACAAAATGACAAAGGTAGTTCAAAGGTCCTTCTATGCGGACAGCATTTGCTTCAACTACAAGTAATTTAAAAACATATTGTGGAGGGGGGGGGGAGGCGGAGGAAGGAGGAAATCGAAACGCCTGTCATGTCCAAACAGCTTAGTCAGACAATGACGTGGACCCTGTTAGCTAGAAATAATCGCTAACCCCAAAAAGTAACATTCTGTATAACCTGCCTGGCACAAAATAAACTAGTTTCCTGTTTCGAGTCAGTAGGGCGGGGATGGGTGGAATATCATGCACCCACACTTTAAATAGTTCTGTGGAAATCATGAGCATAGTTCATTTATTTGCGGTCAAAGTGAAAGTCAGATCGTATGACCAATGGCGTCTCCTGAAACCAAGCAAGATATTGACCATGAATAATTTTTGTAAAACCTTTCATAGAGCAGATATAATAAAGTTATAAAACCAAGAAACTGCTGTAGTAGATATAAAATACCAATATTCACAAATCTGCTTCAGGAAAGTGTCGAATATTGGACCAAAATTAAAGCGTAGAGAAAAGGAGCCAATCACAATGTGTTTCCAAATCCTCAACAAACTTATCTAACAGCAAATCCATATTCACGGTTATCTTTTGTATAACATACTGACTGGTCAATACTTGTTTACTACTTTTAGGAGCAGGACATCGCATAAACCAGAGAGAAGCACGCGCACACACACATACATCAATTCACTAAGAAACAAGGGCAGTCCATTCAGGTTTAAAAAAAAACAATTAAACGTCTGCGAGGCTATAAAAAAGGATGAGAGGCTATCCCTCGAATGTTTGACTGAGGATAAACTCCTTTCAAACCTTCGCCCGCGAGCTGCGAGTGAGGGGCAATTGCCTGGAGGGCAGCGAGGAGCAGTTGGGATGCTAGAAGCCATCATCTGAACTCGTCCTTTGGGCTTTTTGTGGCCATCTGTTGTCCCAAGACTCAACTCTGCCTTGACACTTTCAGGCACAGAATGGGACCACACAAAGCGCGAATAATTAGAGAGGATTTTGTTTTTTGCTTTTATCCCGATTAACCGTGATGGAAACTAGAGGAACTGCAAAACCCAAATGTACTATATATCCCAAAAAATATCGATTTAGATGTCAAAACATTTATACTTATATTTATATACACGGGATATTATCTATCTAAAATTACATATATTCAAGTGCATGCATTCATGGAAACATATATATATATGCTGGCTGTATATCTCTTCTGTCGAGCGTCTTGACAACAAATATTTCCTTTATTGACAGAAAATCTTTCTATTTCATGTTATGACTAGTGAAATGTCTAAAACTTTTAACCTCTGTACCCAATATAATAATTCGAATGTAGTTGCCATGTCACACAAAGCAGGGCAACACAATGAAAAACAATTTGCATGGCAGGATTAGGATGGCAGTTTAATATTTGTCTTCAGGGCTTAATTCTGCGTTTATCCACAGGCGTGTGATTTTATCTTTACGAACTTCTAGAGTACAAAGATACAAATAATCATGCTGTATATCAATACGATCTTTTTAATTCCCTGCATAGCTCCTCTAAAACAACAAGTGGGTCTCGACCAAGACAATTTAAAGGACAATAACCAATAAACTATTTTACACTTGCTGTCTCAAAATTTAAGTCACAAGATTGCTTCTTGTATGTAAATTGAAAGTAAAATGTTGTAGAGATGTTGAACAATGTGTAGTTCGCTATATAAAGGATTGTCATGTGGAAGGCTAGCACAACCCTCCTTTCCTTCCTCCATTTTTTTATCTTCATTGATATATGGGGTACACTTGTTGCACCAGCACATATTATTATATATCACAGCACAGCAGTCTCTCTTACATACAAAGAATGAATACTGGACATCTGAGTCTCCTTGTACTAGTTACAAGTGTTTGTGAGGCCCATCAAGTATCAAACTAGCAATCGTGAACTTAGACCACACTAACCACTCGATGTTCAAAACTTTTCCCGACGTCTACAGATGGGCACCAACCACTTTTCTTTCTAACTACGACTGTAACATTATCATTGCAATTTTTTCACGAGTTTGTCAAACACCACTAGAAGTTGGAGAACAAAGGCATCTCAAACACAATAATTTATGACAACAATCTTCCTGACCTATTTCTTTCATTCTTTTTCATTTTTTTTTTCATCGCTAGACAAACAAAAGCAGTGAGGACTATACACCGATACAAGCAGTGTTAAACCCTTTATTCTCAACAGCCAACTATTGTCGGGTAAAGCAAACTTTCTACATTACAGCCAACAGCCAAGATCTGATAGAAAACCAAACTTCTCTATAACAGACAAGAATAGATGAGTAAATCAAACTCTTTACATTTCAGCCAAGGGTTGCTGGTGTAAACAAACTTTTTCATTCAGTCATTCTCCTTTTTCTGGTATCGGTTGCCAGGGGAGCAAAAGGAGAGATGCGGCAGCTGACAAAGCCGCGGCTCACATCTGTCTCGGGCAATAATGATCAAGTACCGCATGGGTCGACCAGTCCACTCGTCTTCGTAAACCATTTATTCTTCAGCCCACAGTGGTGTCCAATCCACTCCAAGGTACCTTGTAGAAAAGTCTTCGACAAAGTGTCGCGTCGGGTTACAAGGACAGACTAGATCAGTTTATGGTGCCTGACTGTTGTAAATAGGTGTCTTGGTGTCATGTGAGTGTGGTGACCAAAGCCAATGGTCTTATATTCCATGTAAGAGATCCGGAATGCCTCCTCTGACACTTTTTTCTCGATTTACCTGGATAATCCTCTAGTAACACAGTCCACATTTAACATCCGTAAAGCAGGATTGGTATAAGGATGAACTCGTACTTAGTAGTAAACCTGATGTTATGTCCGCCCAGACTGTCCAGTCATTGCCATTGCTGCTGTCGCGGTCCTGATGCGGATATCTGTTGTGGAGTTGTTGTCTTCATTACAGCCAAGCTTTCTCCAGTCAAGCAAACCCTTAGGTATAGACACGGCAAGGTAAACCCGTTAAACAGCAGCAAAGTGTAACGAATAACGCGCTGCAGGAACAAAACGAATTTCCTTTTTCCAAAATGGGGTCGAGGCGACACGGCCAATGTTGACAGCGCACTCCAGCTTCCAAGTCAAAGATAACATGTCCAGGTACTTTCAGGTATGTGTAAGGGGAGATTATTACGCGGCTTGGGGAGATTTTGGCGGCTGTCGCTGCGCACACCCAGTGCAAACAGGACGAGGACAGCATCTGCACTGTGCGGGGCTGTGGCTGGTGTAATGAAAATGCATCAGCGCCCGACTGGTACGTGGGTTGTTGTCGAGCGCTTTAGTGTTAATTCTGCTCCACCGCACGCACTAATTATACAGTTTTTCCCTCTCCTTCGTGCTCCCTGTCTGCCCCGATCCGTGATGTCCATGTTTGTCTCAGATTTTTTCTTCTGACTGAATAATATGGTGGATAAGCTTTAACCTATCCTTTCATCTTATCTCTCTCTCTCGTTTTCCGTGCGTGGATTTTTTTTCTTTTTCTCTTCATCTCTCTTACTCGCCCGCTCGGAAGATACACTCATTCAAACAAGGACATTCTCACCTGCGCCGAAGGAGGTCAAAGCCGTGACGCCATGGAACATGTCGGAACATGCTTACACCTGAATAACATACCTTCCCTGATCTTTCACTGCCTGTAACCATGACAGTGTAAAGTATCCATGCTCCAGTATGAATCATATACTTCTCTTCTTTTTTTTAGCGTGTCTGTTTTCTCGAACACTTATGTTTTATAAAAGAGGAAGGAGCGATGAAAGTAATTCGTCATTCATTTCACAAGAAAGAAAAACTGTTTTGTTTACCAGTATAGTGGATCAACAGAACAAAAAGCTACACGGTATGACCCAAGGTATTTCCCTTTAGAAATGTTCAGAGTGTGGACAATGATAAAGATTTTCTTTTTTGTTCAAAATAACCTCTAATGAACTAAACTAAACTTTCAACACATACTAAATGGCTACACAAAATTACTTTATTACATATTACAAGATTATGTCAAGAATACATTTGAAACACATAATTATTTTAAAGCCGCAATATCAGGATTACATTTTCAACACACGTTACACGATTACACATGTAACACACTCCAGTGTCCATTGTCTTTTCGTATCCGGAACTTTCTGCTCTACATCAGCAACCTTGGAGTACCCGCCCTCCCTACCCCTACTTCATGTCTTTGCTAAGACCAACGGCATTATTCGCTTGCAAACAGACCGAGTGAACTGTCCTAGGGATGCTTACTTTTTTCGAAGAATGCCGATCTGAAGACCTCGACAATGTGCTTCCGGGTTGTAACTTGAACCGGATGTTACCGCGAAATCGTCATTAAGTCCACGAAGATGGCGTGCGCCACGCTCTCCAAACAAAGTTTCGAAGCTGCGTGGCGCAAAGACCCTCAGATCCTTGTGGGAGAAGGCGCTTGCCAAGGCTCTCGTTTATTGACGATAACATCTTTTGAAAGGAAACATTGCGATGCGTAACATTCAATGGAAGTAGTAAGGGGGTGGGTGTAATGGGGGGAGGGAGAGTGAGGAAGGGGTGTGTGGTTACTTGAGCTCGGTAAACAAGCAAAGCGAGGATCGTCTTTCAAGAATTCAGGGTTGTCAGTCCTGCCATTGCGAGCTTCACGTAACCTGTGTGTACTTTTCGTGGAGCCGATAAACGGAAAACGCAGGCCTGCCATTACTCTTGCTGGTCGATGAAAGAAAAAAAAATGTTGGGTGGTGTGTCCGACAGCTGGGATTCGATCTACATTCTAGCTCTGGCCTTGACCCAGAACAATCCCTGACAGAGTATTGGCTCTGGCACACAAAGGATGCGGATGTCAACAAAAACAGTTTGCAGGTTGTCATTGTCTGCTGAATGTCATTCACTCTGTCATTCCTTGACCCGTTTCGCCATGTACTCCGCCTTTTTAATTCATTATTCTCCATTATCCACGACATGAAGATTCCCTCCCTTTTGGGGAGAATAATTAAAAGGTTATAAAAGGAAACAAAATATTTTAAGTATTACAAAAGTCCGGGTCAAGACTGTACTGCCATCGGTCAGAGAGATTAACTTGATGCACGAGCGACATGTAATGTTTGATAGAGAGATTACAACAACCAACTGATTAACCTCTTCAGTGCTGGCGTATTTTCTTCGACAATTGTTCATGGAGGGGATATAATCTGCAACTAAGCACTTAATTGTAGGAATGTCAAATGTCTCATAACAATCCAAAGAACCCAAAGCCAAGAAAAAAAACCTTAAAAAATAACAGACAAACGAAAAATATTTTAAAACTGAGAAAGGTTATTAAGTGAGCGAGCAACCTTCATTTACATTCAGCCTGTATTTCAAGTCCCAGTATTTAAGCATCATTTAAAGTGGAGGAGGTGAGAAGGTTGATTTGGCAACAGGTGAATCATCATGTAAAGAGAAAATACAGTAACCGCCCATGCTACCCGAACGTGCATGACTCCACTCTTCTGTCTAGCCCGTCCCACTCCAATCCTGATCATACGAGTATCCCACAAAATTCGTAAATATTCTCCACCCCCACTCTTCTCTTTCCCTCACCCGGTATAAAATGAAACCTGGGGTATCTGTGTGTTCAGTGGGACAAGTTGTTGTTAGCTCGCACTTGTCACTGTTATCCGCACGACAGACGCTCGGGCGTTGGAGGGGATGGAGGGAAACTCCAGCAGCTGTTCAAAGACAACAAATCTTCCTTCAACAGACACAACAAAACTGGAGTAGTGAGCCGAAGTTTCATCTCTGCTCTCCTTCTTTTATTTATTTTCGCTTAATTCCAAGAGTCATTGGGTCAAACCATGTGACCTTCCAACAAGTAGTCTCATTTACTTCCGGATATCCAGACTTCTGCTTTATCTGTAAAAGTGAACAGGAACTTATTGCTATTTTTCTTGAACATTAATTTAAACGATTTGTGTCGCCACCCGAACAGTTCGCGAGATGAAATGACAACTGCGGTCGTGAGGTCAAAGGAAGTTGCATGCGCATGAGAACAGCTTTCCGGAAGTACGTCATCAAGTTTGCAATGACCTGCTTCCACTGATGCGACCACTTCAAGTAAAAATATCTGACGATGGTGGAGACTACTATGGTGGACTGATGAGCAAGGTGAAATCAGAAAGTTAGCATCTACAAGAGGAAGTTTAAAAATCGAGACATTGCCGGATGTTGAAGTCCTGTTTTCAGGTCGGAAGTGTGTTGACAGCACGTGAAATCTTCTTAAGGTCGGCTCAATAGTACAGTCATCAAAAACTAGCTTGTCATCACTACAGAGAGGATTGTAATGACTCTTAATGTGAGACAATAAGGGAGTCGCGGTGCCAGACCATCAGAAATACCATTAAATGAGACGGTTTATAAAAGGAGTGGTCTAGTACCAGTGAATAATGCTTCAGTCTTGTCAGGGTCACTCATTCAGTTATGGAAGTTTGAAAGGAGTAGCGATGGATATCAATTTTTGTCAATGGAGGGGTAACATATATTCGGGTCTTGTCTGTGAAGATAGTCGAGGTCATGACACTCGATGACCAATGATTAGAGGCTGCGTGTTGAGACCAGGCTCACGACAGAATCCTGGAGATGTCATAGATGTCTGGAAAAATGCTGTAAGGAACGGGAATCAATGAGGACAGTCTGAGATTGCACGCAGAAGTAGTTCAGAATCAGAAAGGAGTAATATCTTGACTATCAGAAAGTGGAACAGTTGACCAATTTTCACGGTCAACAGAGAAGTCAATACAGGCTCCGAAACTAGAGATGTTGTCAGTGGCACAGAGAAGGTCAAGTCAGACGGTAGAAACTAAGAAACGGGAAATCTTTCCGGAACAGAGCAGAAGACAAATTAGTCCCAAAGTCGGCGCAGTGTCATGTCAAAATAACAGAATCAGATAAAAGCAGCAGACCAGCCTCATCACAAAATGGACCCACGTGGACATTCTTGGTTTTTCGATGCGTAACCATTCGACGTCCACATGTTGGTCTCATGATCCTGACAACACGACCAATCTTTTCTCGGAACCTTTTTTTCTCTTTTCCTCAACCTTTCCTTGCTTTACCCTTCCCCAAGCCTCTAGGAGTTAGGTTCCCATTCCAGAGAGCTGGGTCGACTGGTTGGAGGGGGAAGACTTCGCTGCGCTACATGGGGATCAGACGGGGGAGCTTCTGGACTCAGATGTCAGTTCTCTAACCATTTACTTCCTTGGGAACATGTTTAAAGGGCGACACGAGTTCTCAGCGAAAATTACTGGAAATAGAGCTAAAGTGTCACATAAACTATTTGCGGTGGTATTTTATGACAAAGAGGGACTATAATATTATAGTTATGTTTTATTTTTCTTAATCACAACTGGATTTGTCGAGAAAACAGGAAGGGGCGAAATGGTAGTATTTCTAAAAACAGAGTCAGCTTATCCAGCACAATGATGAAAACAGCTGACAGTGTGAGGGCACCAGTGGGCTGAGAACAGACAATTAATAATAATACAACATACTACAATGTCCGTGATTGTTGCCCGTTAAATGTTACTATGGAGAAGATAACCCTAACCGGATGATAAAGAAAATATTTTCCACTCGTGTCGTCCTTTAAAAACATTGAGGAGATCGTGAAACGAGGAGGGGAAGTAATTTAGAAGCGGTAACAGGCGGTAAGCAGTCTGATCACTATCAAAGGGACGCCATCGGAGTCTCTCGCTAACGTCCAGATCGCCAAACGGGAACGGAAGCCGCCTGCTGGATCTCAAGTGAGATATTCAGGCGATGATCGTTAAGAGGAAACCTCTTCAATCGCTGCACCAAACTGCTTATGATACTTCTCTTCCTGGTGATTCAGCGATAATGATGAGGCCAGCCATTGACGGATACAGCCAAGGATACAGTTGCCAAGAAGCGAAGACAGCAAAAGACTTGTGGGAGTAACGCAAAGGAACTTGAGATCAGGGATTGGAAAGACCAGCAGAACCGGAATCAGACACGTAAACATAAAAATGTACATGGTAGGTCTAAAGTAGGATATTCATCGGTACCAATTACGGTAAGTACACTCATACAACAATCATACAAACATTCCGCAGTCACCAAAACTACGGGGAGAGAGAGAAAAAAATGCAAAGGATGTAGCACGATCAAGAAGTTGCCATCTAGAACATTCTATGTCCAAGCTAAACCATTTATTTACTGTCCTTTCCAGTAAAGCAGCTAAAATGCCCTTCCTAACGCCACCAGGTAACATCACATCAACGTCACATAGGTGACACTGTGAATTCCTCTTACGTCACCAGGTGCAACAGATGATAACGCTGCTGACACCTGGGCGCTTCATGGTAAGAACGATAACATGAAGAAACTCCAGAACAATAACTTGTCTCCTCTTGTTTCACACACACAGAGGGCACTCAGACATCGTGATCTTCGGATGGCGGACAGCGTGACGTGGTGTTAGTGGAAGGAGGAGATCATGCAAATTAAATAAACAAGTTTAATCCAGATTTTCGCCAGCACACATCACTGCACGTGCCGGGGTCGCCATGAGGTTGAGGGAGGGAATGGGAGGGGATCAGCTCTGCTGCAGCGTCAAACATCTCCTTGTTTCCCCATCTCAACGCCTGAGGTGAGAAACTGTGTTGCTGCAGTCTGTCCCAACAGACAACGCACTTCAGTGACGTCAGTGCTGAGCGCTTGCCACCAGTGCAGTGGGGGTTGGAGTGGTGGGTTCGGATCTCACCAAAGCCACGTATTTTTTTTTCTGCATTTCTCGGCTGTGATATCACTTTAGTTCCTGGTAAACTGTATAACACACTAATTCTACACTTCCCTACCCACCGCACTCCTGTGGCACAATAATATAATCCCAACATTTCTAAATAACAACAACGGTGCTTTGAAAAGATGAGACTTTAAAGGTCTTAATGTGACACTGAAACGGCATCATAGAATTATTATACTTTGCACTGTGTGAACTTGACTAATAGGAATAACTGTCTTTCATGATTGATCTTTTCTCCGAGTTTTGTGGAAAATGTATATCTGATCTCTTCATTGCTGCACACTTACGACACATAATCTTTAACACCATTACCGGTTTGTATAAGTGCTGTGCCGCTGTATTTCACGAATCTAAAGTACATCACAATAATAAAAATAATAATAATAAAGATACTAACACTCGCCTCTGACATGGGTTATCTGTGATCCACTCCTGTCTCTCTGCATCCTTGCATCCTTCTTCCACCGTGCGCCATGCCGTGTGTCAACAAAGCGATGTCTGGTATACGGACACACGCAGTGTCAGTGCTACGTATGTACTTATGTATATTCAACTGCTTGTAACTCTATAGCAAACTGTTCTCACGTGGCCTTATATTGACATTACTGCATGTAGGCTATTGTCAAACACTTCCCATCCCATCTCACCCGCCTGTCCTGAAACTAGACGCAAAATGCACCCAGGTACATTGTTAACTACCATTAGAGAGAATTGTTATCTTTTACCCTCCTTCGCCTTTCCTTTCTTTCTCTCTTTTGTCCACTTATTTGTTCTTTTTGTTATTGTTTCGTTTATTCATTGTTTCTTTCTTTCAAAGCGTTTGTTTGTTGGTTGGTTGGTTGGTTGGTTGGTTGGTTGGTTGGTTGGTTGGTTGGTTGGTTGGTTGGTTGGTTGGTTGGTTGGTATTCCCGCCGAGGTCAGCGGGTTGTGCATCATCGATATCCAGGCAACAGAGAAAACTTAACTGCAATGATACGAAGGGGAATCGGAGACACGGTTAATGGGGCGGAAACAGGAACACAAGTAGAAAAGCCAGCCGTCCATCGAACGAAGAGGAGAAAATAATTTCCACTCGAGTGTCATCGAACCCTCGGGATCAACTTCCCACCCACCTTCGCTCCAATCCCAGTGTCGGATGAGGTGTCAGAGCCGAGAACAGTAATTTCTCGGCTGCTCTTGGGAATCCTAGAAAGGTAATTACAACCACGAGTTGTTTACTCCTGCCACGGACCGCAGCTCTGACATACTGATATCTGATTCAGCAGGTGCAATAAAACCTTTCACTACTGCTTGAAGGCAATGTCCAGAGATTGCATCCCTTTCTCTGTATCAGATCGACTGCAGAAAATCCCAGGGAAAGTCGCCCCTTACAGTGTTTCCTTTGAAATATCAAGATGAGGTGTTATCTCCCTGAGTCTGATAGCATCCAGCCTAATTGGCACGGACTTGATTCGAGACAGAAATCGCCAAAAAAAAAAAAGAAAGACAGAAAAAAGGAAGACAAATATAAAAAAGCTTGTCATTCAATGGCTGAATAAACAGAAGAAAAAAGGAAAGGCGGCCTGTTTGTATTTCAAACACATTCAAGTATCAGACAAATGATTCAACTGAATGTGTTCCACGTTAAACAGAGGGAGGAAGAGAGAACGAAAGTAGAAATCATAAAAGGAAAGAGAGAGATATGGATGAGAAAAGTCATAGGTGTGTGTATGTATATCTGTTCTTCGTACGACTATGAAATCCCCAAAGCTCTAACTTATCCCCCAGTCGCACACAATGGGGTGTCATGTCCTGTCACCGCGCTCCGTACTCACAACTGCACCGCACGAGGAAGAGAGCGAGACGCGCAGGTGACAGCGCGCGCATCCTGTTGCTGGGATGATAGACGCTTTGTTTACCTACAGGAAGGGCGGCCGTACGTCACCTAGGATACGGTGACGGCGACAAGTCTTGCTGCTTAATGCACTCTGCTGGTGCGTGATACCTGCGTGTCTGTCGGTGTGCGTGCGTGCATGGCAATGCATGTGTGTCAGACAGAGAGAATAGAAAATCGTTGAAAATAAACCTTTTCTCAAAAAGAAGAAATAATTAAAAAAATCGTATACTTGGCTTCTGAAAGAACGCCCTGTATCATTTTACAACAGACCAGAGAATTACAGATAAAATAAATGGAAAATCGTGGACTCAAAAAAGCTCGGTTCTGTGATGGTTCACAATTCGTAAACACTGCAGTTTGTTCCAAAGTATCGAAGGCTTTGTAGGAAAAGGATGTTAAACAACAAAAAATACTTACAGAACTAAGAGACATAAATGAAAACTGTAAATGTTACACAGCCGGAAAAAAAACAACAGACACACAAGCGAGGGAGAAACACAAGATAACGAGAGGAGTAAACATGTTACGTACCAGTGCGATGAACCGCCAGGTGAGAATAATACCTATGTAGGTGAAGGAGCGCCTATACCTCCGAAGCAAATTTAGAACACACCTTCACAGGCTTCTCACTCTGCTGTACCTTCCCTTTCATCTCTAATCCACAGACGAGCAACAAGCATCTCGCTGGTACACCGTATAAACCAAACTCTACAGTCTTTGATGTTGCCTGGACCATCGGTGATGAAATTTCCTTTCTTCCACTCCAATGATTTCACCTTTATATACCAAACACCTGATGCCTGCGAACTTTTTATATCCAGGATGTAGAGCGAACGTCGTGTTTTGCTTGCTAAACAAACGATAAACTTGCCTCAAGGGGAGGGAAGTGGGTGGTGGGGAGGGAAGTGGGTGGTGGGGAGGGAATCGAACAACGATACAGACGCAGGAGCGTCGATCTTTCGAACCCTCGTCGACTACGGTTTTGAGTGATGAGATCGAAGGTGGAGATCACCCACCCCTTTCAAGCGAGTGATTGAAGTGCAAAACTGGAAGGGGAAACAGCTTCCACACACACACACGCTTTTTTCTCTCGCCCGCGGACTCGTTGAGATAACAGCCAGTCCCTCCGATGTCCTTCGCGGTGGTTTTGAAATACCAGCGACTTTATTTACTGCCTGTCGTCGCTGTCGACGTCGCGGTAGATAAATCGATCCTTTTGCTTTATTCGCTCAGAAGTGTGAGGGGGCCTGGGTCAGAACCTGCCTCGGTCTCGATTTAAGCTGAAGACGGCATGTCAGGCTCACGGGAAGGTGGGATGAGTTGAGGAGGAGGAGAAGGAGGGGGAGGGGATGTGGAAAAGAAGAGAAAAAAAAATGCGACAACTCGCGCGCTACCATCAGGTAGGTCGCCCAGCAAAGCTGACAAATCAGCAGGTAGAGGAAAATGGGAGCCCTCCGTACCTGGGTCGAGAAGAGGCGACTGGCGGGAGGTGATGGAAGCGTGGAAGGTGGGAGCAAGGGGGGGGAGATCCTATGTCACACTCGGGTCACACACAGTGCACAAGCTTCGTGCAGTTCTGAGGACGGGGACTGAAGGATGGGGTAGCGGATGAAGTAGGGAGGGGTGAATCGTCTCAGAGTTGCTGGTCTCTCTCTTCGTCCATCTCAACAACAAAGTTTTACCTTCCTTGCAGGCTAGGTCTCAATTTTTTTTTCAAAAATGTGGTTCAATAGAAACGTCGGGAGAGACCTACTTTACCTTTCAGTCAACAAGTTTGTTTTTACTTGGACTAGACGATAAAAATTAAGTGTTCCATGTAATAGTCGGCGGAAAGAAAATGACAGTCTCCATTACCGAGATCAAGTCTCTGCAGGCAGACATTAGGCAGGTTCCCTCGGGCATATCACTTCGCACTCGCCAACCCCACGTTATCAATACAACTGACTGGTAGACGAAAGTGATTACTTTGTGACATGCAGGTATAGTACATACTGTTATGTTCCTAGAAATAACAAAGACAAACATTTACCACAACTCGTGATCGCTTTACCTGGTCATCGTAACTTATGAATCAATCAAACTGTTAGTGATTCTTTCTTCTCTTGTCATACGTATATGCCAACTGTGGTAATTGTGTATGGATGTATTTGATATTGTTAATATGTAAAAGATTCGGGATGGTATGCTCATCCTGCATGTGACACGATGACCGCAAGCAAAATACTCCTTATCCTTTTCTCTTCTCGCACTTCGGGGAACACCCCCCAAGCAGTCGCTTCAACGGTGGGCAGAAGATTAAACCAGCGCGACAGACCGGCTTAGCCTAACCCCTTTAGTAAATCTGCCCCGGTATTTTAATTCAAGTATCCAGCAAAGTTGCGGAACAGATGACAAAAAAAAAAGTGGCTGCTGGCTCTGTTCAAACACGGAGACATGATGTCGCACGGAGGACTGAGTCTTAGCCGCCATACCGTGTGTCGAAGTGACAGAAAGCAGAAGATCGCCTAACTAAATGCAAGGAGATCGCACAGGTGAATGCATGTTCAAAGAACAGTTTCTCACCTGTGTTCTACTCGGTATTAAGGCCCCGGCAAGCGTGGACAGGTAAAGCGCGTTGTCCACGAGAAGAACGCGAGATCGCGAGCTGTTCTCGCAGGGTGACGTCAGTACCGCTAATTCTTGAGGTTTGTCTTGTTTGGAGCGGCCAGGTAAGGCAAGAAGTAGGGCGAGCAGGAAAGGACATGAGGAGGGAGGTGGTGGTAGGGTAGGGGGGTGGCTCAAGTGCCCCAAGCGACTCGTGACGAAATCGTGACTGACGGACACGCTTGAGATTGCTAGGTATCACTGTTATTCTGGGGGTGACTTCCCCTGTTCGTGATTCTCACGGTGTCTATACGGTTAGGTACCCGTTGTGCTTAATTAAATAACAGAGAATTTATATTTCATGCATATACATACGTACACGATCAATACAATAAATAAATGTTCACCTACATAGAGAACTACCTATCTATGCAGTGTTGTTTTCCAATTTTCCAGGTCGTATTCAGATATTGCGTGCGTCCCGTGATCGAGAGACTGGACAACTACGTGACACATGCACCCAATCTACATTTTGATTTTTTTAAATTTTTTTTTTCTTTTGTTTTTTTGTTTTTTTGGTTTTTGGTAATGTTCTTTCCAAAGTCGCTTTAATATTGAAAATGTAAAACAAAACATTTGTACGTTTTAAATTAAATTTTCATGACAAAAGAATTAACGTGCTTGAGTGTATATGCGTGTGTCTGTGTGTATATCAATATGCGCACATATGTATGTGTGCTTCAACTTGTGTATATATGTATGTGTGTGCTTGTGTGTGTCTGCGTATTTATTTAAAACCACGCACAGTTATGCATACAAGGAGATTTTCTTATTACTTCTTCAGGGTCCACAATCTAAGACCAACTGTCCACTTTGCTGGCCTAGAACATTCTAAGTAACAAAGGTCCCTGATAGCTTGTCGATCACGATTGATCCAAATAATCAAATAAATCAAAGGTGAAATTGCAAAGAATGACTTCCCGAAGGTGATTTATATTATACCACTCAGATTTTCTCATGTTTCTAGAATTCTCTAACTCAAAAGCCGAGTAAAATTAAGACAGTGAACTTAATCTCATTGCTTCAGAACCTGAGCTGTAAGAAAACCTCAGTCAGCAGTCTCGAGTTACTGGAGTAAATTAACAGCAGACCACTGTCCGAGGCCCATTCACTTTTTCATCGACTGTATCACGTAACTCATTAAACGAGATTGATTGAAAATTTTATTAAAATTGTTTTATTATATTAGAATTTGTGGTATGCTTCGAGTAAAGCTGAGTTAAAACGTTTTAAATTTTGAGTCTGGTGAATCTGTTAAACTGAGGAATTGTTAAGACATTCCATAAATGCACGATTCTGTCTTTTGGAAATGGTTAGCTGGGGCTAGAGAAGGGGAACGGATCTTTTGAGTTCGTTACGGCTTGTAGAGATGGGGAAATGAAATTTATGTAGGCGAAGAAAGAAGTGTACAAGGTCTCGCTTACATCACGTTCCTGTCGCGCGTTCTTTTCACGGCGAGAGGCGACATCAGCGACATCTGCCGCCGCACGACGTCATTTCGTGTATTTCATTGTACATCTGTCTCCATGGCAACAGGCCGCCGCCTCGGCCGGCATTGGTCCTTACGATGTCGCCGACCTCATCAGGAGGAGTTTTTGACCTCCTCCAGCGCATGTGACGACAACAATAGACAGATATAGCCAAGCTATTCTTCTTTCACAAAGACGTTAAAGTAAATTTGAAACCCACCCTCTTGGTGATCAATACAAACATATACAGCCTTTCTTCTTGTATGAGAGCCCTGTTCAATCAAAGTTATAAACTTGGTGGGAAAAAACAGTCGGAGGAATCGTGCACTGTAACCTACATAGTTTCCCCCAAAATGTCTGTCCGCAGGTAACAAAACAAAGCACTTAACAATGTTGGTATATCTCGTCTGGTTTGCAAAGACGTGGGTCACTGTCATTAGTAAGATTACATGGAAGCCCTGTATTGATGACAAAAATATTTGGTGAAACATCACAGCACTGGGAGGTTATTGTGCACACTACTGTAGGAGTATAGAGTTCATCTTGTCAAGGAGGTCACATCAGATGGACCGCCTCCATCTCTCGCACGGGGACATTGGCTGGACTGAGGCATTGTGTTTCTTTACGACAGTCTGTCGCAGTTACAGTCGTAATTATTTTTTACGATTTCCGCAAATAACCGAGTGATTCTACGCTGCTCTGCTTTCAAAGGTTGACACAAAGGTTGGTTATTTTTCTCGCATACAAAGACCAGCTGTGAACCGTTGTGATTACAGGTGAAATCAAAGACGTTAAGTCAGGTGGGCCGCCCTCTCTCGTGTGACCGAGAAGATAGAGACAGAGTATAAGGGTAGATTCGGGATGAATTCCATTATTTTAATGCATTCCTTTTTAGTAATAAACTCAATTAGAAAGCCTTCTACCAAAAATTTCTACTCTGTACCTACGCACGGTCAAACCTGAAATCAGAAATGGGGACTGGAGTTGTCACGTGAACAAAATCGCACTTACTTCAGAAATCCGTCTCTATAATGCGTATGCACCATAGTAAGATCTCTAAAGTAAAATGTATTTAAATATACACAGATGCTAACTCGAAACTTCTCTGTTTCCTCTTTATTGAAATAAATAAATCAAAGGCTTGATTAAGGAGTAAATTTCTTCGATATCGAAATGTTGTGCTTCCCTACTGTCCAACAGAGAAAGTGTAAGTTGTTTGTTGTCGGCTCAGAGCTTGCAAACAGCAGACCCCTTATTGTAAATATTGAAGTTGTGTTTGTAAGCTGTATATATGATATAGCGAAATATGTAAATAGAGGTTGTATGGAATGTGTGTTTACAGCCTGAGGTGTGTGGAGGTGGCTGATAGATATAACACACTACGCCGGCTGAATGGGAAATTACTCCGACACCCGTGACTCATTCAGTGATAAGTTTGTCAACAATTTTTTTAAAATAGGACGGTGCAAAAACGGTAAAAGCAAGATCAAGGACCCCATGCATGATATGTTTGCCTTATTTATGAAATGAGCAGCAATGTCTACACGCATGCGACCTTCATCTGATCCAGGGATGCGTTGCTTCATCAAAGTTGTACAACTAACATGGCAGGACGTGAATAGAAATAATTTAATAAAAGTTCTTTCTATAGCTTTACTGGCACCATTGTGGACTGGTACGGTCCATTCCCCAGTCTAAACTTTAGGATATTTTAAAAGGCCTAGAGACATGCAACCAAGCCCAGGCCCTCAAAACAGTTTTGAAAGGTCTGGAGTCTCTAGTTCACAGCCACGACCCCAGAAGTATATTCGTCCTCGATAACCTGCTTGAGCCGACAATATGACACAGGAGTTAGTTCAGCCATGCATGTCCACGAGACACACTTCCTTATAACAGTGTTAAAAGGAGTGGTCCCGAAGGATTTGCCTTTTAGTCGGGGCGGTCATTGCCAGACTCTTAATGTAGGATTTACCACTCCCTTTTCTTTTTGTCGATGGGACAGATACAAAATGAAATGCAATTATCCTTTCTTCTCATAACGAATATCATTACCTTAGTGTTTATATGCATTTTGTGAGAGGCGGGCAAATAAGCTTGTGGAAAGTTATTCACAGTGTTGATATTAAATGGTATTAAATGAAACAAGCGTCCGGACCTCAGAGATATAGAAGTCTTTGGTCAGGACCATCAAAATAAAACGATTATCTCTCGTTTCCAGATAAATGAAAATAGCAGTTATAGTTACTTTGATGACATTTGTTGTTCGTACACCGGTACCACAACATTTGATTGGTGATCTTTACAAAGAAAGACGAAAGTTGTAGGTAAATAATGGAACAATTTAACAGTTGTGTTCATTGACCACCTACAGCGGTATGCGGGATGGATCAGAGTTAGTCGCTTTTAGCTCCATGACCCATTATGGACTGTATGGATAGGGGATCTCATTTCTTACTCAATCAACAGCTCTAAAATGGGTATTTTGAAGCTAAGGATCATTCATGTCATTTACCGAGCGGTTACTTGTCTATCTGATGTCATATCGTAGTTAGAAATGTTTGTTTGAACTAGAAAAAAGAGAGCGGGAAAAAAAATAGAACGAGGTGAGGAGAAAAAAACTTGGACATCGACATACTTTTTTTATCTATATAAAAAAATGAACCTTGTGATGTTAATAAAGCATTTGTGACAGTTAACAGTCAAATCAACCGTCGTACTGGACCGAGTCCGCTAGGACAGTTTGAGTTACCTGTCTCAAGGTAAATACGAAATGTATACCAGAAAGATCAATCAACTCAGGGCTTTGTCGGCGAGAGCGGAAACCCACTCCAACGGCCAAACATGCTGGACAAAGTGACGTCACATTCCAGTCGTTCTTACGGGTTTAAGTATCAGTTACATCAATTCCAGTCTTACCTTGAGCGTGGGTTCAAGTGTCGAAGACAACAGCTTGAAATGATGGATCGACCATCGACCTGGTCACCGACACTGGTTGATGTTCAACGTCCAAATCCAAATGAAACGAAAGCTGCGCCTGATAAAGGAATTTGTTTTTCGGAACACCCCACAATCTCCTCGCTTCAGAAAGAAGGACCGGAAGAATTTCTTGCGATGACAACACTAGATTTCAACATGTTACTCCAATTCCCGATGGAGCGTCAGACATGATGGACTGCAGTGGCGGGGACGACGACATTCAGCCAACAAGTCCGTCAGAAGTATTTCTGGCTGTAAATTTTCCGCTGAGTGTATGAATATCTCACGATCTCAGTGGGACACACATTGCGATTTGTGAGGAAGGAAAACGTCAGTGTTTACAGAAAAGTGTGCCGAGAATAAATATAGAAACGAAATTTCCAAAGTTTTCAAACGGGGCAGGTTTTCGTGTCCGCATGGCAGTCCCTGACGCGGTCATTACTAAAACATCAGAAGTGGTTAGAATTCCAAAATTGAATACTGACTGTAAGGAAGTTAGAAGATATGCGATCTCTTGCCGAATGTTGTTTTCAAAAAACGTTATAGAAATGTTGTTGTGAGAAACAAGAATAAAGGGGTTTGACATGAATTTCCATTGCCGGAACGGAAGCTATGTCTGATGTCTTTTCTGTGTAACTCTACCTTGGTTGAATGTGAAAATAATAAAACATAACAGTTACAGTTCAAAATAGCTCTCATCTCTCTCTCTCACACAGAGGTTTGCTTTGTTTGTTTCTCCCACTTTCCAAACTCTGTTTTCCCCATTCAATATGCCATCCCTGTTCCCCTATCTCTATATCTTTCAAGGTTGTGTGGATGGGGAGTGGGAGGCGGCCTCCCGTGACACTCGGATGTTAACTATCTTACGGACCTGGAGTGTGGCCGACTCTTTCCCACGCCTGACTTGAGGAGGATGGGGGAAAGGAATCTCCTGCTTGGCTGGTTTTACTTTCGCGGTTTCTAATAGCAGTCATAATCCTAAGGTTGTGGTTCCTTTCACACATATTTACATCCTGGCTTATTTCCTTCTTCCTGTAGCTGAAGGACAACATGGACAACAAACAAACAAACAAACAAACAAACAAACATGCAGGTGTATGTTATTCAGTACAATCTTTCCTACCGTTGGGATAGCAAAAGAGATGATTACAGATGAGCTGTACGCAATAGCCTCCCTTTCCCCATCTCTCTCTCACGCTCAACCGCACGCACGCGCTCGCGCGCACACACACATATATATATATGTAGGCATATATGAATATTCACAGACACTTGCGAGTTCCTTCACTCAGAAAATTTTGACTTCGCGCTGCGTTGAACATGTCTGCTGGACACACACACACAAGCACACACACATGCACGTACACGCACACACACACAGTAGGAATGCCCAGGGAGTAATACGCGGAGCCTGCATTGGCTGACAGCAAGTGTATCGACTTCCGCCAAGCCTGTGTTATCGCCTCACCTCACTGGCCTCGTTCGGGACTTTCCTTAGCAACGCTGACATTGGGTAAAGTCCACGTTCATCCATCACTGAAAACAGTTCAGTCGGCGTCAGACTGGGAACCGCTTGCTGACCAGTGTCGCCCTACACACGGAACTGGGTCTGCTCGTAGTAAGCATTCTTCTTCTGTGTCACGTGTCACATTAGTACCACATAATGTCACCAAGATGGCGGTGTGTGACAGAGAAAGAGAGATTTAAGGACTTTCGAGGTGTGTGTGAGAGTGAGAGAGGAGTGAGAGAAAAGTCTTTTTATGACGGCGGACGTGTGCGTGAGCACGTGTCAAGAAGGTGAGAGGAGATCAGTCCGCTGGATTTAACCTACTTAATTACCTACTTTGTCTTCTAACGCTAAACCAGCCATGAAATTGTCACGTTTGTAAATTCAATTAATCACCATATTTTAGAATGGCAGTTCGTCATTTATGTACTACGTTCTGATTGGTTGACGTGTCCGACCTTGACCTAAGGCAATGTCAAGTTTCGATTTAAACAACCTTTGTGCCCTGGAGAAAGGTCGACGCAGCAGTTTGAAATTAAGAACACAAGCCACGTGAGAAGTTTTACAGAAACGCTCGTGACTCAGCATCCATAAAGCGTGTCTGGGGAAGGTGAGAAAATGCCTGTAATAATCCCGGACTAATTTTACAACTGGTCGTCCCGTCAGACAGCTTACAGAGCTTAATGAAAAGAACGTTTTGTTTACAGTTTCAACAAAAATGACTTTCTGAACCGTTTGTTTATTAATACAAAAAAAATCATCAAGCGCACGAATGCAGTGTTTTTAGAAAAAAAAATAATAAAACATTCTCCCCTAAAGCAGGTCTGTGACGGTTGTCCCCTTCCCTTTTGCCAGACCGTCTGTTGTAGAAATGCTGCCGAAACGTTCCTCAAGAACGAAGTTAAACGAGGGTTTTATCACAGACTTGTATACACAGAGACTGATGATGTCATAAAGTTATGAAAGCTGATGTCATAGCGGCGACCGCGTAGGTCAGGTCATCGTGACGTAGGGACTTTGATCGAATATTATATGTTACAATAATATATTACACTATCACATAATATAATATTACATAATAAACTATACAATAATATAATAAGTAGGTTAACAAGGTCGTATTACAGCTGCGTGCCAGTCACTGTTTATCTTTGTGTTACTACATGTCTAGTTATGTACGCAGTCGCGTCCTGTCACGTTGAGTCTCGTCTGTACCCATCCTACCCCTCATCCTCCTGCATCTCACGAGCGGCCCTAAAGACCCTTCCTACCTCAGTTGTCATCTGGACAAAGCACCGAGGCCTCAAACTGACGAAGTGCCCTAAAGTCCCACACTATATTGGTAAATTATTGGCGCTATACTCCAACGTTGGAGCAAGTTTGGCAAAGTTATGTGTGAAAGTCGGTCAAATAGTCTGTACTTACTAACAAATAATAAACGCATGATGTTCATACAGCATCAGGTATTTCTATAGCATACTTAGAATGTTGACATAATCCGAAAGTTCCGACCCCTCCCCCAGTCACCTTCACAGACAACTTTGCCAAACTTGGTCAAATGTTCGACATTTTCCCGAAGAAGAAGAAGTGGGGTTAACCCCTGCACTCGGTGTTTTTCTGGATGAAAACCTTTCTCTCCGATGTTCTCAGAGTGACGAGGACTAGCCGAGGCCACGGATGCATATCGAGGTGACTAGGACCTCAATGTAAGTCTGTGACTGGGCAGCCCCGTTATCTGCCTGCTGCCAGTTGTTTCCAAGCCTCGCTCAAGGCACAATAATCCTCGACAGTTATCATTCCTTCCGTTTCCTTCCATTGCGGCTGTGGTAAGATTACTAATGGGTAATTGACTGGCCTGTTTTCTATTACTGCCTTTTTAAAGCCCGATGATGGGCTACCCCCCTGTCATGGGAGCTGCTGGGAAAAGATTAACTTTCCACGTCTTAACTGATTAAACAGAGAAAGAAAAGAAAAAAGAAAGAAAGTGCCTAAACGCGATACTTAGTTTTTACTTTTCTTTGGGATTTTCTTTCTTTACTTTTACTTTCTCTCTCTCGCTCGCTCGCTCTCTCTCTCTCTCACGTATGTAAACACGCATACATAAGCACGGACACATTCCCTGGAGGGCACATATGCAAACAAATAGGAGCAGAAGAAATTACACAGCCTACAGTAAGACACACGAGAGCTTTATAGGTCAAAATGGAAATCTTAAATCCAACTAAACTTTAAAAAAAATTACTTATTCTTGAAACAATAATTGAGTTGTTTGGTGTCGTAAGATGCACAGAAACAACCGAAAAAGTAGCCATAGAGACTGTCTAACTTTGATGACACAAATTTGTGCAATCATTCTCCTATTATTACTAGAGGAGGAGGAGGAGGATGTCGACCTCCTTTGGAGGGTCAGATTATAATGTAATGTGATAAATAAATAGTCTTACTTGTTATCTGCGCTTGGCTGCGATGAGCATCAATAAGTAAATCGTCCTACTTGCGAAACGAACCGAGCTGCTTGGCTCCCCTTTACGGACAAGAGACAGAGAGCAGATGACTGGACTGTGTGATCTTCCTGCTCCGCGAAGCGTCGACTGCAGCCCCTCACTGCGCTCTCCTTCCTGCCTGTCAGGGGACGGAGCCAATGGTGCGTGTTAAGGTTCAAACCACAGCTTAAACTCCACCACCCTGCCGAACAACCCCCGCTCCTACCTCTTTCTTAATCCCTGGTGCATCCGAGAGTTGCCGAAAGGCGGCCAAGCCGAAAGGAAGTGTTGCGGATGAAGCGATTTTCTCTCTCGCTCTTCTCTCAGCTTCGGCCTCACGGCGAAGGATGCGAACAGCATATGGTAGGTTGGTGATAAACTTAAAGTCGCCACGGGCACAAAAAAAAAAAAAAATTGTTTCCTCTCCCCCCGTTAGCTTCAGATCCTCCTTACTCCCTCTACACCCTCGAAGTCAACATACCCCTATTGCTGGGTGGAGGTCTTGGTACAGTCGTAGGAGAAGGCGAGGAGGTTGGGGTGGGTGGAAGGCTTATCAACAATCCATTCATCTTTTTTTGAACCTGTATGCACACTGTGGTCAGGGCATGTCCCGTTTTATTACAGCTCAGAATTTGATTAGACTACTAATGAGTTGAAGCTGAAAAACTTACTTCTGCAAGAAGAGGTTAACTGACTTTTCCAGTTCATTGATTCATGTGATGGTTCGTTAGGTTTGGCACCTTTACATATAAGTTTGTGATAATTACTGGTCGCATGATTACCAAGCATGCACGTCTGCATCAATGGATCCGGTGTCCAACCATAGTCATCAAGTGACCTTTGGTCAGTGCCGAGCGGAAAGGACATTATCTTGGTTATTGCGGATTTAATGGAGCAAAACACGTAAACAACCTGTAATGAGAAGACTTCAAAGACAAAGCAATTCACTGCAACTTGAATTAAACATTTCAATGCAAAAATAATTTATGACAACCTATTACAAAATCTCGATATCCGTCAATACCTGAGTTAACTATCATCTTGGAAGATATGACTCAGTACTACCTGCTGTCAAAAACATCGACGAACGTGCAAAGATTTCCTTTGAGATGACAGCCCGTGGCTTTCAGCTTTCTCTCAGCCGACAGCTTGCGCAACAACAGCATCAGTAGATATGTTAATGTCTTTATTTTAAAGAAAATTTTATGACTCCATTTGTCGTGGAAGGTAAGTGTTAAAGTGTCCTGATCCCATCAATGGACAACCTGTGTAAGTGGAATGTTTGTTTGCTCTCTAATGTTCAGGACTCGGGCAATCATTAAGGAGTTATTTCTGCTTCTGGTTTCCCCGTGGCAAAGACTTCGACTGTCTTGTCTTTGAGAATGACAGCCTCGGGTAGCCAAGGAAAGAGATGGTTTTTGTAGATAATGAAAGGTTTTGAGGGTTGCCTTACTCACGGTTGATTGGTTCGGGTGGAAAGGAGGGGTGCCTCTTCACAGGGGCGCGTGCATTTGGACACATGCTCATCTCTTCCTCCTCTCTGGGGTAATTTCGCAAACTTGTCCGTCATCTCAAAAAAAAAAAAAAAAAAACTGAAAAAATTGCGCAGCTACTCGCTAAAGTGAGTCTCATAGTCTCACTCTGACCAGCTAGCATCACAACTTCAACCCTCGTCTTTTTTTAAGTCTCTAACCTGTGACAGCGAAACCAAATTTAAAAAAAAAACAACTAAAAATAAACCCATCAAGCAATGGTCTTGAAGTAAGGAAAGTTCCCTGGAGGCGACTAACCCACACGGTCTCCCTCTTCTCTCTTACCGTCTTTCTCTCTCTTTCTCCCTGTGTCAGCAAACGGATCGAAATCGACGCCTTGTCCATTAACTGGATTTCAATCGGTGTATTTCATCTGTTTAATATTCAAGGTATGTGAAGAGCCCTTAATAAAAGATGGCGGTGACACTTTAAGCTTGATAAAGCAGCCATCACGGATCGCCATATAGCTGAACGAGTTGCCGGCACTTCTTGGGGTCTCTCACCTGTGAAGTGTGACGCACCGTGACGGATGGAGGGCAAAACACCATCAAAGCAAGATTGATCGATCCCGTTTCGGTGGCTTGACAAGGGGACTTCAGCCCCGTGCGAGGCGACGAAGGAGGTTCTTGGTTGGGGGGAAGAGGGTATGGAGGAAAATGGAGAGTCACCTGTGCTCGTGTACTTTTAATCTCGCAATTAACAATGCTGCTATCGTTAAAGTGAAGAATACTGAGAGGACTTCTTGCCTCCGCCGAGCCACAGGTGCCACAGACAACCACTTACTTCCTTCTCACAGAGACAAAGAGCATCTATACATTATTGGGAATGAAGATAATAATCAGTTCTTTAACTTAAAAATAAAATATCACATGATCGAAGTTAAACTACACATGTTTTAGACGAAACAGAAGAAAAACCTGGTCTTCTGCTCCAAACACCTGATCCTTGGTGGCTTCACTGGCTCCCTGTGGTAGTTTCATCGTATTTTCAATCGATGACTCCTCTAGCTCTATTGTTGATTTCATCGAAGCCATGGTGATTTCGTTGAAACCATTAGTAATTTCACTGGCTCCAAGTTGATTTCACAGGGTTTATATTTAATTCATTTCACTGCCATAGATGTTACCTGAGATATTATGTTTACCGAGAACTTGTGGCCGTAAGGACCCGATCCCCCACTTCATCCCGCAGCCCCGTTCTCACCGGAAAAAAGGAAAAAAGGGAGAAAAACGGACATAGGTTCAGGTAGAAAGTTGAATATTAGAACACTACAATAAATTTTCGATAGACGCAGATGTAGACAAGTATTATTTTTTATAGATGCTGTCTTATTGTCACTGTGATTGACTAAGTAATGATGCTTATGTGTTCATGCATGTGTATGTGATCGTGTGTTTATAAATGTATTGTGTGTGTGTGTGTGTTGTGTTGTAAGGTGTTAATGTCACCGGGGCAATGATCACACTCTGATCTCATATGAGTTGCTAAACAAATTCACCTCCTCTCTATATATACATAAAGCTATATTAAAGAATTATTCAATATGTGTCCGACGTGTAAAGGCCTCCCATAGGAAGGATTTCATTACGCTTTGCTTATCCAATCGTGTCACTAAGGACGCAGACACGTGACATCAACACAGTGATGCGACAGTGAACCAAACCACTAGAGTTATCAGTCTTTTAAATAATTAGATGGAGTTGTCTTCTCCTTTAACATGGCAACCCAAAACTGATCAAACAGCGCCGCTTATTTACCTTCTTTTCCAATCTCTTTAAAGCAGGGTATCATGGGAGGAAAACATTTTCTACCACAGCAAAACAGTTTTCCAAATCATTTCCAGCTTTCATCATTTGCTAAACGTTTTCAGGAGATTTTTAGAGACCGGTGAAGACAACTCTGCTGCGCGATTCAATAAAGCAACATGATATTGGCAATAACCAACAGCTTCAGTGTATGAGCAGTTTGAAATTACATTCTTTAGCGGTTAGCCACCACTGACCTGGAGGTTGTGCGATGGACAAGTAGCCTTGGCCTGACAGCTAGTGGATCCGCACCACAGAGAACACACAAAGTCTGGAAAAGGGAGACTACTTCCTTGCCTCCATCAAGCCTGTCGCTTAAGTTTTTTGTTCAGCTTGGGTTACATTCTCTTCTCTCTGGATGATGTATTGGAGAAAGAAGAGACCTATTTATAACTAAACATGTGTAGGTCCTGTGGAGAAAAATGTTCAAGAAAAAAAGAGGGCGCAACTGAAGCGTGCAGTGTCGGCCACATTCCCTCGTGTCATGGGAGACGACTTCACAGAGGGCGCAGGTTAATTTACGGGCTTCCTGTGCTCCGATTGTAATTGGTCGATGTTGCTGCGACTTCACACTTACCCTCCCGTCTTTCTTTTACATGTTGCAGTGCGAGTGGTGCGTGCATCAGGCGGGGGGAGAGCACTTTTGTGTCGGAGACAGCTGGAGGTGTCGGTCATGAGATAACTAGAAATAAGGCTACAGCATTGGAGTCTGCTTCCCACACCAGTTGAGCGGTAATTAGGTAATAAGGTTAATTAGGTAATTAGACAGTGACTCACATTACTTGGATTAGGGATTGGGTATTGTAAGCTGAAGCCCTAGAAGACTAGCCATATTTTTAAGTTTGAAGTTATTGCACTATTTGTAACTTTTTGTACAAATCTCTCGTTTTAATAATACTTTCTTTATTAAATTAAACCTAGAGTTGATTAATGGGGGCTCGCAGTCAGATTAGATTATCTTTGCCAGCAATTTAGCATAAATTTTTCGCGTACGCGTACGCGTTCAGGTCGGCGCGGTTGGCGGAGGCATCCAGAGTGTAATCAGCCCCAGACTTGATTACATCACCTTTGTCCATCACGTCCCCATTCCCCGAGGTTGACGACGGTGTCCAGGATACCAAAGGAGAATGAAAGAAGTCATCGCTCCTCAAACACATTTCCTTATCTTCAAGCTGTTTCATTGGACCTTTGTCCCGCTGAGTCTCTCGGGTTTCGATGAGCATCCATCAGTTCAAAAACTCTCAGATGGTTCTTATCATCGTTACAATCGCTACTGCTGCCATCTCGCTTCTTCTGTCTCTGTCATCTTAGTGATGTCGACATTCCCCTTCTACCCCATTCAGACACCTCCAAGTCCTACAAACGCTGTTTCCTCAGCCAGCTACTTTCTTCCCTCTTCCATTCTGAAAGGAAGGTTGTTTTACGAACACTGTGACAAAGTTAACAATGCAGCATGATCTGGATTTGAGATTTAGTGTCACTGCACTTGTATCTGTTTAAGGGTAATGTCCTGCGAATGTTACTTTTTCTGAATTTCAAATTCCCTGTCCTTGATGGTTAGCATTCATCGTCTAGGCTTGAATTTTGGTGTCACTGCACGTGTTTGCATGGATTACTGAATTCCATAATGTTAATTCTTTTCCCGCACATTGTTACCCAGATAAAATGCAATTTTTAAAAGTCGTAAAAAGATACTTAAAAAAAGATGAAATCAGATATTCCAATGGACATCATGCGGATGGGTGCCACTCTCCTTACAAATGTGCATGTCATGTTGAGAACTGCTAAAACAGGAAGAAAAGCAGAATGTTCACAAAAAGAAATATGCTGCCTGGAAGATTGACTCGGGTATTCGCGAGCGTTCCACAAGCTGTAAATAAGCAAAAGAGAATGAATCCACCATCAGGAGTTTTTTGCCGATGGAAAGCAGTAAAAGCTGACAACGATTTTGCTCCATTCCTGCTTTTCGTCAGCAGATATCTCTGCCACCTACCTTTCAGTGGTATCAAGGTCTGAAAGGAGAAAAAAAAAATAAAACCTGTCGACTGGACAATGTTAAAAGATAGCAATGATTGTGTCATGCTAGAAGATTGTGAAGTCGAACCCGATCTACCGTCAGGCAACAGCAAGACCCGCAGGACCACTCTGCACCGTCGAGGGCATCAAAGCAGGTTGAAGCGGAAAAGCTAAGACAAATCCTTCAGGGGCCTGCTGTTGTCGCCCTACTGTCTCTCATTCATAACATGTTCCAGGATGGCGGTGATTACAATCTTTGACATGTGTTGCCTTTGCAGCATAAGCTCCCGCTGTTGGCCCTGTAGCCTCATATTAGCCAGGACAGTTTAGTGTCATGTCCTGATAATAGTGGCCCGGACAACTGGAACAGAGTCCGCTGGATAGGTGTTGTCTCGGTCCTATGCTCTTCGAGGAGTAGCAAGAAATAAACTGACTAAACTAAACACACAAACGCATGCACACAAACACGTACAAACACACTCAGACACACATGCACACACACACATTCAAAATTTTGGCCTTTTACTCGTCTAGTACACAGAAGGAGAACCGGCTAAGATTAAATTTCTTCTAAGATGCGAGTGTTCAACAGGTGGCAGAGCGGCTGTCGAGGTCTGGGTGGAGAAAATGTTAAAATTACAACTGACGTGCACCAAGCGACTGACGGACTAAATTACATCTGTCTGACGGGCACCAAACTTACGTGCCTGACTAATTAACCAAAAACAAACAAAAAAAAAACTTTCATTTGTCAGGAAACACTTTTTAACTTCCTGAGAGTGTCGATGCGCAAGTCGTTGTTTTTCTAAAGTTCCCGTTAGCAGATCGTAAGGTAAAACCATGAGAACCGACCATCTGGGTTTTACCCATCAACACCTAATCTCTAGTAAAAAAAAAATCGCTAAAAACTTCTTAGAAAAGCCACGTTAATTTATCAAAAAAAGGTCAATGTTTTTCTGTTGTAAACGATACCAGCAAAGTATTAATGATGGCGGCTGAGAATCAGAAACTTCAGGGAGGGTCACAGTCTGTACATTTGTCAGACTTTTATCAAACTTGTTGCCTGGAAGGACTGATGACGTGACGACGTAAAACTGACGTGATGGACGTGGCAGGCGATGGCCGTTTATCGGAAGAACACAAGCCACGTTAGTTCCATCTTCTGTAAATTCTTCCACATTCCCAGGGTGCACCACGGCTCCACTGCTTTCTCACCGTAATTGGTATGTTTACACAGAAAATCCATTTGGCAGGCATTCCCACATTGTTGCTCAAAGAACCTGTGTGGCATCACCAGAAACAAAGTCCTACCCCGGCACAAGACGCAGCAAGCGAGAAACTGTAGTACCCTGCACGAAAACAAGTCATTAACAAAATAAAATGGCTGAAAGGCTCATTGTCAAGCATTTTTCTTGTCGTGTGATGTATTCTCAGACTGCACTGTGTAGCCACATGAACCACTCTCTTCTTGGGAGGGACGTGAACAGTCCTCGCTGACTGCCACCAAAACCTTATCATAGATATGTCTTCTTCTCTCTACTGATTCATCCTTCACCTCATCTGTTCCTACGTCTGAGGAGGACACAATGGACAGGACACTTTAGCTCCATTTTAATTTCAACAGTCCCACTATAAGAAGTCTGGCATACTTCCGGTCCACTTGCGATCAACCTGCAACGAATCTTTAAATGTCTGACTACTGAGCAGTTAATTTGTTTATTAGCACAACACGTGCCCTGTGGTTGCGAATGTAGTTTCTTCGGTATACAAAGTTAGAAGGCCTGCTGAGGTGGAAAAACTGTATGTCTTGCACAAGACAGACACGCTTGATTTCACACCTGTACCCCTCAAGGACCCGTTAGAAGGTCTACCTGTTGATCATGACATGCTCTTTAGTGGAAAGGGCGTTTACATTCAACGAAATAAATAACAACAAATTGTTCTTCCATTGCACAGAATGATCTAGCGTACGCCACGCCTCAAATAAAGAAAAAAAAAAAGCACAGGTTAAAAAACAACTGAAAACAGCAAGGAATATGCAGATTATAGTCGAAGTTTCCTTTTAATCTTTTTTAATCAGAAAAAATGCCTGTCACATTTTAGTGTGAAAGTGATGGCTAGATTTGCCGACGGCAAACTTTGAGGGGAAAATAATGGCGGAGACGTGGCCATTAATCTCAACGCACCAGCAACATTTTGCCCACGAGGATGAACACTTTTCATGCCCCCATCTACTCACTTCTACTGATACAACCCAGCCCGAGCATGAAACATGAAACACCTGGTATCTCTTGTCTCCTGCACCTTTTTCTCGTTTTTTTTTCTCTTCTCCGACAGGAAGCAAGGGGATATCTGGGTGCAACAGACTTTTCACGGCCATCCTGCTTCCCTGTCGTCGATTCAAAACAAGTGTGATGAACTGTTTTATGATAGCAAGGGTGCAGGACCTGCAGGTGGTGCTAGGTGTGCAGGAGGTCAACATCCTTTCTAAGAGAACAATGGTCCTTGTTTGCTCTCATTACGATTACACTTTCTATTTTTTTTTTCTTATTTCGGGGTTATAATTTCTCGTCTTATTTGTTATTTCATTTTCGAGTTATTTTGTTTTTTGTTTGTCTTTGTTGCTGTTGTGGATTATTGCTGTAGTTTTAGTATTTGGGTTACGTTTGTGTTTGCTTTTATATAAATTGTTGTCTTGGATTTCTATCTCCTCAGACCTAACGGTAACATGATAAATGGCTATCTACATTTCAATTTCATTTACAATGTTACGGGTCTGTCATTGTGAAGTTGACGAGCTTGTTTAAAACTTAGTGGTTTTATATTAATGTGTGGTTCCTCAGTGCCATTGGGATATCTGGACTTCTCTGCTTTCGACTGTGTTGCCCCTTTATACTCGTAAGTGGCAAGAGGTCAACCAGTCATCAGTCATCTACACCTCGCCTTGACTGCCTACTTCTGTTCCTTTTGTGTATTTTTCTCTCAGTACAGCGTGCTAAGCCTACTTTAAAATGGGAAAGTCTACAAATCTACTTATTAATCTGTAAGTCTGTGAGTATTGTTTCTGCGTGTATCATAAGGGAGACAAGAGACGAACCAGGGGCTTCGACTGTGGAGCAGAAGGTCTGCTCGGACCCCTGTCCCTAGGGGTACATGAGTAACAGGGGAGGTCACGACAGCGAAAAGAGAAAGTGGGGTTCAGGCTTTCTCGTGCCGTGCCCCTAAACCACACTGCATTTGCTGAAGTGAATGGAGATTTGTGGTGATGATGCATGAGTTGAGGAGTTAACATCTCGCGCGTGCTGGTGCGGACAGGAATGATAACCGGGATAAGGAGAGTTAAAGGCAAATAGCTGCAGGCTGAACAGGAAAGGTGTAAATCTGAAAAAAAAGTTTTGAGGCTTTGAGGCAAATAAATTCAAACTGAAAAAAAAGAAGTGCGTAAAACAAAAAGTGCGTTTGTTAAACTAAATTATTGAGTCGAGTGGGGATGACGGGAGCAGTGTCAACAATTTAGTTTTGCGGGGATTCTGGTTCTCTTCTGCTTGGAGATGAGTAAGAATCCAGCAGGGCTGGGTTGGGAGGTAGACACATAAGCAACTTACTGATTATAGCTCAGGAAATTTTAGGAGTCGCCTGGAACAGAGACTATTAAGGCTTGACATTGGTTACCTGTGCAAACAGGAAAGTTGGGAGAGGGGAGTAAAATAACACTGATGCTTATTTTTTAGGCAACAAAATCTAAACGATCTTCAAAGAAGAAATCATCACCACCACCACCATCACCTCAAAAATATGGTGTGGAAGTGGGAGAGGAAGAGTGGAAGAAAAAGAAAAAAAGAGAAAGATGGGAGTCCGGACTCAGTTTCAGCTTCCCTCGGGTCATTCCGTCTTAATCAATCAATATGCAATGCATAAACACACTCAGTGTCTTTATGACAGAAGTGAATGGCGATTTTTATTCTCCTCTTGACCGTAGCGCGACCTCGTGACACGAGCTACAAACAGTCGGCCTCGACCTCACGCCATGGGCGCAGTGATACGTTGCTTTGCATAGTCATCTGCATTCATCGATAACGGTCGAACCCTGGCTGCTCGCTGGTTGCTATCATTTGCTGGGGGGTTTTGTTTGACAACAATCTTCTTGATGTACTTTTAGTTGTCTTTCTGTAACTGATTCTCTGTAGAGAATAAAAACAACTCTGTCTCTCTAAGGCTCAAAAGGTGTGTGTGTGTGTGCACGTGCAAAGCGCTATTTTTTTCAATACTTCAAAAAAATAGGTGAATGGGTGAGAGTAAATAATTGTTTTGGTTTGCTCTGATGTCATTTTCTCTTATACTAATCTTTTCATTTCTTTGATTACTCGTAAGTTGTACGAAGCAAATCCACAAATTTCTGCTTTCGTCCATTCGGCCATTGCGAAATTGTTTATTTGGAATGTCATCATCATTTTTCACAACCTCACACAAGATATAGTTTTAAAATATACTCTAAAGAACTCAACTTAAGGATGGGGGATTGGAACCTTGCGTTCTACAAGCGAATATTTTCCAATACACTGGATAGTCTAAGCCCGGGCTTAGCTGAGATCAGTAAACAACATGTAGGTAAACAGTTCATGTACAGACTTGCTTGTGTGGTTTGGGCGTTGGCGTATCCTGCAGGTGATATTAGAGCCTACAAGTCCGCCACCTGCGTCACGTGGTCTCCTAATGCTTGACAAACTCTTGCGCTGTTTGCTGCGCTTGTTTTCTAAGCATCTGTCTACAACAGGTTTTGCACAGGTGTCAAAAGAGCAGCAGACTTTGCACTGTTCGCCATATTAACTTAGAGAGGGTGCCCCTCCCCCAACCCTCCACACACACACCAAAAAAAGAAACACAAAACACTACACAGGTCATCAGGGGCACATACGATAGATTATTTTCTACTTACCGGTAAGTGGTTATAAAAATAATAAAATCAATCAATCGAAAGATAGATGTTTTACACTCAATATTAACATATAAGTATAAAGTTTGATGGTAAAAATGGGTTGACATAGACATCCACACGTGCATCAATGTTCATCATTATCGATCATCATCATTATCACTATCATTAACAACAATAACAATTTCTTTGACCCAAATGTTCCCTGTTCGAAACTTAAACTTGTACAAGGTGTGCACTGAAAATGTCTTCGCCACAATTATTCTTATTCGCTCCACGTTTTCGATTTATAGTTCAGTTCACTTTTGTTATGTCAGTCTTATATATGCCTGACACCAAGAAAAGGTTTAATCCGAGTTATCTGATCAACTTCAATCTCCTCAGAATGGACTTCGAGAAGACAAAGAGGGATGTTACTAAGAGTCTTTTTCCTCCCTTTTTTTTTTTCTTGTCGTGTTTTTTTACCTCAGAGTAAATTAATTATGTGCAACGTGCTAGTAAGATTTTGCATTGTACAAAAGAATATTAATTAGCTTTTACACTTTGTGACCTCTGAACCTGGCAGTATTAAATTTGTAATGACGTCACTGGCGGATCTCTTCCATTCACACTCATTTTCTCCGTCTCTCTCTTTCTCAAAGATCATGTCATATTTTTCAGAAGAGTCACAAACAATCAAAGAAATTAAAATTATCAGAAGACAAAAAAAAACCCTTCACTAAAAAGTACATCTGCTCTCTATGGCTTTCATTAGCTTTATTCTCACACTCATTCAGAGTGACACAATAATCTCCTCAACACCTGAACCACGTCCCAGGAGTGTTCATATCTTATTTCCATTCATTATTGTTCTTGGGTTTCAAACAGTGAACGGAAACTGCATTCGCATTTTCCCCTCCCCTCCTCTCTCTCTCTTCCCCATCCACCCCTCCTCCAACCTGTTTTCTATTTGCGGACATTTTTTCCTTTTAGACGGAAGGACATCAGATAGCAACAGAGCTGTTACTCTCATTTTCTTTTTTAAACAGCAGGACAACAACAGAGCTGGCCCACAACAACCGTCCAGTCCTCTTGACCCAGTGGAAATCTGTTGACAGACCAGCTGCGAGTCAGCGGGCGCCGTGTGAACCCTACAGGAGGTCAAGCGCTGAGGTCAGAGGGGAGACGCGCGCGAAGGCGGACCTGACTGCGGCAGAATTTGCCAAAGGCGCAAAAAATCTATTTGCCCGCATGTCTCTTGGGAAGCCCCTGGCAAGACGTGGCGAACTGTGACTTTTAATCCTGTGTGTGTGTGTGCAGTCATCATCTTATGGGAAGGGCTCACCTGTCTTCACTTTTCTCATTGCCCGCTGCTTGTCTTCGTGAAGACAGCATCAGACGAGGACCAGTGTGTTTGTGTGTGTGCGCGCTCGCGAGTGTGTGTGTGAATCTGTGGAAGGGTTAGCAGCTATCTTGTCTTTTTCTCTGAATAATTTTAAATCAAGTATTAAAGCTGTAGTTGTATTTTCACCAAGTTCTCTCTTTCTTTTCTCTTTCTCTCTCTTTTGTCTCTCTCTCTCTCTGTAAGATAGAATAATCGATGTTTCTTGATATGCAACCAATCCAAATGACGATCACAAAACCATAACACATTTTTTTTGCAGTAATTAAGGACCCGATTTTATTCGAATCTGTGTCAAGGATATTTTTTATGGGTCATAATGGAGTGATTTAGAACGAGCGACAGGGGGAATCAATATCTGTCACATCACTAAAGAATTTGTGTCCTTATAAAAATCAAAAGAGTAACCCTATACGAAGCCTGAATGACAGTTATACGATGCTTGAGTCTTGACACTATCGATGAAGGTCTAAGCCGGAAGATTGTAGATAAAGAAGTGTCTTGCACAAATGTCACAAGGTGGATGAAAATGTATGGGGAAAAATCAAGACATTAATGGACAAATGCAGGTGGTGAATTTTATGACACACGTGGCTGCCTGAAGGTTTTTTTTATAATCACCAATACTGACGAACTAAATCTGACAAACACACTGGACGTTGAACTAGGTCTGACAAATACAAAAGAACTTTAAACAATATAGAAGAGTATAAAAGGACATTCATCAATCTGGCAAATATGGAAGAATATTAGACCAAATCGGACATTATTACAGAAAAAAAGGATCAGGTCTGGCAAATACAGACGAAAGTTGAGTCAAGTCTGGCAAAAGTTGTTAAATAACAATCGTCAAAAAATAATCGGTCAGACGTTTTACAAATTTGTTCTTTACACACAATCAAAATGTCGTGTTAAACACATAAGGACGAGCAGGAACAGCAGCTGGTCCCTGTATACACGTCTATGTACAGGGGTGGGTTGTTTTTTTTTTGTGGTGTGTAAAACAAGCATCATAAGGAAAATATTTCATAAACATGTCACAAGTGTGTCAGTCATCGATACAGGTGTGATTGTGCAGCATAGCTCCTGCTGATACCCTGATAAACAATGGGTACCCCTACACAGCACATCCCACCCACTAAAAAAAAGACTGGAAGAAAGAACAGATGGACACTACCCTCACACACACTGCCCCGAAGAATGAGTTGTCTCTGACACCACAAAACCAACACCAACAACTGAAAGGGTATGGGACTTCCTGCACCTCAGAAGAAGAGAAACACAAGAGGAAAATAATATATATACAATGACAGATATTCATCCTCAAGCATGCGCTGTGTGTTCTGTGTCGTCATAAGTGCTTATTTATACTTTTTTTTCTTTTTTCTATTATATTATTGCTAGTAGTAGAAGTATATCCGCTAGATATTTCTACGTTCACTTTGTACAGTATACTTTACTACCTGCTCTACCATCCTGTAGGAGTAAAACAAATGTCGCGTACAAATGTTCTCATGTACAATAACCAACAACATGTCAAACTGAGCCCAGGGACAAGATTGTCAGAGGACAGTTCGAGTCATCAATGGGACACACACACACAAACACGTGCTATATATAGGGGAGCATGAATGTCTTTCCATGATATTCATAAGAGTCGATGGTGGCGCCACTAGGTTCGGGTGCGAGATAATAAATAAAGTGATTGAGACGTGGATAGAATACAAGCCAGCCAACACTGTAAGAAACACTGCTTTAGGTGGATGAGGGAAGTATTTTCAACAGATGTAAGAGGTGCAAGTATTTTTTTAAAATGTAAGATGTACACAAAAATTGTGGCTGAAGGAGTACGAACATACAACAAAATGGATCGGGCAAGCAATATAACACACTTCTACTGCGGACTTCCTCGCACGTACCCATATATTATCATACAGTTACGATGTTGCTTAACCCTACACATATCAATGACGCTGACCGCTGTCTCCTCAGCTCGAATCATTTTGCAAAAAAGAATTTTTTCCTGCGAATTCAGGTAGGGCACATGCACATCCATTGCGCTTTCTGTGCTGAGTCATGCACCGGATATGACGTCACACTGCTTCGCGCTCAGGTAGAGATTTGTGCAGGTGAGGGAAATGGTCTTTTCCTAATTTCTCGAGATTCGAGATCTTCCTTGCGATTTCTTCTTCAAGGCATTGATAAGTGATACGGAAGGAATATTTTGAGCGTGAAGTGAGTCACCATACCGGAAGGTCTGTTAAACTGCCCCAAGCTGCTGAAGAGCTCTCTGAAAGTTTCACATGAGGGCGAGCACTCTCACAGGGGGAGAAAGCGACACTGCAATGGTTTGTCATATTTAATATTATATATAAGATTTAAAAAAAATTCTTTCCCTATACACATCCTGTCGATATTTTGGGAAATTTGTTTCGTGATTGTCATATAAAATGAAATCCATGATCAGGTGTTTGATAAAGTGTGTTAGGTTAATAGGACTGTGAAACTGAGGACAGCAACAAGTCTTCTTTCCTTGCCTCAGGGACGAGGCCTGTAGTCTCCACAGTCAACAAATGAGTTTACGATAACCTGATTATCCACCCAATCTCCCACCATGTACCTACCAAATCACCCCCCTACCCACTAAATCACTCACCTACCCACCTTTTAACAAATTCAACTCATATTCTCAGTGTATCAGTTCGTCACGACACTCATTTCTTCCTGCTTCTGCACCGCATCATGGCCAATAAAACTCACTGAACTGTGACCGTGAGTCATGGCTATAATAGTTTTTCTTCCTCTTGCATAAAGTTTTTTTTTTTCGGCCCCGTGAAATCGGCTTCTGTAGCCTGCCCATCCATAAAACTGTATAATGCACAAGGAGGAGTAGCAGGCAGGCAGACTGACAGCTTGTCTTTTCAAGCAGATACGTGCTACCTTGAATATTGGGAAAAGGAAAAAATAACACTGCAGTTTCTGTACTTGATACTATAAACATTATGAAAGATCAGGGGAGATATACCCAGCCAGTTAGTCAACCACCGTATTAGTCAAGCAAGAAGACAAAACAGAATTTAATAAACAGGTTAAGATAGAGTAGAACATCACCCACTCAACCCTTACACACACTGACATATTCAATAGGTCCACCCCTATAAAAACACATACGTTCGCACGCACGCCAGAGGCAGATTCAAAATAAATAGTGAAACAAATAATAAGAAATTTGAGGCTGCTGGGTGCAAGGTCACTAAGTACAAGTGAGTTGATCCGGAAAGTGAATGGCGTTGATAGATGATGTGTAACACAAATGACAGGTCGGAGCACAATTCCATTAATCACGCTGTTTTGATTTTTAGTAAGGACGGATTTAATTTTATGTCGATGTTGCCTAAGGAGAATCTTTTTCTTAAAAAACCGTTGAAGTAATACTAAATGTCGTAATCCCCCCCCCCTTTTTTTTGGGGGGTGGGGTATTTTGTTACCGCCATACTGTTAATTAAATATGCTAAGTCGTTTTATTTACATTCCACAAGAGCAAATGATGCAGCTCTTGTCAAAGTCGCATCTCACTTAAAGAAAACTTACCGACTGAAAGAAGTCCTCGATTCTAATGATCGCATAATTCGAAATCTCAGATTAATCGATTTTACAATCATTTTTAACGCTCACAGTCAAAAATATTCGGCACGTGCATTTTCCTCTTCTTCGTTTGTCACACACCTTGCACCGCCTCAGTTCCTCTGCTTTGTCCTAGTGACCCATTACATTCTGTGTTCTTTGAGTGACAGCAGACGACAGTCAAGATAATGAGAGAAAGTCTGGAGGGGAGGGGGAAGTGTTGATGGAATAGCGTTAATTAGTATTACTCGCAGGGATCCTTCTGGAATGAAAAGCAAGTGTTGCAAGAGGAACAGGTTGAAAGTGCTAAAGTTTCGAGTTATCTCAGATGAAACTGTGGGTTGGATTATTCGCGTTTTCGTTACCAAACAATCAACACGCGATGATGCGGTGCAAATATGGTGTGGTTCGGAAACTAGGACTTATGGGTTGACGATGTGAACATGAGAACATGGAAGTGAAAGCCCTCAGAATATACATCATACAAACTTGTCGTCCATAATCAAGTCACAGAAAACGCCTCGTTCCCCAATTGCATTTGAGGAAACATTAATTATCGTACATTCTTCTTCTCTTACCGGACACTGCGTGAAAAGACGTTCTCCTGTTCGAGAACAAAAATTACGACAGATATGGACAGAATACAAATTTTTAATGGTTCAGATGTACTTGGGGATCACGATAGTCACAAACAGTTGCGCTGTGACCAAGGAAGTAAAAACTACATCACAGTGAAACAGGTTGTAAGAGCGAGTCGGGCTATTTTGGATAAACAGAGAACCCAGTAATGGGAACAAATAATCAAAGTGTTCTATTTTAATCATTGTATGATAAGTTCGCCGCTTCTCTGACATGCAAAAATGAAACTTGAAAGTATTCACATATTCTCTGCAATTGGAAATTACACAATAGCAATAAAAACGAAATTCCCGTAGGCAGGGTTTTCTTTAAACTTCAATAATAGTTTATTCAGGATAAATTACCTTGAACTTGGACTGAGATTGATTGTCTGAAAAAAAATCATTTCCTGAGTTTAAATTTATATGCTTTGATATTTTTAAAACTTTTCTCAGATTTTGTCAGAATCAGATGCGAAGATAGGAAGACACGAAATCTCTCAAAGTAATCGTGTTTGGTTTGACCCCACTTCAGCTCCAGAAAAAATTTTTTACTTAAGAGTTCAAAGCAGGCTAAAATATTGAATGTTTACTTTTATTTACCGCTGCTCAGTTTCTTTGTGAGCAGCCTGACATTCCCTGTTGTAAATGCCTCTATAATATTCGTTGTGTTATAACAACACTGGCCACTTTGTGACGCAAATTCCTCTTTCAAAGTGTGTCTGCCTTTAAGCAGGATTTACATATATAGCTGAAACAAACTTTTATCATCTTCCTTGTACTGCCAACTCACGGGTTTTGTCATCCCGTAATTCCGCTGTCGTGACTGACAAAAGTTCTAAATTAAACTTTCTAGTGGTTTAAAGCCAACTACAAAGCTTCAAAATATAACAGAAGTCCCTTTGTATTGTAAACAAGTGTGGAACATTTTTCTTCTTCTTTTAATATCGACAGCTTGAAGGAAGAAGAAGAATCAGACAAAAGAAGAAATAGACAACACCCAAGAGGAATCTGCCCTCCCCTCCCAAGTCCTAGAGAAAGGCGGGAAACCGAGAGAGATGCCGAGTACTGGTGACATCTTCAGATTCCCCAACGGCCAGTGCTGAGGAACTGAGGATTTCTTGGCACATTATAGCTGTTTGTGCATCAACTTCCAGACAATGTGATTACTACATATGTATATAGCTGAGGCTCTTGCTATTTTCAGTCTCTTTCTGTTTAATTCAAATTCAGACTGTATTGAGAACTGGAATATCGAGGGTGTACTGGCTCACAACAAAACCAAGTTATCGCTGACGTCTTCACCACCAATGTCAATCGTCATCTTCATCATTTTGTTCCATCAGCATGCTGCGATGTCAAAGCTACATTCGCAGTTATTTTGGTTGCACACGCAGTTGTGGGCAAAGCAATCACATTTCGACGAAATGCCTAAGTGCTCTTAACTTCCACTCCATTTTTTTCCCCCTAAATGTATCTCCTGGTTGAACATTTTTTTTTTTAAAGATCTGAAGTTGCAGCTGGAGTTTTGGCTTTCATATTTTGTTATTGTTAGCTTGCTTTTTTTACACCGACAGCTTGCGTGATGCTAGTTCTAGCTCCATCAGCTCTCTCTCTCTGCTTCGTTCGCTCTCCTTCCTTGAGGACCAGCGTCTAACAGAAAGTAATCTAGTGAAAGCTTTTAATTTAATTTTTATTTAGGAAACGTATTGCTTGCTGCTGACTGATTGTACACACCTCCTTCTGCTCCAATATCTTGCAGACGATGACAGTGTAATGAAGTAAAAACAAAATTAGTGCAAACTTAATTTCTGTAATAATGACAACAATTTCTTCGCACACGAAAAACGTTTAAGGAGAACGTGGAGGCGGTGCTCACATCGGTCTTGCTTTGTCCAGCTGGCGGTGTCACCTTGAATGCTGGAAGTGCATCTCTGGCAGCACGTACTACAGCGAATGGATGAACGGATGTCACAATTACTGATGATGAGCGTTTGTTCTCACTATCTGTCCGCCGTTATACGTCACTGAGTGCGCCCGGTAGCACAGTGGTTAAAACACATGCTTGTCACCACTCCAGTCAACCAAGCCACGTCACTGGCCTCTTTGCTCCTCCAGTTGTGCGAGAATGGCATCTGACCTTCGACATGTAGTAACACGACAAAAAAACGGGCTCTCACTGCAATCTGTAGAGGGGTTAGGCGGGTAGGGGTATGCTGAGCACCGTTCACGCAGCCGACTCTTTATTCGTGCAAAAAGCTTCAGGACACACGAGTACGTGAGGCTATTGTTAGACTATTTGCACGGAAACGCAACAGGAAATAAAGTTTACACGCAACAGAGTCTGCTACATTACGTATGCTGCACCCAAGAACCACTTTGATGTCAGGTCATCAAAAAAACAATTACATGTAAAGACAGTTCTCTTCTTCGTTTCTCTTCTGGTCGTTATATTTTTTTTCAACTCGTTCGGTCGCCTGACATTCCTTTACAGGTCACAGAACGACCTGATGGTGAATCACCACATAAAGACGAAATTTCCCGTTGTTGGCCAGTCCGATGACAGAATGATAATGTGACAGAGAACTGCTCCTTGCACTTAACATCAACGAATTTAACAGCCGATTGCTATTTCATGGTTTTAATGGGCGAGCTGCACACGAAACTCCATACGCATAAAGATATAAGGTTTTTATTATGCAGCCCGAAACTTGTCTCTTAGGTTTTTTTTCCCCGTTATCGACATGACTGATGGCAAGGTCGCTGTGCGAGGACACACGCACGCATAGATGTCAAGGTCATAGACTTGTTCACGGGTTCTCCGACGTAAATAAAATCCCCCTCCCTCTTTTTTTTTTCCTCCATTCTTTCCTGTCTGGGAAAGCGGTCAACATAGGCATCCAACGCCGGAGGAACTCAACATCAGCCAGTTCGTGGTGTGGCGAACTGTTCCAGTTGTCGAAAGAAAGGGTAAGTGACAGAGTAAAAAAAAAGCGATAGAGAGACAAGCTGGGCACCGCCCACACTGTCAAAGCTGACCTCAGGTTTATCAATCCCAAGAGATACACTCGACTGTCCTAAAATCAAGTGGACAGGGATGAAGCTGGTATTTTCCAGGAAAAATAAGCGTTCAAGGAATTCACCAAACGAATTGTAGTCTAAGGGAAGGAACTATTAACAAACGACTACTGTAGCCAGCTATATTACTTCCCTTCAATTAATCAATCGCTGCTGAAAAAAATATTTTTGCAGCTTTATAGTTCTATCCCTGAAAGTTAACATCTATAGGAAAACACTAAAGTAGTCGAATACAACACTTAGAGTTATCTGAACGGGAAAAGGGGAAACAAAAGTCATGTCAGACTTCATACTTTAGGATATAATTATTTGCCCAAGAATTAAAACTGTGAAATTCTGAGTTTCAAATTAATAAAAGGTTAAAATCAGAAAATAAGCAAATTGTGTTTTCAAAAATTCAAAATTTCTTGTTTAATCTTTGGCACACTTTCTGGCAAGCAATAATAACCTCATCATTAAAAAAAAAAAATCTACAGCGAAATATGCCAACACAAAGCAGTCATGTATATTCAAACAACTCATCATTTTGAGGACAAATGGCTCAACGTGCAGTCTATAATGCTGAATAATATTAATAGTGTGGATCATGATAAAGCTGCAATGAACATTAAAACTTGACTTCTGTCCTTTATCCCTTCCAAAGGCTCTCAGCTGGATTCCATGTACAAGAGTTTTCGGGGAAAGAATTCTGGAGAAAAAATATTTGAAGAAAATGTTAGAGCATGTTGAGATTGAAATCAAATATGAATATGACATCTATACAGTAGCAAAATACCTCTTACTCAAAAAAAATTGTGTTTAATTATTACATGATAAATTTTTATTTATTATTTCTATAACTTTAATTAATATTAACTTGCTTTTGAGTAATAGACAAGAGTTTAATATGTGTCACTACATCTTCTGTTTTCTGCCAGTTATAAAATTTCTTTGGTAAGCTTCCAGTAACAGGTTTAAGAACATTGAATAATGTGCTTTAAATAAAATAAAAGTACAGAAAAATGACTCCCCTCTAAACATAGTCAATGACAATTCCATATGATCTGTAAAACACATTTAATTACAAAAAGGCAAGGTCAAGGCATTTTAAAAGTGAAAAAAAAACCCTCATCCATTTCCCCAAACTGACTTTAACAAGAAAATCAGAGAGACATTAGTCTCACCAGTTTTGTCATTTCTGCTCTGGTATGGACCATTCAAAGACATCTGCATTTTCAATGATGCGAGCTGGCTTCACTGTTTTCGGAATGGTAATATACCCCATTTGGACACTGTAACGAATTAGTGTCTGGCCTACTGTTTTGCCTATTCTGGAAAACAACAAAAATAAAAAAAAAAGACTTGGCATTCATACAGAGTGGAAAATAGAGTGACATGGGTAAAGTCCATGGATGATCTAGATTCTAGAAAGTAAGAGATGTAGACAATTACAGGTATGCATCAGTGTGCTGACTTCAAAATAGCACAGCTCAATGCAAAAATATAATGCAGCATGCATTCAATTTAAAAATAGTTCTTTCACAGAAGTGTTAAAAAAGCCCTAAGTGACTGTGGCATTACAGTTTTTAAATAAACAATGGTAGCACAGGTTGGTTTATCACAAATATAGCTGGTAAAAATTGCAGCAACATTTCATATGACAGACATTCTGCAGGAGCGGCCCTGGGCAGAGAAAGAAATGATGGCCCCTTTGCCTGCCAATGTTGATAAAACCAAGTGGCGGCCCATGATATTTTCATTACGGCAGAACATCATAATACAACATAGAGCTTATTGCTCTGACTCTAGAAACATTAGTAAATACAGCATACTAATTAAAAAAAAAAAAACCACAATGTTTTTCATTCACATTGCCATCAGCTGTGTCGTGTTATTTACATTTTCTGTTTTATATTCAATATATATTGGCATGATGGCCCCTGGTATTTGGCGGACTTGTGCAGGTGCACAGTTTGCAAATGCCTAAGGCTGCTCCTGCATGCTGTTATAACTTCTTGCCTGTTTTAATATTCTACAATTCACATTTCAGCTGTTGAAATTCACATTTCAGAAATACCCCAGTGGGATATACCACTATTATTTTATCTGTTTCACAGCAGATTCCATGGCTTGTCTTATTGAACACATGCACTTACGTTTTTGCCACACTGACAAGGGTATGGTCTTTCATCCTTTCAGCTTTCACTAGTGGTGAGTATCCCATGACTGCTATTCCATTATCTCGGCAGTATTTCACCAACTCATATCTCTTCATCCAGGGATGCAGCTCTATTTGATTGACAGCAGGGGTAGGAACTCCAGCCTTCTTCATCTCCTCTAAATGGTGAATGCCAAAATTGGAAACTCCGATGGACCTTTAATCCAATGAACAAACTTAAGAGGGTATTTTACATAAATGATGAACACAGTGATGACGATGAAGATGACATAAAGAGAGGATGTCATTCTCTTATTTGGCAGCTTCACCTGACCATAAGCACACAATTTTTTTAAAAGAATAATAAATGCTGATGAATCCATTTACCACTAAATATAAAAAAATCTGAGAATGGTTTAAAACAGAAGTAAAATCTTTCATCTTAAATTTTTGTAATCTCTACTTCCTGTTGTAATATTATGGTAATATATGTGCTAGGTTACACTGCTGCGTAATTGATCATTCATGATTACTTGTAAACATGAACACATGAGAAAATTAGTTCATATATTTATATAAAGTGTTGTTTTTATTATCACTTAACTGCATTTCTGCATTTCATCAATCATCTGTGTGAACCCTTAACAGGTTCCACAGTACTGCTGCAGGGAATGAGTTACTGTGATAACAGCAGCCCCTAGAACCTAATGTCAGCACATTATGGTTTGAGAAAAATTCACATCAACACTAACTTGCTTGATACTAGTTATATTGTCAAGTCAAATCTGTAAGAGATGCAGTGTTAATGCAGGAGATATGCACCTGACTAGACCTTTCTGCTGGAACTCCATCATAGCTTTATATGACTCCAACACATATCCATCTGATGGTGAATGGATGAGGTACAGGTCAATGTATCCTGAGTCTAACCTGGAAAAAAGTCACCCTGAACAACAACTGTTTACAACTCACTTGCATCCAGACTGCAACACTCCCTTGGAAATTTCACTTATTTCTCAAAATTTTTTTAGAGGCAATCATGGAAATAACCATTGCTGATAAGGTTTTTCCTTTCATAAAAATGCGACAAGGATCATACTTTGACAAGAGACCGATACAAGTTTATTTCATCACATCACATTTATAATTATTTATATAAAAAAATAATGCAGAAAACACCCTTCAGAAAACAAATCCTACTCTTTTAGGCTTGTGTTGAATTCATCTTTACATGACTCATAGCCATTGGTCCACAGTTTGGTTACAAGAAAGACATCCTCTCTTTTGACTCCTGACTTCTTAATCCCTACTCCAACTTCTGCCTGATTTCTGTGAGCAGAAAGCAATGCATTAGTTCACTGACCTCATATTCATGTAATATTGCAGCAGCTTATATGCTGTTTACTTTATTCACGATTTCAACTCACAAAATACCAAATTCCTGATGTTATTTAAAAAAACAAACTGTTCATAAGATGTGGTTACTAAGTAAAACAGGTTATTTTAAACACAAGCTTGACACAGCAGTATGAGGAATAAAGGTACCAACAGAACTATTTTATATATATTGCATTAACTAAAACTGAAGATGTTAAAGAGAGAATGAAAAAGTGTATCCAAGAGGCTGAACGTGCATGACATGAAAGATAATATGGCAAGAAGAGTGTAGTCAGCTGTTAAAATTCATCCATAGGGTAAGTATGTGAATATTCATAGGATACATTACTCCTGATGACTTTGAGACATTTTGATTATAAAAAAAACAACAACTTACATTTGTCTGGCATTTTTTATTCTATTTTTATTTTGCAGAGGATCAGTACTGAAATTGTTGCCTATAAATTATTGAGTCTATTATAGTGTTTAGTCAAAGTCCTTCCTGATCTTTTCCCTTCTCAGGTAAGGTACCTATCATTGCTGGGTAAGCAGAGAATTTTTTGGTTGAACAAGATTCCACCTTTATCTCCAAAAGCAAGCAAACTAAACACAGTGCTATGGAGTTTCCCCTAAACTGGCTTTCTGACAACCCCAACATCTCTGGATGCTCACTCATCCAATAAGTAACCAACTGAACATGTTCCCAGTATGGTGTGTGTGAATCATCGCATTAAGATGGAGACCATAAGGGTTTTTTTTTCCTTTATTTTTTTTTTTTTGGCTAGTGGGTGACACATGATAGGCATAAAAGATAATGTAAGAGATGATGCATTTAGCATTTTGCTATTTTATGGCTTAAATAGTGAGCTGCACACAAAACTGCATGCACATGAAGATTTTATTATACAGCCTGACACATTACTCAGCTCTGTTTAATGAACGACAACCAGTGCATTCGACATGAGACAGCCATTGCCAACTTATGCATCATGCTAAACTGCCAGAGAGAGAAAGGAACAGCCACTTTTAGTTAGCCTGACTGTACAACACATTTTAAAAAATGTATTAAGACACTTTTTGAAAGAATCATTACATGATGGATTGTCACTCACTACAGGCATAAGCAAAGACATTTTCTGCAGTGATGTAGAAAAGCTTGGCCTCACAGGTCAATGACCAAAAAATATTATCAAAATCAATAACCACTTAATTTTCTGTCTCATATGCATGGTCATACAGCAAGGTAAAATGAGCAAGAAGATAATCTTTGTTAAACTCACCCATAAAGTGTTGCAGTGTCTATCATTTTGTAGTTATTCTGAAGAGCATGAATCACAGCTCTCTCTGCTGGTCCATTGGGACCTGATTTAGCCTGCCATGTACCCAGACCAAACATAGGCATTTCCACCCCATCATTTAGGCGAATTGTGCTGGACAGACTTCTTGCTATACTTACCATCCTGTAGGATTTCTTCATGCACTTTTGCTGATTGTTCAAGTTCTAACATAGATCACATAAAGAAAACTTTAGTAACATTGCCAAAATAACCCCAAAGCATTATTATAATTATATATGCTTATCACGCTTTTGAAAACTATGACTAGACGATATCAACCCTTATACAAAAGCTATTTAGTTTGCTCTTCTTTGCCTTAAGATCGTGCAGAGACTGAAAGTTTCTCTTCTAGAGTAACAGCCGAAGTTCATTACAAAAAGCACGTATAGCAGTAACAGAGATCAGAGACGCCTGCGGAGCTAGGATGATACTGTGACGTCACTCCGCTACTGTCGTCTGCTTACCAAAGTCGGACAGTTATTTAATTTAACCTATGCGAAAAAGCCCTAAAATATCCCTATCACTCAGTTCGTTTTAGGCAGTTAATTATTGACACACGACTGATCTACACCCGCTGCTTATTGATAAGGGATGCAAAAAAAGCTTAAAATATCCCTGTCACCCGATTCATTAAAGGTAGTTCATCAACAGCACACAGCTCGAGATCCACGTAAACGCCGCTAATATAAACTGATGCAAAAAAACAACTATAAAACTCAAATAGCCATATCACCTAGTTCATTAATGACACTCAACTCCACACCCGCCGCTAATATAAACAGATGCAAGAAATAACAACTAAAACTCAAATAGCCGCATCACCTGGTTCATTAAAGCATGGACGTTTGGGGGATATAAGTTCGTGATCAAAGGCACACAACTCCACACCCCACTCCCCTACGAACTATTGGATCGTGCCTGAACATCGCTCCCGTCTGCATATCGGCAGGTCTCAAACAACAGAGAAAGCATGCGTTTCGGAATAGCCTCACTATTCGATGTCGTGCAAGACTACTGTGGTATCTAGTCAGGGGACATAAACGCAATAAAAGGAAGTAAGACCGGCAAATCCAAAATGAATCACAGTAGACACGTCCTGTGACAAGTATCTGGAAATCGACCTCAGACAGAGATATATACTGCAGTTGAAGATCAAGTTTATCCTCTGTAGTGCGAAGCGAACAGACTGTTCCTTTGACTTGATCAGTGATTTGAGACGGTTTATGTCTCATAACAGTTTTACTTTTAGGTAAGTCGGAAGAAGTGTAGCAGACGACGTCCGAAGATTAATATGGTAGTAGCACACGCATGATTTGAAACTTATCGCTTGAAGCTCTATATTAACTATTTACAGTACTTCTTTTGGGATCGATCATCTAATTGACGTAAATTATAATCAAGCTGCCAAAGTCAAGATTAAAAAAACATGAAAACACGTACATATGGGATCAGACACAGACTGCGGAAGTAAAATATATATGCATGTTCATCGTTCAAGAAAACTCGAGAGAGTGAACATTTGTTGGTAAAATATTTTTGTATGTGCGTATTAATTGCTTAGGCAAAGACAACTTTTAAAAAACACAAGTACGCTATAATGTAGAATGTAGTAAAACATACTATTTATTTAAAACTCTATAATCTAATTGGTATTTTAAAGATTTGTTAACGATAAAGTATACTTATATTTTTAGCACGAAACTGTCATGATCCTTTTTATCAGCTGCCCCTCAATAAGAATATTGTAGATGTTGCTTGCTTATTTTGGTGCTTAAGTCAGTACAGGCGCTTATCACATAAAGTGGGTGAAGTTTTTCATCAACTTCAGTTTCTTGACATCACTTCATCTTCACATTTCATGATAGTATTTCCTTTGACAAACAAATCACCATTTTACTAACATTTTTAATGTTCTGAATTTTTGTTTTCAGAAGTGTACTAACACTTGTAAAAAGAAGCATGGTAACAGTGGCTACAAGTTTTTCCAGCACCATTAAGCTCAATAATGGCATGGAAATGCCCTTGTTTGGGTTAGGGGTGTTCCGATCTGAGGCGGGACAGAGTGGGCCAGCAGAAAGAGCAGTGGCCTGTGCCTTGCAGAATGGGTACCGAATGGTTGACACTGCAACAATATATGGGTAAGATGGACAAGCAGCTGGTGTCAACCAATTTAACAAAAGATGAATGCAATGAATATATGCTAGAATTCAGTCTCACCTTTTCGCCTTCCTTCTCACCCATCCTCCTAATTTAAACACACACACACATGCAGAGTTTATGTAAGATTTCTCTCTTGTTAAGAACACCAGATCCAGCTGTTATCTGCACATTAAGAAATTAACTTAAAAAGGGATCCAGAGACACCTTCATTGATCAGTTCATCTGCGGCCATAGTTATGAAACAAGGTTAAGACTCTGTCCTTGGGATAAATGTCTTGTTTCCAAAGTTATAAAAAGCAGTGCAGATGTTGTTTTACCATGTCAAACAAATTATTAAGTGGTGGCAAATATGCCTAGGATAAAGAAGCATGAAGTATACTATAGTGACCACAGGATCCAGAGATTATAACTTTGGAAACAAGTTGCTTGTCCTTAAGTTTCTTATTTTCCCTTAGGAAAACAACTTACTTGCTTTCATAACTATGGCCTTAAGGCAGTACCTTCAAACTATTTCCTAGACTGCAATCTTCCATGACATAAATATATGGTTTACTGTTCTTTTTCCTCAATTGGTTATTTTGATTTGCTATTTATACTTTTGTACTCATATTTTTTTCACAATCTTAGAAATTGTACCTTTACATGTGGTCTAAATGTGTTAAACAATTTTTAGTAATGTAAATTACATTTTAGAGTATCAAAAAGATAGTTCATCTTTGTGTGTTTTGCTGTTTCAGCAACCAGGCAGATGTGGGTGCAGGCATTAAGAAATCTGGTATAAAACGAGAGGAAGTTTTTATTGTTACAAAGCTGTGGAAGAATGGCTATGAGACTTGTCGAGATGAATTGAACAATAGTCTTGAACAGTAGGCCTCCACATTTATTTCTCTTTATTCTGTTCATCACAAGATATCTTTTCTTCCATTTACTTCTTTTTCAAAACCATTCAAAGCATTAGCCCCAGGACTATCCATCAGCACAAAGAGAAACTGTGAGGTCATTAGGTGCAACCCAATAAAATTTGAAGGCCAGACATCTACTGCAGGAGAGAATGGTTTGATCCATAGAAGGAAATGAGAGTATTTGCTGTGGTTTATTGTGGCTTGTTAGCTGCCACTGCATGTACTTCTTGGCTCACTCCTTCAGGTCAAACCATTCTTTCCTGTCCTAAGGTAGAAGTTCAAGTGAATATTTGGAGGGTTAAAATAATGATGTATTTTTTCTACTTTAAAGTGTTGATAACATATTGTGGATGCTGAGTTTCAAAATATCTTGCACCTTTGAATTTAAAAATAATCTGCCAGCGAAAACAGTTACCATTAAGAACATTCATTTTCATTTTGAACATGTAAAATAGTAAATTAGTATAAATTAGTAATTAAATGTAAAATAGTCAAAAACTGTTATAATTTTTTTTTGTCACCTTGACAGATTAGACTGTGACTATGTGGATCTCTATCTAATTCATTCTCCATCTAATGGTCCTGTTTTGGAAGCATACAAGGCCATGGTTGAATTCCAGCAGAAGGGACTCATAAGGTAATTGTTTAGACAAGGGTTTGTCAGGGATGGGCTGGAAATTCAACTTTCAGACTCATCATTTCTCCAGCAAGGACTGACATTTGTAGCCATGCAGTTACTTTGACTGTTGCTTCTTGACAAGACTAGAATCATTCTGAAAATTAACCAGGTTATAAAATCTGCTTCCACTGATTTTCTGGAAGTTTTCAAATCTAAGTTTTGTTCTTAAGTAATGGTATCTCATTTAAAAAAAATTATTTGACTCTGGCATTGTAATTGTTATTTTGTCTGTTGTAAATTTTGTATACAAGGTCTATTGGGGTTTCCAATTTTGGCATCCATCATCTTGAAGAAATCAGAAAGGCTGGTATGCCTACACCAGCAGTCAACCAGATTGAACTAAATCCTTGGATGAGACGATCAGATCTTGTGCAGTACTGCAAAGACCATGGTATTGCTGTCATGGGCTATTCCCCTTTGTACAGAGGTGGAAAAACAAGTGATGCTATAGTAACTGAAATGGCTAAGAGGTAAGTAAGGAGTAAATTAGTCTGGATTTTTCTTACAGAAATGCATATGCATTTTATTTCATTGTGTAGAAGTTTTCATTTACTGCAGGATAACTGATGGAGGGGGGGGGGAAGTTACATCAAATCCATTCTTATATAGGCAATTAAAATTATAAACCAATGAAAAAAGTTATGAAAAGGCAGTCAAATAGTGTCATGTTAAAATGCGTGATGGTCATCACTGCAATGAGGACTCGAAGCCTGTCTCACACACATACTATTCAGGATGTTACGTTTGCAAGACTGGATAATGCAAGTTTTTGTTTTCTGGATACACAAGTTTCCTTCTAATTAAGTTATTTTTATTCACATTTACCTTTTGCTTGTTAATGTTGTGGTTACAGCATCCTAGTTTGTTCTTTTTAAAGCCTCAACAAGACTGTTGGTCAGTTGCTGATACGCTATAGTGTCCAAAAAGGGTATATTACCATACCAAAGTCCACCAACCCTAAACACATTGTTGAAAATGCAGATGTTTTTGACTGGGTGATTCCTGAGGAGCTCATGAAAAAACTGGTATGTTTCAATATTAACAACTACAGCATATCACATTAGTAGCAGGAAGGACTCTTTCATGAGCAATTGTCTAAAAAAAATGTGCTATATTTTTGAGGGCTTGTGCAAAATTTGTGTCAATTTACTTATAGTTTGTTCAAGCTGATAAGGCATGTTGTGCATGGGGACATAACAAATGAGTCACAAGCAGGGCTATCATGTTGATTGTACGCATTCTAATGGTACACAGATATTGTTTATGTTGTTATATTGGCTTGACCAGTCTGTAAGTGGGTTACAGAATGAATCTAGACCTGATATGTTTGATTCCATTTTGTATGCAGCTGAGATTTTTCAGAACACTAAAATAAAGAAAGAAATGTGGTTGAAGAACATATATAGTACCCATCACAATGTTGTAAGAATTGTCTTGTGACACGTTTACAAATGTTAAAAATAAAAGAAATTCTGGACACAACCAGACCAGTCTAGATCTATTTCATCTTTGCTTTTGGAAATCAAAAGTGATTTCTGTTCATCGGTTGCTTTTTTTTCTCTTCTTTGTCCATGCTTTTCTTTCACATGGTTTCATCAGTCACTCCAACAAAGCTGCATTCAATCAGCACTTGTATTATTCAGATGGCAATATTAACAATCATGTAACCTGAGCACAGCCATCTAGTCACACAGCTGTTGTATTTTTTTTTTAAATAGCAAAAAGTAAGTAAAATTACATATACAACAAGAAAAAGATACTGTTAAGTGGACTTATTTTTGAGGTAAACTCAATTTACCTTCATCAGAAAGACAGTATATTGTTTCCAATATTTTGTCTGCAGGAATCTTTTCCAGAGAAACCAAGTGGCTGGGATCCAGTAGTATCCCCATGGAAAGGTTAACATTTTAGAAGTGTACATTTGTGAGCTCCCAACCCTTGAATATTAGTTTTTATCCCCGTTTAGTATGGAATGGTAGAGGTAAATAGTTAAACCCTTCTGTGTGCTTGATAATGGTTTGGTATTTTATCAAATATTTCTGGTACTTGTCTGTGATAATTTGTTCCATAAACAATTTTCCTTTAAAATAATGACTGAAGCATTTTACTTACCACAAATGTTTCTGTGCATTAAAAACTGTATGATGTATTTCTATCAATAAAACGTAAGACTCAACTTCTAACTAGTTTAGCATGCCCGCTGAGTAAAGCATGCAATCTAAAGTCAAATACATTAGGTTGTAAGTTTTTTCAATATGTATCAACCAGATAATGCCTGAAAAAATGAGGAAACTTGCAAATATTAAGCCAGCTTTGGGATCATCAAATAGCTGTATGACAATGACTATGACACACTTTATTTGTCCCAGTGAGCAGTTTGAATATGGGAAAGGTGTTCTAGTCACAAAAGTAAAAGTTGGAAATAAAAATAAGAATGATTTTCATTCAAGTTTACCAGTGTCATACATGAAAAGATCTATTATTTTCTGGTAAATTACTACCAGTGAATGATTTTGTTTGCTATCATATAATGATAGTTTTCAATGGTATAGATTTCTTTTCCTACAGTGGTAGACAGTGCTTGGGGTGATTTTTATCAAAAGTTTTCCATCAGACCATTTGATCAAGAGATTTACTTGCTTTCGATATTCTGTAAGATTTGACTCCATAAAGAGTTGAGAGGTTTTCTTCAAATTGTTGTGAAAAGAGCAATGGTTTTATCCTTTATAGAGAAGTGTGTTTTTCATTGCCCAATAGTTTTGGACAATACAGCCAATCTTCTCCTTCTTTAGTGGCTTTTATTTATCTTGCCCATCATGAGTAAGGGTTACATTTTTGGAGCCAGTTATGCAACAATGCAAAGAACTCACAGCTCTGACTATGCAGAGACCAAGCAATATCCCTAGCCAGTGGTGTAGGAAGATGCTCAGCTTTGGGGTCACAAACTCCATGCTGACAGTGAACGAAATTCACATTCTTGTCCTCTCAATATCTTTTTGAGGGCATGGCTGTCCCCTGTGCTGCCAATGGCTCCTATGCCACTGCTAGCAACAACCCAAGTAAGTCTCTACACAGAGTTGTAAATTCTTCCTGCCTCTTTGCACATTATGAGCAGAAAATGTAACCAGTTAATTTTTCTCTTACGCAAGAGGAAAGGGGGACAGTCCTTTTAAAAAAAAAAGCAACGTAAAACTGCTTATGTGGGTTTTATTATTCCACTTCATGAAGTTGTGGTCATGATATTTTTTTTTCAGTAGGAATGAAAATCACCTGTAAGGGACTAGAAATATTGTATGTTGCATAGCATTAAAGGATGCATTTAGGCAGGGGTGCCATCACTAAAAAGAAATGTAGACTGACATGTAGCAGACATACATTTGCTCTAACTAAAGAAATACTAGTTACTTATGCGCTACACAGTAAGTTAGTTATGCACAGATTAAATTCGACAAGTTATAGACATGCCAGCAACTTAATCCCATAGCCAAAGAAGCTTTTCAAATATCCATAAATTACTGTTGCAATCAGAGGACCTTGTGATAAGAAATTGAATGTATTGTCACTTAAAAGATATAATTTACGCACTTCTAGAGGCTTTGTAGATCTGAAAAATCAAAATCAGTCTCTAAACAGAATTTTTATTTATTTTCACAATACTTTTTTTGGTTTCTGTTACACTTTCTTTTCATAAAAATGACCACTCTTATTTGGTGTTTAAATTTTCTATTTAAACAAAAAGAAATTGAAAGAAAGTTAATCAAGGACTTTAAAAGTATCATATTAGATGATATGTAAACACTGAAAAACATAAATGTTTGATGAATTTATTTAATCATTTACAAATAAAAACATAACTTCAAAATGTAAATGTTTTAAATTTCTTATTTATATATCACAGGCACAAAACATTAAGCAAAAAAATAGGTAAGTAGATAAGATTATAAGATAAGATGAAAAAAAGGAAAAAGAGTTTGACCAAAGTGGGCCTTTAGAACATTTAAATGTGTATTATCACTTGTGATGTTTGGCCTACTGTAATGTGAAGGCTGCATACTTAAGCTGATATATTTTGGTGATTGATCTTGGTTAGAAACAGCTGGAAGTGGTTATTTATGAAAAGATATCTTGGATCAGAATGAGCTCTTTGTCTAAATTTATGTTATTTTCTCTGAAAATGTTTTTCTGGCCTTTACCTATGTTCTTGACCTCCATAAGATCCAAAGCATCTAAAATTTGTATTCATGTAATTTTCCGAAAATGCCAATATATCAATATAAAGATCTGAAACAGCTTTTTCTATGAATGAAAGTTGGCGAGTAAATCTGTTTTTAAATACAAGCATTTTAAATTGCCTCTTTTTAAAAGGATGAATAATAATGTATTCCAGATGACACACTTATTTATACTCTTCAAATCTACAAGCCAGCTATATATTTCTTCTACTACAAAAACATTTTGGCAGACACTTTGGTGAGAAAATAATTTACAAACATCAAAACAGGTTATTAAGGTTGATAAGACTTAGATGGACTCATTCATTTATAGCTTCCATACCCATATCACGTTATGCTGCATTGCAGAAGAGGTAGTTAGCCAATGGAGACCTGAAATTTATTTATGCATCATAAATTTTCTTCTTCTGTTCTAAAACTTTGACTGCATATGATAACATAAGTACACAAGTTTTCTTGAACATAGATGTAGAATTTCATACTCATTACAGTTTAGGTCCAATTGTAATTCACTTTAGTGTACGTCTTTGAAAAAGAAAAATCTCCATCAGAATGCTTGGTTGCAACATCCTGCTCTCTGGTGTTCATAAGTTAAAAAATAAATATACTACATCCATTTTAAGTTTTGAAGACACTTACATTTTCTTTTTATTGTTAAATTTCAATGGAATCAAAAAGCAATGCCAAAACTAAAGCAAACTGTGCACTAAAAACAAAATAGTGTAGAAAAAATATGAAAATGTATAGCAAACATTAAAATTAATTACATCTAGCTCTGCTATAATAATAAAATGTTCTAAGGTTGTACTGGAATATACTAGATCACAGTAAAGCTTTGCAATATAATGGAAGGAACTGCAAATATCCATTTACATTTTATCATACAAAACACATCAGCTGTGATGTTCTGCAACTATAAACTGGTATAGGGTTAGAAAAGACAAAAATCACAGCATTTGGGCTTGCTACCATGATTGTGTTCATGTAAACATGTAAACAGGCATTTGACATTATACCACCTGCATGCAGCCACACTTTACATTTTCATGAACAGGATGGACATGTAAATGTGTGTTCGCAGGCATGCACATGTACCAATTCTCACCAATTCATAACATTTTAAATTTCAAGTGTTTCCAAATATCAGTAATGAGTAAGAATGGAGAGCAATAATTGATTAGTTGCTATGGAAATTGCCATTCCCAGCTCAAACTATACAAAGAGGCACTTGGATTTGTTGTGCTCACAGAGGTATGTTCTTATATATGTGTTTGATTTTCTTATGGGTCATATCTAAAGTGAATTTGACAACAAACTAAATTAAGTACTTTTTATAAAATACAAAACCTTGGCAAAAGGAACAGTCATGTTCAATACCGAGTCATGTGTTCAATACTAATTATTCTGTAAGTAGCATGGAGCTTGCAGGAATATACATTATTTAATACAAATGTGCGTTCATTGCGCTAAAAAGGCACTAAAATATATAAAAAGTGAATACGGCAAGTGCATTTTTTATTTATAAATTATTGTAAATCAAATGGTTTCATTTATTTGAACTTCCATAAATCATAATTTGTAAACCAATAAAGGCATTTTTTTTTTTTGATGTTATTTAGGACACATAGAGTGCATCTATATATCAAGTATATATAGTTTTGCTTGCAAAAAACACAATATATTTTCTCTCACCAACCCATATATCCAAAATCAAATGGTGAGGTGGTACATGTAATACTGAATAAAAGCGACTAGATTTATCTTAAGTTAACTTGGATGTGGTCAATGTAAAAACAAAATCCATTCGGTGAAGATCTGATTTTGCGCAATATCACAGAATTAAAAGGTATATTTTTGTTTTAGAGTTATTTTTAAGTTATATAAAATCCATATGTGCTGTATAACATCACCAAAGAAAGCATCAAATTTCTAATTGCTTTCTGAAAGAAAAACAGTGTCTTCATAATTCATGTTACCTAATTCAGGGATCACACTGGCATATAAAGAAAAATGTCCATACATAACATTAGTCTGAATTAAGGTAAATGTAATAAGTCTGCTAAATTAATGTAGTACGAGTACGACTTCTTTGTTCAGTGCCAGGTCACAAGGAGATGCTTATTAATTATAGTTCATAAATTTAAAAATCTCTCATAATGGAAGCACTAATTTTTCAGCAAAAGTAATATTTAATAATCATTAAATAATGCGTATGTGTCTTATTTTCAACCTCAAACTCTTAAAACATCATAAGGGCCACAAAGAGCAAAGGAACAAATTTTGGTATTTTTCCAGAAAAGCATTTTTTCTTTTAAACTAAATAAATGAAAATAAGTATAATCATTCTGGTGAAATCACTTAAGTTTGCTACATTCATCTACATGGCATTTCAATAATAATACATTTTGAAATAAAACTTTCAAGGTACAAAAAAAAAAATTCAGCAGTAAAATTGAAGATTGTATGTAGCTCATTATGATGATCAGTCGGTCTTCTTTTTCATCAGAAAGCAGCTGATAATGCTTAGTGTTTCTCCATTTTTCAAAGACCTGCAACTGAGTTTAGCCCAGTGATGAATTTTCCTGAAAAAAAATACAAAAAATAATGTCAGAGAGGTTTTGTTTCTTGTCACATACTTGTTAGACTGAAAAATTAAAATGGGCTTATCCTCTCCTTTGACATTTATCTTGGAAAAGTACTGGTGTGCTAATGTTTACTCGATCTGGCTACCATCAAAACCACAGTATGGAGACTACTGTACTGTCTGTCTCAGAAAATGTCACTGGTTGCCAGGAAAGTGTTCCATGCAGTATAAAATTGCAACTCTATCATCTTTCCATTTTGAAGGGTGCACTTCCAGCCTATCTTTCTGCAATTAAGTCTCCTAGCTTATTTTCTTTCTATCTATATTTATCACTGATCCTCAAAAGAAAAACTGCTGAATGTCCCTAGGACGAACTTAAAAGTCTTTTGCTGGGCATATGCTGCCCTAGCTGTCTGGAATATACTTTCCTTTCAGCTGAGACATGCACCACCTTTGTCAGCATCTAAGCAGCAGATGAAGATGCATTGTTCCATTACACTTATGACTGAAAACCTGTGGATGATCTTGTCCTTGGTTGTGTAAATAATGCAAAATGTTGTTATGCTTTATGTACCATCATGATATTGGTACATGGTTTAGTTTTTTGTATTTTTTTTTAATTGTAAAATTATGTGTCATATTCTCTAAGCAATCTTCACTATTATTATTACTCACCTTAGTCCAGCTCAGACACTGACACCAGTGTACTTCTTAATTAGCTCATTGGCATAGCGCCTCTGTTCATCAGAAAGTGCAATGGGTTCCTGACTGTTTGAAAAACAGTAAATAAAAGCAAATTAAAGTATGCTGTCAAGAACGATGATTTAGTAACCTAAAGAACAAAGAGCTAATTGCTTGTTCAAAAGCATAAGAGAGGGGACTGAGTTATTTTATTTAAATCACTCCTGATGATTCTCGAATGTTTTGAAATTGTCATTTATGTATTTTATCCAAATAATAATATTAAAACAGGAATAGTGGGACCCACAATTTTTTTTTCTAGTGACTAATTTCCCCAAATCTGGGTGGTCTCTTCCATTCAAATGCACACCTAAGGCAACACAGATAGTCCACAGATATATTTACATGACCTCAGGCAATATAGGTTAATTAGCCATGTCATGACATGATTTTGATCTCTTTTTGCGCTAGCTGATGACAGGAGATTCTAAGTATCTCAAAAATTGAAAGGTATAGCATTCACCCAGATTTGAGGAAAAAAATTTTTTCACAGCTGCTTTACCCAATCACAAAAAAATTGCACCCCACTATATTCCTTTAAAAAAGAAGATGTTTTCATAACTGTGCTTCAGTTAAATACTGGTTAACAGAGAAGTTCCCTGTGAAAGTTGGCTGAGATCACTTTTAAGCAAACATCAACACATTTAAAACGACAATGTTTTTGCTTGCTTGTGTTTTATAAAATAAAAATATGTTTTGCATGCACTCAAAGGCTTTAAAATTAAAATATAGCAACATACTTAAAACTGTACACAGATGAATTACTTTTAACTTCAGAAACTGTAAACATAGACTCTGACTGATGAGTTGAAATCACATCTAAGTCAAAAGTCATATCTGCATGAAACAGCCCATGCATCATACTTACTAATGTCTTTCATTATTTTTCAAACATGGAATTAATAATGATTTTTTATTAATCTTAAAAAACATGAAAGTTTACATGTTGTGCTTTAAACAGTCATATTTGTAGAAAATTTTATTATCTTATATATCAGTCACACAAAATGTTAGCAATTCTCTGTTAGTATTAATAACAGCAATAATATGGTTCGTATATACAACTTAATTGACATGTGAAAATTTCAACAAGGATGATAAGTAGTGTGAATTGTGTTATATTTAGTAAAAAAAAAATCTATCAGTGTTTCATTACATATAACATGGGCTTTTCACAAATTCTATGTCTGCGCAAAATAGGTAATACTTTTAGGTATCCTTTTATGCACAAATTATATTATCTGTTTTTTTCATTCCAGTAAACTGCAACAGATTCATAGATAGCAGTGTTTTTAAAGTATGTGTATATGTGAAACTTTGTATAGCATCAGCTTTGGAAGTGATGAGCAGTAGGTATCTGTTCTACTTCTGTTTATATTTATGAGATTTCCAGTACAGACCAGGTTCATTCTCTTCCCCACTGAATCATCATACATTTAGAAATTCAAATCAATAGTCCTTTCCTCTGAAGGTAAAGGTTTACATCTCGTATAAGTATAGGACTTATTATTTCCATCATCATGGTATTTATTGTGTTTGCTTTTGATGCATTTAAGTAATGTTGATTACTTTAGGTGAGCTGATGAACCTGGCAACACATACGGTGTACATTCTAAACATCCATCACCACCAAGCACAAATGAGGTCCAGTGCTTTCAAAGGCTTACTAGAGAATGTGAACAGAGTGCATATAGTGTTAAGAATAGTACACAGAAAGGTAGCAGTAGCTAGTAGTAAGCTACATAAGCGATGTAGAGATATTTTGCCATACAAACAGCAGAGCACAACACTATCCCCATCAATAAGATTGTTGTTAGCTATACATATTATATGCATACTTACCTAAGCTTCTTTATAAGTTCAACCACGTTAGGAACTTCTTCATTTTCACTGCCAGTCCATAAGCCACCCATTTCAATTACATCAGGTATACAATGATATTCATTTATAATACATAGTTCATGTCGTTACGGAAGCCATTAAAATTCACACACACTACAAACAGGCATATACATCTGGCTTTGTATTAGCATGCCGTGCAGACAAATTTCAAATTTCAACCCTCATTGTGACCTGTTCAAGAGTGAAGACCATATAAAACATTTCAAGTGATTTAGACAATGAGTATTTCTGCTTGATTTCACCACCTAGCAGCAACTAATATAGCTCGAGTACTTACCTTAAACGGGTCACTTGCAACTAATATTTATGCAGTGAAAAAGGGAACAAACATTTCTAGATAATATTTTGATATTTTAGGTGAGTAAGAGGAGGGTAAGGGAAGGTGGAAGAAAAGGGAAATAACCTTTCTCACTCAAAACTTAATAGATTATTAACACTTACAGCTGTAGTTCAAACCAGGACTTGGAACGATGAAGTTTCCTAAACCCATCAAGCTTCGCGTCTTCTTTACTTAAGCTTCTGGCGATGTCCCCAGCACCAGCATGAGGGAACAGAGGCTTGTTGTTAGTGGTGCTCCTGCTCTTATGAAGCTCTGGAGACAGTCGAGTTGGTGGGGAGTGACTACGATAGGCAAATCGTGGACTGGCACTCCTGTCCCTTCCACGAGTGTTGAACGTTTTCCCATTTTTTAAGATTCCTTTTCTGTTCTCACCAAAGGAAACAGGGCTTGGGCTTGGCCGTCTCTTTTTAATGTCAAGCACATCATTAAAGGACACATTTAACCTGTCAGCTGTGACGCTGCGACCTGGACTCCTGCTCATAGTCTGACTTTCTCTAAGACTTTGTGATGTTCTTGTTGGGGAATCTTCATGAATACTATTGAAACAGCTTCCTTTCTGGTTGGACTAGCCGAGTGTTTAGCATGCAAAGAGCTGGCTGTTTCATTTCTACTGTGGTAAGGGCGATAGGGAATGGGTTTCTTTATGGGGAACTCATCTACGGAGGCAGCTGGACCTGATCTGCTGATAGGTGGTGGGCTTTGCATTCTTCTTTTGAAGTCCTCATCTAGATCTAGCTTGTTTGGATTGGGCTGCAGATCTGGGTAGGTGATAAAGTTTACTGGTGATGCATGTGGATCTGGGCTGCTGCACCTATCAGAGGTTAGACTCTGATACCTGGACTTTCTGTGTGGGTAAATTTCTCGATAATTTGATGGAACTGTAGGAGACAAATCTTCCATGCTGTAGCTTAAGTTACGTGCAGGACTTGGAGCAACTTGTGTGATACTAGAAATGTTGGGTGTGCCAGCTTTGGATTGTGTACTAAGGGAAACAATATCATCATTGCGAGTGCTGCTTCGGTGATGACCAGGAGACAGATGGCCATTAGACCAATTTAGGCTGTTGGATTGGTATTCACGTTCAGCCTCATCGATGGCTCCCTTTTCCTGGTAGTTGCTGATGATAGTTTTGACTTTAGACTCATTGTGTGTCTGCTCCATGCATTTAAGTTTATGAAGAAGATCTGTCCGTTCCTCACGCAGTTTATCCAAACATTCCCGCAACTCCCTGATTGTATGTACAGATTTAGAGTGGCTCCTCTTTAAGTCATCCATCTCCTGGCAGACAAAAACATCTTTTGGTTTTATTTATGAACTGTTTGTAACATGCACTTAAAGTTTTTGTTTAATTAAAGGAAGAAACACATTACTCAAATGACTAAGGCACTTGCTAAATGATTTGAATCTTTAATAGCAGTAAGGCCTTAGTATAAAAATAAGAAATCACAGCATGAAGATTTTAAAGTTCATCAGAATAAATTTTGTTTCCATTCACTAAGCTGAGCAAGATAACTATTTCCAAAAATCTGTGTAAAAAATCTCCAGATATCATTGTTCAAGAGGTTCAACACTTATGTGAAAGACCATGAAAATGCCTTCTGAATTAAAATATATCCTCAGTTTCTAACTGGTTGTAGCCTTGATGAGGTAAAGACATCCATGGACTGTGACATTGCACAAAACATATACGATATATCTCTTTGCATGAAATATCTATCTAAAGAACAAAGAAGGGAGAGATTGCATTTACTCATATTTTGGGAAATATCTTGCTATGAGCTCAAAGTAGTCACTTGACAAAAAGAGCCTGCACTCTAGAGGATATGTTTTCCAGTGAAGTTTTTTCTTTGGCATTTTACTCTGACACAGAATATGCTAAAATATGGCTTACCTTCATTATTATTCTGTAAAACTGAAACCTGTCTAGTTTTACACCATTCCATAGTGAAAAGTTTGTAAACTAACACTTCACATTAATGTGAGCATAAAAGCACACTACCTTTTTCAATGAACTGTTCTCAGTCTCTATAACTGAAGCTCGACCATGGAGTTCTGCATTCTGCTCTTTAAGAGCAGAGATGTCAGGCTTATTCTCTGATATGGACCTGTCCAGCATAGACAGTGTATGATCTAGTTCTTCTTCCAATTCTTCATTGTCATCTTGAACCTGCTGTACCAAAAGCTCCAGTTTATGAATACGCTCCTCCATTGCTTGGGATTGTTCACGTTCTTGCTCCAGAGTTGTACGCAGCTCCATATTTTCAGCTTGAGACTTTGCCAGATGTTTTCTGCAGTCATCAAGGACCTAAAAAGAGATACTTAGGTCATAGGTATGTACTTTAGACAATGACTTCAGGGTTGTTAAATGTTGATACAAATGCAAAATAGATTGTCAAAACACATTAAAAATGCACTTGGAGGGTACAGACGAAACATTAAAATAATTGTATCACAATTGTTTATTTCATTTTTTGCAATGCAGATGATTTTAAAGAAAACATGTGTTGCTTACTTCATTTGTCTTTCCTAGTTTGCCTTGAATTTCATGACGAGCATTGTTAAGTTTGGCCTGCAGAATGTCATTTTCAACAATGGCTGATGCCAGTGCCTGCTTCAGTTCAATAGTATCTTCATCACTGAGAGTGTGAGAGGCAATCAACTGCTTATATCTCTCATGGCGATTGGGATCAAGTCCTTCAACACCAGTAAGATCATTTCCCCAGATATCCTGCATTACACTGCGGATAGGACTCTTGTACCCAAGGCTGATGGGCTTTTTCTTGGGACTGGTCTGCTGTACTAGCTCTGTTTCTCTTAATGTTGCTGGGTTATGCACAGCTCTGTCGCTGTCATCACGCAAGAAATCTGAGGAGTCTGCCACCACCTGAGAATTCAAAACTTGCTTTTTTTGGAATGAGTAACTGCCAGGCTTATAGCGCACTGGAGAGAAAGCACATCTGTCTCTATAATTTCTTCCTGGTTATTCCGTTGGAAAGATCCAGAGTTCAGATGCTGCAGTCTAGGTGATAACCGTGGTTGTGGGCTGAGACTTCCAAGCCTAGCTGTACTCTGCCATGGTTTTGAATAATTTTCTAGATTTTCTGTACCAGCAGATGTTGAATTATCTTTTGGAGCTAGAATCATCTTGTTATCAGTTTCCTGAATTTCCCTGTGAAAAGAGTAAGAATTCCTGTGAGCATTTTGTCCAGTGTGATGATCCATGGTCTAGGTGTTCAGGTACTTTTCTGTCTCTGCTAGAACTGGACTGTCTTCCAACGGGTAAAGTGTCAACATGAGCCTCCTCCATGTTTTCGATCTTCTGCTTCAGTTCTTCAATTTCCTTGCAAAGGACTTCAATAAACTTTGTCTGAGCAAGCGAGTTAACATTTCTGGTTTTGACCCATGCACCATCTTGGCGTCGCCTCTGACGCTCCCAAGCTTCTCGTCGAGGTACTCTTCCAAGACCCCCAGTCCTAGTGGCTGCAAACATGGTTTCATCTGACCAGTGAAGTGGGGACATCCTGTCAGGTGTGCTACCAAAGCATGGACTGCCTTCCGGTGACAATGCAAGCCTGAGACTAGTGACTGGAAAACTGACACCGCCATTTTGTCTGTATGATGAAGGCAGAGGTGAAGAACTGGTGTGATAACCAGCAGGACTAGATTCATAGCTTCTTGGTGACAAAGAAGAAGATAAAGAACCTCTTCCAGGGGAATAAGTCTGCTTTGTGGCTGTGTCTCCTCCGGAATGTGATAATTCTTTTCTGCTTCTGTGTGATGGGCTAATCAATGAAGACACACTGTATCTGCCCACAGGTGATCTGCTTGATAAAGATGTTGTGCTTCCAATCTCATTTTCTTGGTGTGGTGATATGGATGGATGTCTAAGGTTTGAAACGACTGAGCAAGGTTTTTATTTTTTCTCTCTGAAAAAGGCAGATTTCTTTGTGGATCTTTAGATCTGCCTAAACCAGGTTCTGCTAGTGGGGACAGATAATTGCTTTGAGCAATGCTTAAAGGGTTCATAGAATTTCCACCATCTTCAGCACAGGCAGATACTGAGCGCTGAGAAGTTTCATGTGATTCACTTTCCTCAAGCACCTTCAGGTCTGTCTCTTCAGACTCTTTCTTCTCTTGTTTACCAGTTTGTGACATTTTTCTACCATTACTGTCCCTGGACATGTTTATATCAACTTCAAGCCGTGCTTGTCTTAAAGCTTCAAAAAGTGCTAAGCTTTCCTGATCCTGTCCTGACTTCATCTTCACTGTTTCATCAGTTCCAAAAGAAGGAAATTTTTCTAACCTTTTCTGTTTCCCAGGATCAAATTTTTCAGACACTAGGCTGCTGCTGTGTTGTCCATTAACTTCTTTTTTGCTCAGATTCACAGAATAGCTGCTCATCTCTTCAGAACTATTTCTTACCTGCCCTTTTCTGCCACCTATACTTTTAAACCCACTGTGGTCCTTTGGATATTCTACTGAAGACTTTAGACGGTTCTTTCCATGGCTGCTGGGGCTTCTTCTTTTTTCTCTTCTGTCTTGTTCAAAAGATGTATATCCCCAAGATGAACTTCTGCCCCCACCCAGATATTCTCTGTTCTGTCTGTTGAAAATTGTGACTACATCGTTTTCATCACTAGACTGTCCCTCATAACTGTCCCTTTCCTCTTTTTTATGCATTTTTGTTCCACGATAGAAATCAGAATCACTTGACAAAGAACGTGCTGTTTTATGTCTAGCCCCTCCAGTGTCATATAACATATCTCGTGTTGATCGTGGTGACAATTCTGTCACAGTAGGTGATACTGTTGGTTCATATGAGAGACGATCCATTGTGTCCTCCCACTGCAGGTAATAATCCTTTGGTCTCTTAATCTTAATCCGGACACTCTTCTCATCTCTGCTCTCACTACTTGCCATTTCAGCTGGCTTCTTCTGCTCACCATTAACAGATTCACCTTTGCCCAGTGACTGCTTGGAACTGCCATCTGCTCTGTATCTTGAAGAATCTTTGAAAGAGAGCTTGTTCCTAGCTTTCTCTTTCTTTGCAGAACTGTAGGCTTCATCCAGGGCACTGCTAGAAAACTCTGACAGCGTCTCAGTTTCTCTTTCACTGTGATTGTGAGTAGCATCAGTATCCTTGTCATCATCTCTGTCGAACTGTGGAAAGTGCTGCTTGACTCGTTCGCTTGATCGTCTGCTGCAGCACCTGCTCAGCATCTGCTTGCAGAGAGCTGCTGTGTTTGTTTGCAGCTACCCTGTCCTTGGTCTCAACCAAGGAATTGGGGGAAGAAGAAAGCCAATCAGAAGTTTCTGCTGAGTCCAAACTTTGACTGGGTATGTTTTCTTTGAGGGGTGGTGGTGAGAGAGAGTTATCCCGTGAAGATACTCTGTCAGATGTGTCTTCACGTTCTGGACTGGACATGTCATCCATTTGTTTCCTGGACTGCTCTGCTTCTGATGACAGAGATCGGTTCCTCTCCTGAATCTGCAATCAACCCATCAATATTGAAATCTACTCAAACTTTGGCCAGTAATGCATTTACATACAATGTTCAGAGTTCATGTACACTTGAAAACAAAAATCTTCAAATGGATCTGTGTAAGAACATACCCGGGACATTGCTGCTTCTTTTCCGTCTACACTAAACATCTCTCGTCTTGACTGTCTGCCAGCACTGTAAACCTGTATACCAATACAAGAAGATTATTCTCTTTCCCTCTCTCTTCTTCCTCACTCAATCTCTAACCAGACAAGGAAAGAAAAACTGTTTTAACTGAGTTTTCCTAACAAATCTTTATTTGTCTGGATGATTTGTATTGTTTTAATGCCTGAAAGACATACATTTGTATTAGTATATAAAGCTTAAATAATGGCTTAAATATGTGCACCTACCCTTTTCTTTAGCAATGACAAGTAAATCATCAAAGCATGTTCATCAACTGTGCCATCAACAATGTCATTAGAGCTGAAACAAGTAATGGGCAGGTGGATAAAAACTAAAACAAGGAAAGGCATATCAAAGTTTTTCTCAATGAAATACATAGTGTTATTTATTTGCAAGCATCAAGAAATTTACGAAAATGAAAAGTGACAAATTTTTCTAATCTCAATGGGCAATTATAATTTGTAAAGTGTGCTCAGTTATGAAAGTTACAATAAAGGAGGAAAAGAACAAAACAAATGCTATAGTTACAAGATCAGGATAAGACAAGAAGTGCATCATAGCAAAATGCACAAACTTCTATCTAAAACCATTCTTAAGGCACACCTACAACATCACACACCCATGTGCACACATGACTGACAGTTCATCTATGGTTGAGCAACTGTATTGCAGAGGATACAATTAAAGCAATTTCAAGTGCCTGTTACTTCTGCTTAACATTTGCCTGAACTCAATAAGTACATGTTCTGGTATGCATAAAACTGAAAGCTTTTCTGGCAATTTGCTAATCACAAAAAGAAGCCTAACCCCTCTGCTTAACACCAGTGACCTTAGTATAAATATGGACAATACTGTTCCCATTATGGACAGCCTGCAGAACCAGCATACAAAGGAAAAAGATTTAAAAAAACAACTTTTGATGCATGCCTAGTAAAAATGGCTCAAAACTAGTGTGTTAATTGAAAAACTATCCAGCTTGCAAAGAAGGTACACTCATTGCTGACCACAATATGCTCAGTGCTTACATTCCATTTAAACTGGCAATCAAAAGCAATGCCTATAAATACCTGAAGGAGTCAACAATATCAGCAGGCTTATTGAATACCACGTTGGGAACAACATAACCATTTTTTAATTTTCCTAAAGTCTATGCTGATCTTTTTTATCTTATCTACACTTAATCAAGAAAATTCCCATCACACTAATGTACAAATTTGATAATGCATATTTGTGATATTACTATAATGCCTCTGCATAAGTTACATCAAGGTTCTATGATAATTCCACCCTACCCACCTCTTAAAAAAAAAATTAGAGATTAGATGATGACTTCAACCCAAGAAAACTACAACCATATCCAAAAAATTCAAGAGATTTAACTCAAGAGTCATATTTTAGCAAAACAAACATAACTAATATCAATTAAATTTAATTGTGTGTTTCCATGAGCTACATATATGCTCTCCTCACAGGACTTGAAACAAACCAAGTTTAGCATATCAGCAGCAGGCTGCAATGTGGTGAACATAACAGAGGATGGACAAACAGAGAATTGAGAAGAGATCGAGGAAGTATTAGCTGTATTTCAGAAAAAGGTGGATCCAGTAATGAAATCAATTTGAAAAGAAAAGTGTGGAGAATTCCAAATGTTGGCATCTGCAAAGGACTTAGTGTTAGCTGAAGACCTCTTCCTTCTAATTCCTGGCACTATATAGCTTATTGACGAGACCACCTCGTCAGAAGCACCACCAGGATCTTTCGGACAAGGTCATGAAGACATTAGTAGCATAGTGTGGGGATTTATAACCAGCTAAACTCAACATAATACATGCAAAAACAAAGTCCTTTTTTTAAACTAGCACTGATGAATAAATAAATTACCTGATGATGGTACGCCGAATGCCATACCGCTCCTCTATCTCTTCTAACAGCTTATATAAATAAGATACTTTGTCCTGTCAGGGAGAAAAGACTGTAGTATTAAAATGCCTTTCTTACAGTTCTTACTTTCTTACTCTTTTTTTGAACAAGGTTTTATTATTTTAACAATTAATTTTAAAAAACATAATGTAAGAAGTTACAATATTTTTGTTACAGTAATTATAATATCATGTGTAATTTTTTCATAAATTATTAATTTACTATAATAATTACTTGTTTCGCAAATATGTGCACATTCTGAACAGATGTATGGTGTATATTCTCATAAACTACATTATAGAGTTTATTCTCCATGATTTACAAACCTCTGACTCTTGAATGTGGTATCCTGCAAACTTATGCAGCAGTTTGATAAACCAGTTTCCTGTGCAGAGGCTGTTGCAAATCATTTAAAACAAATCTCATAAATCTGTTTAAGCTATAAATAACACTTTACCAACAGAGGTAAATTTTAGCTTTCTAAACAGAAGTGATTAAATATGATTCCTTGATCCTTGTGGTTTGATATAATGAAACAAGTGTTACAATGATTAATAATGAATTATTAAATTCATTTGTCAGTCATGTAGTTATACAGTTGTTTATGACCTATAAACATAATTCTAATTTCATATCTTTATACTAATTGCATAACAAACTAACATGCGCATTTTCCCATATGCTTCATTTCATTCATTTAGCTATTATAATCACCCAAAACTTTCTTCTGCATGCATGTTGTCTTTTATCTTTAACCCTCTGTCATAATTCCTTTGAACAATTTTTAATCCAAATTTGAAAAGGATTCTTTTAAGTTCTATGATATTATTTTAAACTAGTAGCTTACTTTAATGTCAAGGTATTTCTATGATCAAAGGCAACTTCCAGTTCCTTTTGACACCACTCAAGAAGATTCCTTTTGCCAATGCCTACACTACGTTGATAGGCATTCTGACCTGAAATAATTTGAAACAATTTTTATAAGTTGGCTCCATGGTATTCTGTCATGATTTTTGTTCTCATCAACTTTTAGTTTAGTTTTCTGTCATGCTCCCATTGAGAGTGCAATGCATGGTCAGCACCTGTCACTGATACAGTGAGAATTGGCTGTCCATGGTGCAAATCTCATCTCAGGCAAGCTGTTCTTTCTCTGCATGGGGCATCTATTTACAGAACTATTTGCCATGACATAGCTCAGTTGCTTGCTCATCATAAAACATCAATTTCACCTCACTGAGACACACATACACTCCCTTGATGAAAGTGACCATTTCTTGGTATAACAAAGTCATTGACCAAAACAGTTTTACCAAGAAAACTTCATTTTTCTTGATAATCCATTTTAAGTCATTCTGCAGACACCCAAGGGAAGTGATCATGTATTTTTTCCTAGCAAATTCTAGATCATCTGACATAAATTTCATGTTTTTATTTTCACATTTACTCACCAATAGAATGAACTCCATAATTAAGAATCAGAAGCCACATCAGATCAAGAATTGACTTGATGTCACCATCTATTACATCTGTATTTGGAAAAGGAAAGACTATTTGTCCTAAAAATTCACAATTTTCAAAACTAATGAATGCACAGTTTTTGACAAAAACTAATAAAAAAGTCATAATTGTTTTTAATTGTTACGACCAGTTACTTTTAATAATAATAATGAAGATTTCTATAGTGCCCTTCCAAAGATTTGCTCACAGTGCTTTACATATATCATACATAGACTCAATCATCAACAAACATATGCACCCACATTCACATATAAAAGACATAGTCACCTACAACACTCACTAATACACAAAATAAAAAACAGACACAGGTTATGCATATTCATGGTCAAGAGAGGGTCACAGGGAAGTCGTTCTGAAAAAATGCGTTTAGACTTGAAGGTGGTAAAAGAACTAGAGTGATGAATTATTTTTAATGTAAATTTACATCAGTAAGTTTAAATAGAAAGTAACTAATAAAAATATTTACAATATATAATGTTGCAATATTAACATATACAAACATATATGGCATGCATGCACACAGTTTTTTTGCACTCTCGTGCGCTCATTCACTGTTATGCATGTGCATGCACACGCACACATATAAACTGAATCAAGTCGTAACAACCTTTCAACTCATGAAATGTATGAATTTCAGTGACTGACCCTGTGCAGATACAGTGACTTTGATGTCATTTTCCTTCATGTGATTCAAGACCATTTGAATGTAAACTTGCTGCTGTGAAGATCCTGAGCCCTTCAGGGACAGGGAAGAAAACTTTAATAAATGCTTATGAATGTACAACTTGGTGTGCATTTCTGAGAAGAAGGACTAGCTGTAGCCAGTTAATTTTTTTTTTTTTTTGTCTTATGAATGATAAATTTATTTAGCCATGTACCTACAGAAAATTAGATTAAAATTGCCAGGTGATGATAGGTTAATAATAATAATGGGAACTTATAATGCACAGAATCATGACCAAGACAGATCACACTCATGTTGTGAATGAATGCCAGTGTGATAGAAGTTTTGGACAATTTGTATGTTGGTCTTGGCTGATTTATAACTGATTGCTCGTTTGAAAATGAATTTGAAACATAAATGGCAGGAAAAGAAGGAATATGTGTATGCATATAAAAAAATATGTATATGGCAGGAATATATAGATAACTGATTATATGTCATGAAACTCTTCAAACATTTTGGCAAACATGACTACTATATAGTATGTTCTTATTATGGTTTCTTTGATTAGACTTTCGTTAACACCAGGGAATAAGCAACGCAAATACTAATTAAATTGGATCACTATCATTTATAAAAGAAATATTTTGTAGACAGTAATTTTAACTTTACAAATTTTATAAATTATAGGCCAAGATGTTGAGACTTTTCTATCCAGATGAAAATAATACATTAAGCTGATTTTTTTGCTTTTTGTTTTTTGGAATCCTTATATAGTTTGAGTCAGCGTCTCAGGCATGAGTCACACCAAAAACTGTGATGGAAAATGAAAATGAATAATTCATGACTTGAATCTCTATGGACAATGCAAAATGATGAGAAAATCATGGGAAATTCTTCCGGAGTCTGTAAACTCAGGTGTAATGGTGACAAACATCATACCTAACTGACTTGGCCCAGAAGGGTCTTGTATTAGCATCCTGTATTACCCTTACACACATTGTGTGATATTTTTATTTTCCATTTAATATTTGTTTGTTGTTTGGCTTTTCTAATCCCGTTTGCCGAACAAATGAAAAAAAGCATCTTCACACAGATGCAAGTAAAATTATCTAATTTAAGTCTCCACATTCCTCGGTTTTTCCAAGGTGAGCCAGAAATTTTTGATCACGCATCTTCTGTCTCTAATTTTCATCTATCTATTCCTCTTCGTGCATCAGGTTGCACATATAAGGCCTCAACCATTCAGAGTCCGCCACCGATGTCGATCAGCTGAAACCCGCTCCAGATGACCCCATGTCCAGCCCTTTCCTTTCATCTCCCTTTCCACTGATCTTCTCCAAGTTTCCTTTGGGCGGCCTCGTTTTCTTCGACCGTCTGGAGTCCATCGTAGGGCGACTCTGGAGAAGTCTGCTGTCTGCTGGCGGATCACATGTCCAATCCATCGCCAACGCCTTGGTTAAACCTGTATGGTGATGGGCTTGGTTTCAAAGCTTAATTGTTACCGATGGTTTTATTGATCGAGCCCATCCTGTATACAGCTCATTCGCTGTTTTGTGAGATTTTTCTATATAAAAAGGGAGGGTGTTACAGATTTTTATTTCCTTTTAGAGGCCTGTTCAATTCAGTGAAGACATCGACATACTTTATTGAAGGACAGTGAGGGCGAGGTCTGCCTCAGTCAGACCATTATCTGGTTATAGCTGATTTGAAAATCGTTAATTGGGGCAGGGCAGTTTTGGAGAAGAAATAACGGCCGGAAAGCTCTTGGCAAAAGCCGGATCGAAATGTTAGGGGTCGAGAATAACCTATATACATATTTACAGACGCGCTTCATGCTAAACTTAATCTGCACCGTGCGCAGTGCACAACCAAGTTGGCTATTAAGCCCAAACACTACAGCTATAGGCTTGTCGACGGTTGACAAGGATATAAACAGCACGGTCACATCTCGATCTTGTTCAAAACAACTGGCATGCACTTAATCATTGGAGTAAGGTGTATTAGAGGGCTTTCACGAAGGCGCAGTACGTGTTCAAACTGTTCAACAAGGATATCGAACTGCATGAACGAGAGACATGTGGTACAAGATATATATATATCTTGATAACTTTGGTGTAAAACTGATATTATTTGTTTTTAGAAATCTATAGATATTTAATTCATTTATTTAAACTGGCCGTAGGCAGTGTTTTAAAAAAAGTCTACAAGCCTACACAGATGTAGTCTGTACCTGACCTCTTACGTTGGTATTATTAAGGTTAACCAAAATTAGATGCAAAAAGAAGTTTGCAGAAATGCAGGCACTGTACAGCTACAGAAAATTTCATTTCGATGTACTCGATTTACAAAAATAAACAATTGGCTTCTTCTTTTTTTCTCCCTCCTGTCAGCCTACATTTTTTTCCGAAAAAAGGGGTCCTTTTTGTCTTTAATATCTTTCTTCGCAATTCTACCCTCCATTTCTATTTTTCCTCTTACCCCCCCCCCCGACCCCAGTCCTGCCCCTTTTCTTCAGTTCTATATGTGGTCCTTTGACAGAACACTTGGCCACTCGCCCACTGCCATGTTCACGAGGGCTCACGCAAAAGAAAGAGACTCTGGAAGTCCGGGGGTTCTTTGTAAGAAGGTATCAATGAACGGAATGAAGGCTAAGGCATTTCTCAGAGCTGTTTAAGAACAATTTATTCTGTGAGCTTATCTAAAGAAATCGGGCTGGCCTTAGAATTTGTTATCAGTCGAAATCCAGCACCGACATAAAATGTACGTAAGCTGCACGGAAACTGAACTTGAGGTAAGAAGGTTCGAGTAGCAATTCATTGTGCAGCCCAGCTACAGCTAAGCGAAAGTCAATCCGTTTTAAAACAACTCATGTTGGTACCATTGATCACCCAGTTTTCTTGCACGCATAAGGACTTTCAATTTTTTATTTAAAGGGTGAACTTAAATGAAATGTGAAAAATCAATGTTACTTGTTTGTCTTATTCAATGCTACATTTTATGTTTCTCTTAACCCCTGTGTATATTAATTCTGTGATGTTCATATTATAATAATAATAAGAAGAATGCAAAATTTGTAAAGCGCATACTCACACTCCTAAGGAGCATGATAAGAATAAAACATGGACAGGAAAAACAAACAAATAGCATAAGAAATATAAAAGAATAAACAACCGTATTAAACGAAGAATAAAATCAAAGACAGAAAACACAACGAGGAACCAAATAACAAGAACAAGAGCTGAGAGCAGCATGATATTACAAAAGGAAGGTTGTGAAAAATGAATTGCATTATGCGAAAGGTTGTTAGGAGTCATGTTTACGGAAGAGGTTCGTTTTCAGTGCACGTTTTAAGGATTCAATAGTGGGTAGGTGGCGGATATGGAAAGCGAGAAAGTTCCATTGTTTCTCTGCACAATAACCAAAATTCCTGTGGCCAGATGTTGTTGAAATTACCTCTTTATTTACGAATGAGAACGAGAAAAAGTTTGGCTTTTGCCCCCCATTTAACTCTTGATCTAAAGAAAGGGAAAAAGAGACATTACGTTACTACAAAACAAAGACATCAATCAAATAAGACAGGGGAAGGGGATGTTTGGTATACTGACTTTCAAACCTCGAATATGATTGTTATAGTTATAGGGTTTATGCTGTTCTGAATACTACATAATTTCTTGTGATTGTGATGCGTCATTTTTCAATGAGTTTTATTTCTTGATAAGTCTTGCTTTGTCGTTGAATACTGAAAGCAGCATATATCGTGATGCTACCGCCGTGTATGCGCGGTTTTTTTTAATTGGTTTGTTTTCTTTTTTCTTTTCTTTTTTTTTTTTTTTTTTTTTTTTTTTTTTTTGTGTCGTTCACTGTCAGCATGTAGCTTGCCCACGAACCACCTCTCTTTCCTAGAGCAACTTCCTATCCCACCATAAATAAGTACTCTGTGCTTTTTAGACAGGTTCTCACTTTTCTCGATTCACCAACCCACCAACCTCCATTCTATTTCTCGCCTGATTAGGGCGAAAGAAAGTATATAATTTCTTCTAAAGGATAGCTAAAATGTACATTCTTGATTCTCCCTATTTCTTAACCACATACACTTCAGAGTTTCTAACTCATCAACCGAGTAAGCGAGGTTTTTATATTATCGACATTCGATGACTCATAATAAAGAGTTAAGAGAACAAAGCCTGAATATGAGGCTACGGTGTTTACTTCCCATAGCATACACCATCCAGCAGGATAACAGATCAGTATTTATGTGCATGTGAGACATAAGTTGCCATGAATAATTGTACAGTAGCATAGCTGTAGCTGGGTTTGCCCCGCGTTCCCAAACACCTTGATTACCAAAACCAATCGAACTATATGAAAACAGATTTAAAACATGAATGGTTCAAACAAGTAACATCAAACGTTAAAACTTCTGCATGACGTGGAATTAAACAGTGACGAGGATACACTATAATCACAAAATAATTACATAAGCACGCAAACCTTGTAAGCAACGAAACAAAATAATAATGTACAGATTGCGCAGACAGTACCTGCGACTGGGTTGGTCTAGACAAATGTCATGAAAAATAAATCAGTCATGCCTGGAACCGCAGCAGATGTGTAATCATTCAACAGTTACCTGTGCTTTGGCCACAAGGTCGGCGTTCGGTGCGAGGGCATCGATGAGCTCACACATAATGCGTCCATCCTGCAAAGCTGCCACATTGTCCACTGGCCGGCTAGACTCACGGAGAACTGAATTGACCCAGCTCAGGTACACCTGTATACAAGACAATCCATGCCTGCTCATGGGGAAAAATGCAGTAATAAAAACTTCGGCAATTATAAAAGCCATACACAACAGCTGCTCATGAACAGCAGTTTTAGCTATTGGCCAATATAAAATGTGCGAGTGTGTCAGTGTGTGAACCATTCGATATTTGTGCTTGCACTTTGAGATGGATCGATCTGCGTCTGTAGGTACGGGTGAACATGAGTAAATCTGCCTGTTTTGTACTGTACTAGCAGAGCTTCATAGGTTGATTTCTCTCGCAAACTCAACCGTAATGTTATTGTCAACTGTGCTGCATGTGAGGCAGGCCTAATGCCACCCGAAGCGTCAGTACAGCAAATTTAAAAAAAAACTCTAGATGCAAGCATGCGATGCACGTGTAATCAATAAGCACTCCTGGTTCTCTCTCTGTTCATTCTGTCTCGCGTTAAATGCAAAATAAAGTTGTTTTGTTGTTGTTGTTTTTTGTTTGTTTTTTTTTTTGTTTGTTTTGTTTTGTTTTTGTTTTGTTTTGTTTTGTTGTTGTTGTTTTTTGTCTATGCTGACTTGCCCCCTTCTTCCCTTCCATATAGTACACCATAGTGTACTAATAAAGGTTATAGGCCACACGAGCCATATCAAGACAACAGATGACTGCTAATAATGTGCTTGGATAAGAGAGCGCACATTATTATACTCAATCTTGGACAAAATGCTAGAAGAGTATGTCCCATACACCCTTGACATCCATTTTCGCGTAATATACTGCCTACAGATATTTTGCTTGTGTATACAGGATAAGGCTTAGCAAACAATTTAGATCTAACCCTATCCCTTATGTCAAACCCAAGGGTAAATAACTGGACTTGAAAAAAGTAGCTACTCCTGGCTATTACATAGGATTTATCATTTTTGTTAGGTAATTAAAATAAACTGATTATTACAAGGAACCCCGAGACTCCTGTCTACTGCTGGTAGCGCTCATAACCACCTCCGACACCGACTATGCATTTTCCCTAGGACGTTTTTCAAAATTATTTCCAATCACTCTGAGCTGTCAAAATGGTATGTGTGTTCTAAGCTAAACCTATACGAGACTTCTCGAAGACAGTGGAGTTGCAAATAGGCAGTTAGGCGTGCTTCTACAGATACCCTTTGCTAAGTGTAACAATGTTTCAAGCCTTCGAACTGTAAAAATCATACAAAAAAGGAGGCAAACCTTTGCAGCATAAAAGTTTAGTCTCCTGCTCATTCTTGCCTACAAAGACACAAGCGCTTATGTAGTATTTGCATACGATGACACTGTGCACACACACGCACACACGCGCGGCCCACGCACTTAAACCCTGGGCACTGTGCTCCTTTAGCCCTCTGTAAACACGTTAAGTCTGTATAGCTGCCGACTATCAACAGAACTACCAACTGGCTTCTGTGTGTAGTCCCGAAGGGAAATATTACCTGATACACTCAGTTCCCTTGAGACCTGTAATTTTCAAGCAAGTCTTTCTTTTCCTAAGAAAGACTGCGGGAAGCTAATAACAGCTCATTATTCTGTGTTTTAAATTTTGACTGCTTGTACCAGTAGTATACATTAGCTTTTCTAATTTCTTTTTTGCTGCACAAACAGAAACCTTCCTGACAGAATAATATACACTCCGTAAAAATTAATGACTTCTTCGGAAAGAATACCCACTCAATAAAGATATAGATATGTATTGGGTGGGAGGGAGGGAACAGAAAGAAAAACATTGCAACTTCTTAACAGGGGAGAATATTAAATTTCTTCCAGCAGCCACAAGCATTAATAAACCTGAAAAATCAGTTCCATCTTGTTTTACTTCTACACATGCCACTAGTGATCGGTTATCTGACGATGGTTATCAAAGCTCTGTGTGCACGTATTACTCGACACACTACGCTGAGACCCTGCGTTATGTATAATCGAAGTGAACCTACGCAGTCCGAGTTAGCCTGCTCAAATAATTTTTTTTTATCTATTCTTCTCTGAAATCACGATGACGAAGTTTGACATGTTGGAGCACCTTTGACGACGACTTGTGTTAACATACCATCCAACTTTATCGTTGAAATCAAAGTGAATCTGAAACGTACGTCTTAAAAACACTATGCACGCATGTAGTGTGGTCGATCAAGAACTTTACACATCCGTGGGTCGATCCAGTTCAACACACTGCGCAAAGAAATACATAGACATCGGCCCCTCTTGCGTTGAAATGGTTTGCTTGAGTGAAAGGATAAAAGGAAGGTTTTGAAATTTCCATGAGCTTTTGTGGACCTACGACAATTCCCTTGAGACCTGCTAACAGACAAAATGGAATTATTGAATGCTTTATTTGCAACTCCAGGTGGTGGTAAAATACACCTTGTCAAAAAAGTATCTTACGTGTTTGAGTGTGCCACTAGTGTTTATTCTCATGGAGCTGTGAAACAAAGAACGTTATAAACAAACATATATGTATATACCATCACTTTGCAAAAGTCGAATACTCTCAAATTGATAAGGGATATGAAAAAACTAGCATAAGAGAGAGAGAGGTCTCTCCCTGATGTCTGTGGCAAAAATCCCTGGCTATGCATTGGACTGAGAAGAATTATAAAGTCTACAAAAGTCAGAACATAGTTTCCTGGAAAAAACTGATGTCTCCATCCTTCTTTCAATGCCGTTTTAAGGGACAAACAATGCATCGTAATAAAGATCGCGAAACCTTCCCAACAGCAAAATTCATACACATTCAGGCATAAATCCTTCTCTTCCTCTTGCCGCGAGCCCTCACACACACACGCGCGCGTTTCTGATGTGTGATGAAACCATTATCACTTTTATCCTCTTCTTCTCCCTTCTTGCGCAACTACAGTAAAACCTCGATTATGCGAACTTTGATGTAATGATTTCCTCATTATAACGTTCGTTTTCGGCGGTCCCGGCGAAAGCCCCATATACCCAGTGCTTTTTAATCTCCGATTATACGTTCCTAGAATACAGTGATACCTCGGTTCTCGAACATAATTCGTTCCGGGAGGACGGTCGAGAACCAAATTGTTCGAGAACCGAAGCAATGAAACCCATAGGAAATAATGGAAACTGGATTAATTCGTTCCAAGCCCCAGAAAATGCCTATTTACTGGCCTAATTTGTATATAATATGTAGAAAAACATGAGTCTCAACAAGAAATAAGAAATAAAAGTGTATTTATTAAAACAAAAAGAATAAATAAATAAAATGTACTGTACAGTACAGTAAATTGTGTTTCATTTACTGTACCTGTACCAAACTTTATGGCAGGAGGGAATGAATGTGGAGGGAGGAGGGAAGGGGGATGGTTATTGTTTTGAAGGGGAGTCCTCTTCAATAAAAACAGAGGGTAACTGCTCTTCGGGTGTTTCTGTTCCTCTTTTGTATCTTTGAGGAGAATCAGAATCTTGCTCTGCAGTTGTTGTCTGATTTCTTTACGGAAGAATTTGTCAATTGTTTGCTGTTTTTTTCTCCTTTGCAAAATTTTGCGGAAAGTGGACATAACATTGTCATTAAAAATGTTAACTGCTCTATTTGCTACCACTTTATCAGGTGATGTTCAACAAAATTTGCGATTTCTGCCCATTTTGCACACATTTCATGACTCTCTCCACAAAAACGTGACTCTCTCTCTCTGCACTCACACTGATGACGCAAGCAAGGCGCGCTGGGCCGAATGAACGCCATTCGGCTCAACTCGGCTCATCTCGGATGTTCGGATGTTCGAGTTCCAAATATTTGTTCGGATTCCAAGACAAAATTTTCTCGAATTTCCTGGTCGAATACCGATTTGGTCGAAAGTCAAGGCGTTCGAGAACCGAGGTATCACTGTATTCGTTTTCCTCAGTTTAACCATGGACGTGTATTTATGGACTGATGTCTGATGCCGACATTCACTCTTGGCCTCTTGCAAAGTGACCCGCTGTTAGTCCCGGCGAACCGTAACGAAGAATGTGAATAAACCGGAAGACATGTCGTCTAAGACCTCGTTTTAGCAGTTAACTGGGAAAAAAAATCGTTTACCAGCAGTCCAGGGATATTAGTTCGCGGTATAACGTTCGTTTTTCCTGGTCCCTCTAATGCATGTACAGTACATATCGTATGCAATCTGACTTCAATCTAGCGATTTCCCTTTAAAAAATGAAGTTCTACGAGATGATTGGGACAGATTAACCTCGATCTGGTGCATCTGAATTCGACTTCGACTTACTTGCGGTAAGAACATTTCTGCTCAACCGTTTCTTATGTGAACTGAAACCAACTGATCGAAAATTTACTGTACTGACAAAATGACGTTATGGAAGAGGCCGTCTGTTTACGACATGTAAATGGATTCTTTACTATCCTCCATCTGAGGAAGCAAGTATATAGACAGGTTTATAGTTATAATGCAAGGAAAAGCACTCACAGAATGCATTTGTTTCTTTTATTTTATCAATTTTGAAGGCGCTTGTGCTGCTTAGTGAATGAAATTTAGCTATATACGGGGTACCGCGCTTTAAGCTTCGTCTTATTTATTGCTTCTAAAAGCTGTTTTTCTCAATGGAACCCATAGCTGCATTTTCACTCACGTTTGCTCAAACGGAACTGTGCAAAAGAACTGCTTTCTCTCTGGCGGTTAACGACTCGGGTGTCAATAAATGTCTACCAACCCTGACAAACGCTTATTCAAGGCTATGCATGGTGCGATGCCTGTATTTATTCTATCTTATCGGTAGTTTCGGGAGCGTTGGTGTCCATAGATATATGCAAAGACATTGAGAGAGGCTTTTATCAAACCTTAGCAACGGTTACCCAGTAAGAGTTTCAGCGCTTCAGAACAGGGGCAGGAGTTAGAGATCTTCGTAATATAAATAACTAAACAAGATGTACAAGTTGACTTTATAACAGCAATATAAACAGTGGCAGATGTCGATGTGTTTGCTTTGTGCACACGGGTCTAAGATTGAGTGAAAAAAAGAAGGAATGGAGAGGGAAATTAAAAACAAAAAAAGAGTGGATACATATAATTAGATGGACCAGGAAAACGGAAAGAGGAACATATGGAGGGAGAGACAGAAGTCTAAATGTATGCCTGGGTGGTAATTGCTTTTCGTTTGCTTATCATTCTCTGTCTGTTCTCTCTTTCTGGTATTTTCTATTTCTACCGCCGATGCCCACCACTGCAAGTACACAAAGACAAGCACACGTCGACGAACAACAATTATAATCGATCAATGAGACTGCAAGTCAGGTTTTCTCCCTTGCGGTCTAAACTCGGGTAAGAACTATTAACAGGCAATGAAGTGAATACAATCCAGAACAATGTACTTCCTCCCCTTCATGATGACCCTTATTTTTTCATTAACTTTTGGCTCTTTAGTCTCTGCATGGCTGGTTCACAAAGCTCAGTATCAGGAAGAGTAGGTCTCGAGCTATCGAGCAGGCCGCAGGGTGAAAGTTTGTCCATAACATAAACTTTTATGCCTGACTATATAAATAAATACCGTTTGTCTGATCCCCACCATATGTGGTAGGAATGTTCACTTTGATTACTTTCGGTCGTGGGTTGTGTATGATAGGTGTTACCGATGTCTTCCGTTTAAATTATGGTGATGACCGAAATACGTTGTTTATTTTACGCAAAATTAACATGGACAACGATGTAATCTCTCTCTCTCACACACACACACACACGCAACATACCATGCAAACTTGTTGTTTATAGAACATGTATGAGAAAAAGATAAGAGTGATAGATTTGCTTCACTCCCCAGAATGTCGTGCACTCGTTGCTAAAAATGAGCCGTTAAGTTAGGAGGCATCAAGAGCACACGTGTTTCACTAGTTTTGCTGTACTGATGTCGCGCATGAGTAATTAAGCTAGACTCAAATCGAAAGTGGCGAACATGACTGCCGAAGCGTAATTAATAGCGACAAAAAAATGAAGCTGGACGACGGCAAGTACGTATTACTACATGCTCGGTTCTGTCTGCTCTTGCATTACACGCCGCTCGTTTTTGTGGGTGATGTGGGGATTCAACAGCTTCAAAATGTTTTTAAAAAAGTCACCTTCGTTCATGTCAAGAAAATATGCATCAACTGTTTTTTGCATAAAAGATTGGATTTGGAGCTCTAAAATGTGACCTATAATCCATAACTTTTACAAGTCTCTATAATCACTAATTTTTTTTAAACTATAAGGTATACGTAAAAACACAGCATGATATACTAAAAACATTTTACGATTTTACAAGACTAATACTATTGTCCCACAGTGCACTTAATAACTACAAAAATTCCCTTGATTAAGTAGCTTATATATTTGTGATTGGTTAATAGCAATATTTTTTAAAAGCTATACTTTGGCTTCTCCTTGTGAACTGTTGTGGATTTGTTACACATTCATTTGCAAATGTTTTTCTCCTGAGATGGGAGGTTCACAAAACTATGTATACTATATACATGGTTATATATATTAATACATAATATACAACATTATTATTGTAACTAGACAAGAGTACGTGTCTCTTAATTCTTCTTCACCTCCTCCTTACTCTTTTGCTTTCTATTTCTCACTTATACAAACACCTGTATGCATCCATGCACACACACAAATGCAAAAAAAAAAAAATAAATAAATAAATAAAAATAAGGTACATACATATATTAATGAGATAAATTTCACTCTGCATTTATCAGCAAATACTACAGGCATGGAAGGTATAATTAGAGGAGTACGTATTTTCACAATGCATAAATAGTGTTAACCATAGTAATTAAAGGAAGCCACAGTTAAACTAAAGCTATAAAAAAATATACATGCATAAACTTTTCCATTAAAGCATTTGAAACTGTGAAAACATAAGAGAACTGTAAAAGTAAATTGTGTTTGATTTATGATTTATAGATACTCGATCACAGCCTATTACTTTTTATTTACTGTATTCAATCATACAGTATTTGCTTTTAAAATCTTCACACATTTACAATAGCCACGCTGCATTGTTCACAATTTTTCTTCAGTGGGTTCTTAAGAGTGTCAAATTTATTCTTGGTAGATCAACGAGAGCACCTGTACTGTCAGTGGCAAAATAAATCGTAAATGTACATGGGAAATTTATGAGCCATTTACGATCGAGATAGGGTTATGAACGCATACAGAATTTAAAGGCTTTTGTTCCGATCCTCATACAAGTATATCTGTTCAGAGGGAATATATTTTATTCACATTGCATTTTAAGAACGGTATTTTGTTTTTGTTTTTGCTTTTATTATTTCAAGCTTTATTTATTGCTACCTAAGTAACAATTCGAGAACAGACGTTTGGACATGATTTGGTACACATTTGGACACCTTGTTATTAAAATCTAACACTGAATACACCCGCGCTTATCGGTGCCCGGTCAGACTCGATAAGGGGTTACACCTGCATGATCGAACGTGTTGCAACAAGCTTGGAAATAAATACTGTTAAATAAGAGCTCAAAGTTCTACTACGGTCTAAAAACTGCATTAAAAGTAGAAATTTACTACTTACTTGTAACACTGACATTCTTGCTAATGATAGACACTACATCTGTAGCGCAGCTTGATTTGAAAACATATAGTTAGCAGGCAGAGCAGGCGCGTAGCAGCAGACGCCAAGCTCAAGCACTTGCATGACTACCATTTGCTTGCGCATGCGTGACGCTTCTCCTTCGGCAGCAGACGACATAATTTTCGGCCGGGTGTGCTTGCAGTATCTACTTATCCTGTCATTTTTTTCATTAGCGATTCAAAAGAATTTTTCAAGAAACTGTCTTTAAAATTTTTTGCAATGTATAAACATAAGTGTAAGCATATACACACAGATCTCACTTCGATTACACACAGAGATTAAAAATAGACAAGTAAAACATGTTGTTTAAGACTAGTCAATATAAACATTTGTTTTGTCATTGGGCCATAGGTAATCCCTACAAATAGGACAATCAGATTCTATATAATTATATAATGATCTAACATGTACAGCAAATGATTCCTAAATCAGAATAGTTTGTCAACTTCCTGTAATATTCTCAAAAAGCTCCATAATCCTTAAATGGTCGATTTCTAATAATTCTGTGTATACTGTGGCTTCAGTACAATCGATTTTATTTTATTGGTTTTTCGGTTTTGACAAGGAAAAGAACATAAAAAGCTCATCGTAAGGTGCGATGTGTTTGCCTGTTTTTTAGGTTTGAAAAATTCAACCTATTTTGCGCTAGAAAGGTGTTCACGTTAGATTGGATACGACCAGGTCTGTATGTAATGTATCACTACTAGTATTAGCGCTATGAATGTAGTATGGCTGGACGGCCCGGGTGAATAATAATATGAAAGTTAATGCTAATATTTATAAATTTATTGTGTGATTTGCTCTGTAGACGGTATATTGTTCTCTGTAATGATTTTATCAATGCTACTGTTTTGTCTTGTCTGCAGTCCGAGACTTCACACATAACGCAGCGACGGTTGACAACTACATTTTACGTTTTAGTGATTAATAGTAATAATACTAGTAATGCTCGCAATCTAGAAAAATCTGTTTCTTTTAAAAGAATTAACTTCAGATAAATATATCGTGGTGTCGGGTGTAATAATGTAGACTCGTAAGAAAACATTTGCTTTTACATAAAATTTCATGGCAAATCGATCATGGTTATTGAAAAGTTTCCATGTCGTGGCATCAAATTAATGTTTGTCGCAGGCAGTTAGGGAACAGCAAAGATTTTGCCTTAGTATTTTTGTGAATCGTTACTAATATAGTCATGTTCAGAGTTTATTTATTTATTTTGTCGAAGTGTTGGGTTTACAAGATTATCAATAAAAATTATGACAGATTGATAGATGGCCTCACAGACATATCAATACATTTAATAGTTTAAAAGGTAATAAATTTTTTTTTCAGGATTGTTAACTTCCCTTTCACAACAAACAGAGGGATTTAAAAATAAATTTCAGCCATGGCTAAAAAATTCCTTCATTTAAGATGCCATGCTGCAGTTTAGCAACAACAAAAAAATGAAAAAGGCTGTAAATTTATTTTCTTTTGGACGTGGGAGATGACATATGATTCAAATTGAAAGTCAGCACAGTTGTGTACCAAATGGATACAGTTCGTCCAAAGATTGCCACAGGAAGGGAGCATCCTGCTTACAAACATCCACAGCACGCTCAAAAGGCATTTGAACTACTAAATCAGATGAGAAAGTAAGTGTGAAGCCTTTGTTTTCAAGGTCTTTTAAGCAGGTATTGTCAAATTGTAATTTATTCATCTTTTACTTTAATACCAGAACAAAGTTGGAAAACTACTATTTGAAAAAATGTTATTGTTTTTAATGATAAAATTAAATCATAAGTTTTTTTAATAACTGAGCTTCTGAAAGAATAAAGTTAGTGGTCTCGAACAAAGTGGTTAATGAATTGAAATATATATTTAATTTAATTACGTAATATTTTCATGCTTCCCTTTGATGTTTTTCAGATCTGGCTTGCTGTGTGATGTAACCTTGGTTGCAGGGGATGTAGAAATCTTGGCTCACAAGAATGTTCTTTCAGCATGCAGCCAGTATTTTTATGCCATGTTCACAGGGGAGATGGCTGAATCAAAGTCTGATTGTATCACTTTGCAGGCCATTGACCCTAAGGCACTTTTACTTCTTGTTGATTTCATCTACACATCAGAAATTTATGTCACAGAAGAAAATGTACAGGTATAAACTTGCTTCTAGCATTTACGATTTGTGATTCTATTGTTAAATCTTCTATTGGAAGATTGAAAATGATGTTTCAAATTGTAACATAATTATAAATAGGGAAATAAAACTATTTTATAGTCTGCTGCTAGTAAATACAAAAACAGACAAACTATACACACTTTATTGAAACATCTTTTCTTGTTGTTATATTTGATATTGTATTCTACATGTTATTTTTCAGACATTGCTGCCGGCAGCAAACCTTTTACAGATTACAGAAGTACATGATGCTTGCTGTGAATTTCTGACAACCCAGCTTCATCCTTCTAATTGTTTGGGGATTTGTGATTTTGCTGACATCCATGCTTGCAATGATCTTCTCCACCACGCACAGACATACATTGAACAACATTTTACGTATGTCATTTTAAAAAATAAGTGATGATAAATTTGTTCATTTCCTCTAATGTATTTGCCATGATGTGGCCATTGTTGTTGACATGGCATTAAGCTACAACATACAACTATCCTAAAACACATTTGTTTTGCATGTATATCATAGATATATATATGTGTGTGTGAGAGTATATTATATATATAAATATAGTGCTTTAACTTAAAATCTATGGAAATAATTTTTCTTCATAATAGTCAAAACAGCAATAGCTGCATAATTTGAAAAATATAGCTTCCTTCCTGGTTTTCTTTGTAATTTTATATGCTATGAATATATTCACTAATGAAGTAACAGTAATCATGACCTTGAGACCTTTTTTTTAATCCAGGGAGCTGGTGCATTATGATGAGTTTTTGTCCCTGAATGCAGAACGCGTTGCTAAGTTAATATCCAGTGACAGACTGACTGTTTCTGCTGAGGAGCAAGTAAGGGTATCTATTAAATGCTGAAAAAAATACTTTGCATACATAGCATTTTATTCTTTTGCAACAATAAAAATTATTGAAGCAGTTCTGTTTTTATTTATTTTTAATTTTTATATTCATTTTGTGATGGTTCATTATTAAAAAACAGAGTAAGAGGTTAGAGTCATTGGTCATTAGACACATATTCCGCTTTACATTAATAGATATCATTGGTATGGAGAGAAATAATTCACATTTTGTCTCTTTTTGTGTTTATATAATATAATCCGTACGTGTATTTTACCTCCCAGGTTTATGAGGCTGTGATGTCCTGGGTGAATCATGACTTACATAGGCGGCAGGAACACCTTGAGAGATTGCTTGAGCACGTGCGACTGCCACTAATGGCACAGGACTATATAGTGCAACGGGTAGAAGAGGAACCACTTATCAAAGGAAATTCTCGCTGCAAAGACTTTTTGATCGAAGCCATGAAGTATCATTTGCTGAAAGTTGAACAGAAAATCCTTTTTAAGACTCCGAGGACTCAACCGCGAAATCCTATTGGACTTCCAAAGGTTTGTTTTTCTTACAAAGATAACTGTGGATTTTGTGTACAGTTTTCTATTTTTACAAGTTAGTTGCCATTGCATTCCTACTAATACCTCTTTATAACAAAAATCTATTACACAAGTTAAAGTAGATTCTGTGAATTACTTTATAAAATTTTAAAAGTAATGATATGTTTCCTTTTTCACCAGTATCTTGTGTACATGACTATACTTGTAAGTGCATACATATGCACAATAAAGGGCTACTCATAACTTTCAGAACTATGTTTTAGTTGGAAAGAAAGTAGCAGTGCCAAGTAGCTGGTACCAGCATTTTAAGGTGTATGAGGTCATTTTTGAACGTTTTGATGACTGCTGGCTTCTGGGGTTGACAGTTCTGTGCATTGCAATGGCTTAATTGAAAGAATGATGTGTTTGTTCTTGATTTTTTTTTTCTTTACGGGTAAAAATGGTGACAAACTAACAAAGGGCTGTTAGATAAAAGGGTTGTAGGAAAAGCTCTAGTCTGTTGATTTGAAACATCTAGTCCCCCTCCCATCGGTATTTTTGAACAATCTTTTATATGAGTCTGTCATGCACACACATTCATATACATACACATACATATGTATGCGCACACACACAAACACATAGCTGATGGCTTATTTGTGTGCAACCACTTTTCTTTCTTTGATTCCGGTGTCTTCAATTCTTTTGCCTTTATTGCTTCGCAGTGTTCACTATGGACAGTTTCCTGACTCATTTAAAGACCCGTCTCTTTCATGAATACCTTCAGTAACTGGTCAGCTCGTAGTCCTATCTTTTCTAATCATCTCTCCCATGCTGACATCACCCCAACTTTGTTTTTGTTGTTTTCAAGCTGTTCTGATATATTTGTTGTTGGTACTACTCTTTTGTTAAAACACATTAAGCTCACTGCCAAGTTAGAGAAATATGTTATTTAAATAAGTTTTTATTATTATTATGATCTACTTGTGTAAAGGTTCTTCTTGTTGTTGGTGGTCAAGCACCAAAAGCCATCCGGAGTGTAGAATGCTATGACTTCAGTGAAGATAAGTGGCATCAGCTGGCAGACATGCCATCAAGGCGTTGTCGTTGTGGTAAGAAAGTGTATATGTTAATGTTGTTATGGTATTTGGTGATTACTATGACTGGCTGAAAGTGTGATTGTTTTCAACTTAAGAGTTGAAAATGGTCAGTGTATAGATCGCTTTAATTTACTGGTAGATTTTTTTTTTTATGTTTCTCACAAGTAATGTTTAAACAAATTAAGCCCATCTTAAAGATTTGCCAACCTTAGTTGTTTTTTCATCATGAAAGCTTTCTGACAAACATACTTTCATTTTCTTTTCTAAAAAGTTTTCTTTTATTCAAGAGTATAAATTATTGTTCCTTTCTTGCAGGACTGGCAGTTTTGAATGGCTTGGTTTATGCAGTTGGTGGATTTAATGGTTCGTTAAGAGTGAGGAGCATTGATGTGTATGACCCAGCAAATGACACATGGAATTCATGTCCAAGCATGGAGGCAAGACGAAGTACTTTAGGGGTGGCCGTTCTCAATGGCCATATTTATGCTGTTGGAGGCTTTGATGGGGCCACAGGTATTAATTAAAGCTTAACTTATGTTTATATTTTTTTTATGGTACCAATTTTCATTCTGTTTTACTGTTTGTTTGGGTCTCTTTTTTTGAAAGTTCATAAATTGTAAAACTACATTTAGTTTGAAAAAATAAAAAGGAAAAGAAGACTTTCAAAATTTTGTCACTAGAATTTCTAATTTACATTTTTACTCTGATGATATGTTTATTTAAATAATCTATGGAGAGACAGACTGCTTGTGATTGTGCATGTGATGTTTGGCCCCCATCTTTCCCAGGTCTAGACTCTGCAGAGTATTTTGATCCACGTACAGGAGAATGGAAGACAATATCTTGCATGAGTGTGCGACGCAGTAGTGTGGGTGTTGGGGTTGTTGGAAGTAAGTCATTGATCATCATATTTCTGTTAAAAACAGAGCTATGCCTTTTAATTTTCTTCTAGCCTTCCTAATTAAACTGATTGGACTGTATTAATTTGCAGGTTTTTGATCAAGATTCATTTACTATCCTGAATGTCTGCAGTTTCTTCTGTATGATGAGCTTTGGAAAATAGTTTTCATTCCATGTAGTTAAAACCTGCATGAAACTTCCTATCAATTTTACTAGGTTTTGATTGGAATACAAATGTTTTGCCCTCATATGTGCTTATATGAATTTTGTGGTTCATTTTGTGCAATGACTTTTTTCCCATTGTCTTGTGTCATGAAGTTAGTGAAAATCTCAATTTGCACCACTATCACAAAAAGTACATAAAGTCTTAAGGTCATTATTGTTGCAATATGTCATTTCTCCATCCAGTTCTTCTGGTGAAATTTTATTACTCAGTACTGTGTTTTTTTATGTTTTAAAAGGGTTTTTATGCTTTCTCAGATCTTCTCTATGCTGTTGGAGGATATGATGGTGCATCAAGGCAGTGTCTAAGTTCAGTTGAGTGTTACAATCCTTTGAATGACTTGTGGATGATGGTGGCAGACATGTCATGTCGACGAAGTGGAGCAGGTGTGTTTTGACTGGGTTTCACCATAGATTTATCACCTGTGGCCATAGCTATGAAGTGAGGTGAAACATTGCTCTGGAGCAAAGTGGGGAAACTAGGAGTAGTTGACTTGTCTCTCAAGTTGCAAAGCAGAGTGCAGACACACACAGACATTGCTTTACTACCTTATGCTAGTGGCATCTTTGCCACTGCTTTGTAACTACAACCCCAGGTATAAAGCTACATCCCTAATTTCCTGACATTGCTATGAAGACAAAATGCTTGCTTTAAAATTAGGGCTTCAGGTTAGTTTTATGCTCATAGAAAGTAACCATTATTTGTACTTTTCACTTTCAAAGAGCAGTTACACGTGAGAATGCAAAACAAAAACATTTAGTTAAAAAAAAGAAATAAATAAACCCCACCAAAATAAGAATTCATTTCTATTCTGTTATGGACACAAGGTGTTGGTGTTGTCAATGGTCTGCTGTACGCAGTAGGCGGCCATGATGGACCTCTTGTCAGAAAGAGTGTGGAAGTTTACAACCCAGACACCAACTGCTGGTCACAGGTGGCTGACATGCACACTTGTCGAAGGAATGCAGGTGTGTCAAATACTGTTGTTACCAAGGGTGAAACAATTCTTCAGTTTTCATTGCCAGCCTCAATAAGGATACATTGGCTTTCACAGGCATACACTTTGACTCTTAACAGGCATAGCATAGTAGTTTGAATAGTTTGGTTTTGGAAGCGTACTTCAGAATTTCTTTTCAGTTAAATAGATGCAGAAAAAGAAAATCATAGCTAAATGCATTCTTTGATTTCGATTCCATTATAAGCACTCCTATAAAAATGTTAGTACTAATTTATATCTTTTTTTTTTTTTTTACCAATTTCTGTGTGGTCAAAAAGTTTTGTCTAACTCATTGCAAACATGCTGTTAAAGTTTCATATCTGCCTCTGAACCCATATAAATGTACAAATTAATCAACACATCAGTTCTGACATAATAAACATAAGGAGGATAATGAACTGATAACAAAGGGTTAAAGGTAATGAGTAGTAAATTGTTTTCAAATGATTTAATTTGGTACATGTACTTATAAGCCTTTGTATATTGCCATTCTCAACTGCTTGGAAAGGGTTTAGAATCCCAGTACATGCACCATCACTAAAGTAGAAAAGCTGCCATGAAAATGTTATTAAACCTCTCACATGATCTGTGATTGCATAAATGACAGGTAGATCATTGCCTAGAAAAGCAAATGCAACTTTGTTACAAACTAATGATAATGAGATGTTTTATTAACCTATAGGTTATTTTATGTGTATTATTTTAATGTGCAAGTCCATGAATGATTTCTACTTTCTCCTGTTTTTAACCTCCTTCATTCCAAATTGTTCATTCCATCAGGTGTAGTGGCAACAGGTGGCTACCTGTATGTGGTAGGTGGAGATGATGGTTCCTCCAATCTTGGATCTGTGGAAATGTTTGATCCCCAGTCTAACACATGGACATTGCTGAACAGTTCCATGATGACCAAGCGGAGTTATGCTGGCGTGGCTATCATAGAGAAGCCAACTTTGTAACCAAGGATGCTTGCTGATAGTCTTCAGTAACATCTGGGATACATTGCATGTGTTCAGAAAGGTGTAAACAGCAAATAATGGGCAAATAAGTGTGCCGAGTGTATGTGTGTGCTCATTTTTATTTGCATTGTATGTGTGAATGTATACTTGCACCAGTCTGTATATATAAGTGCATGTGTGTGTGTGAGAGAGAGTGTTTGTAGATGTGAGAAAGAGGAAGGAGAGAATTAATTTATATTTCATGTCTACATAAAAGTTCTGAGGCAAATTTTAGGGAGATTGGAGAACAGCTGATTTTGGTGCACTTTTGTTATTCACTACAAGAAGTGAATGCCGTATTTTGTCTTAAGCTAAATCGGCGAGGATACATATTTTGTATCATTCTGCCAGAAGGGATTTTTGATTTCTGAATTAATGAATCTCTTTTGAAAAATAAGATGCTTTGGACAAAAAAACCAACGAACACAAATCCGCTTGCTTAGACATATACATGTAGATATTGTAAATTTTTTAGATATGTTCTTTTGTAAGTTAAAAACATGCAAAATATTTCAGAACAAAAGTTTAATAATAATTGACCCCACAGCCTCACAAGGAGATCTGAATATTTTCAGGAGCAAAATAAAAGGCCATATTTTCATATAAGTTTAGTTTTTAAATGCAGCCTTGGCAGTCTAACAATTTATGGTACTAATGAAATTTGAGTCTTGTGGGGATCTTGTTACACACGTGCCATACTGGTCTTGCATCCTTACATTTTGTGGAAACTGAGTCTTTGTAGGTCTGGTTTATCAGTTCATATGCCAGGAAAAAAGAGTTGCTGTTTGTGGAATCATTTTTTGTGTGGTTATGTTTATGAGTGGTGGGTGAGAAAACATTTCAAATTTAGAAGCTTTTCGTTGCAGCAGAAAGTTTGATATTTAAAGTCTGTTTTCAATCTGTGTTGATTTTTAAAAAATACTGTTTCTTTATGCTTTGATTTTTATAGGAACAAATAATCTTTCAAAAGGATCATCTGAAGAAGCCAGTCATTGAAGTATTGTATGAATTCCTCTTCATTGTGCAGAACAGTATTAGATGATTTCAGTCCTCAAAATATCAGTTTTTCTTTACAGGAAATTCAGTTTATGAATTTTGAATTTCCTCTTGCAGATTCTGTGTCATTAGAGTTGTATGTTTGGCTGATGTGTAAAATCTGCTTGCTGGAGTATGAATGCAGTATTATTTGACATCAACAATCACATATTTTATTTATATAAACTATAGAAATTTGTTATCCCTAGGATTATTTTGGTCACATTGTGGCTAGAATAAGATTTTTTTGTACTTGCTTATGAAGCATTTCAGTAAAGTATTAATCATTTATTTAAAATACACTGTGCACTCCCAAAAACAGTAATTGAACTGGGCATTTTAGTTTTGGCATGACCATTCATTTTACTGTCACACTGTCAGTTCAAGCAACTGATTTGGCTGTAGCTACATTACAAAAATTTTAATTGGTTCTCTTTTGTAATTTCAGTTATTATTTGCTCAAATATTTCATTCAAAGCTATAGTTAAGCTGCCTAGTTTTGTTTGCATTTCAGGCTTATTATTACCTGTTGTTCCATGGTGCTTTCAGTGAGCTATAAAATAGCTGGGATCAAGACTTGCATTATTGCATATCAGTGAAAAAGAGGCTCTTTTCAATCTTCCAGGAGTGAACAATTTTATTTCATCATTGAAGCAAATAATGAACAATTATTAGCATCAGCCCTTAGAATGTTGTGCTAATGTGTGTGTTAGTAGCCATCTTGAGTGTAAAGTTTACATGCATTCATAGAGCCTAAATGCTGTTTTCAAAGACAAGTACTTTGAAGATGTGCGTATGATGCTCATTTTTTATGCCATAAAGATAAATTGAGTGCAAACTGCAAAAATAAATGTGGAAAAATAGGACATAACTAAAGAGATTTAATATTTATAAAGAATCCTCTAGAAGAATTAGTGTCATATGCCAGTTAGGTTCTTTACTGCAGAAGGTATCAAGCACAGAATTGTCTTACTATGACTGTATAACTGCTGAATAATTTGCCACAAAAACATTAGCACAAAGAAATACACATACAGATACATGATGGTTCATAGATTTTGAAATCACACTAACCCCTAGAGACAAGGCATGGCAAACATACCTGCTGCTATTAAACTGAATGATGTGGTTGTAAGAGCACAGCTCAGCCACTCACTACCTTTCATTGAAAAGGCAATACACTGTACTTGCATGCTACACTTGAGACAAAATAGTGCAATATTCTCTTCCCTATTCCTATATGCACATACAAAAACTGGCCTATTTCTCATTCACCATTACATGTATTACATCACAAGATACATTACACAATTGCTATTTATGAGATACTTAGTCCTAATTATTTCCTGTTTATAATTCTAATAATAAAAAGGGTAAAATATGACTTCTTGTGTTATATGTTTAATATGTAAATTCTTTTGTTCTAGCTTAAAAATAAAGTTACAAAAACCACAAATTCCAAAATAATCCATTCAGTTACACAGTAACAGCACATGAAATACATTTACTATGATGCACTATACTGCAACAAGTTGAAATCATCTACAGCAAATTTCAGAGAATAAGTCTGACGTGTTGTTCAAATTAAACACACATCTCGTGGCTCTGTGCAAAATTGCTCGTGTTGCAGGACACACTTTGAAAATGATACAAAGATAAATAAAGCATTAAACAGCATATAGTGATTCAAAGCGACATTGACAGTTTTGCAAGAATGATGTGCAAAGTGGAAATTATATTTCAATTTATCATGAAAGAGTGGAGTAATGCATGTAGATAAAAATAATCCAAGATGCATGTGTAAAATACAAATGGGTGATGTGATGGATATTCGTGAATAGGTCAAGAAGCCTAGGCTAACCATAGCCGGTCCCTATACTATTATAATGAAAACTTGTCAGAAGCATAACTTTCTCAAATTGTCGAATGCTTTATGAACAAATCAGATGAATCTATAAACTAAATTAAAATTATGGAGATTCTCACTGAAAATTTCAGCTTAGAAAATCAGTACCACGGACATGTTGGTAACGAAATGAAAGCAGAAAGTTCTCCCACAATATTCTTGTAGGTGTCAAATTTCCTCAGCTTTAGCGTGCAGCTACAAATAAAATGATGCCGCTTTCTGCCACAATGCTTACCACTACAACAGTTTTTTTGGTGTGAAATTAACAGGACTACACGTGCATTTGTGAAACATTTATCGGCTCCCTTTAAGGTTGACATGCAAGGAGTTCTCCCCAGTACGAGCTTCCGCTTTCGAAAGAGTGATAATATCGAAGGAAGTATCATTGGCATGTGACAACAGAACAAGCAAATGTGGCCTGTTATGAACCAGGCCACCAACTTATCAAAATGGGAAACTGTCTAGCAAGATGTTGTGGCAAGCTAGACAGGAGGTGAGATTTTTTTCTCAGTGCTCCGGCTTGTAACTGTATAGTGTATGTATAACAGTTCAACTCGACACGCCTCCCTAGCCATCGTTAACATCCGAAAAGTGCCTATCTGTCCTTCGTGAAATGTCATTCATCATCGTTTTGACTGTAAATTCAAATTAGAGGCAACGTGGCTGCATGTTACAATTCATTCAGTACGGTTCTTGTCTATCAACACCTCGTGATGATACTGACGTTTAAATCAATCTTATATGTCGTCATCTGAATTTTTGCTCAATCGATCAGTGTAACATCCTTGAGCGAGTCTTAACCTGAAAAGTGCAGGGTTACTCTAAGCACAACTTTAAGTTTGCAACATACAAGTGTGAAAATAGTATTTACATCAACTTCTTTCTTTGCGTGACAAGGATGTAAATAGGTAAAAGACAAAAAGAGCCCAAGAGGGACACCAGTTCGTATTGCAAGACTTGATTTTACGACGCGTTTACAGTGTGACCTGCTTTAAAAATCAGTGAAGATCATAAGTATTAGTTGTGACAACCTTGTTAGGGGTAGTTATTAGAAGGGGAATAGTTGTAATATACTGTGTATGAAAATTACATCCTGTTTCTAAATTATGGAATGGGGTATCTTTATTCTTTCATATCTCCTCCCCCCCCCCTTTTTTATCTTCCATCGTTTTCTGCCTTTCTAACACTTTTTCTAGCCCCTCTCCATTTTTTAATATTTAATTGTTTTTTTTTCACTATTTCTTTAAACGATATTTTACAATCCATCAGCCATGCATCCATTAGCTTTTTATTTTATTTCTGAGAAAGGATTTCAAATAGAATACATATATGATATAGACATCAATGCCTACTTAATTAGATATTATTATTTCAGGAGAAATTACTTCAAGTCAAGAGATAGCACAGACCAGTTTCAGTCAATAGAGGTGAGTTGTAGATTTTATTACAACATAATAAAAGACCACACATCTTCTAGTGGCCTCACTGCAGTATCTAAGAGTCTAAACATATAGAAGGTGGAGCCTGACCCTCACCTATCACTGCCTTTTACCTTTATGATATATTCAGTTACATATGTCATTTTGTGCTTAGCAGCTGCTGGGTGGGCAGGGAAGTCTCCTGAAAGAGTCTGAATATTGACCTCTCGAGTCTGGCATGCACAAACCAAGTTTCAGAGCCTTCCCAACTTACTTTTTAAAATGCATAAATAAGGGCATATACATGCTATTATTGATCTGTATAATTTATAGATATGCTACTTGTTAGTGCTTTTTATGTTTCTGCAAATGTTTTAATACATTTGCTTATTGAAAAATCTTTTCACTGAAAATTTCATGCTGTTGTTTTAAAACAATTATACTTTACCTGTCATATTTGTGCTACTTCCTTACTGTCATTGTAAATACATAATGTTACAACAATTTAAAAACTCTTCTCCTTCCTCACCGAAAGATGGATGCGTGTTTTACATTAAAACATGTATTCAGATTTTTGCAAGAGAGTATTTGTTGTGAATATCCCTTAACTTTATTTTAAAAATAAGCAAAGCACCTATACACTCTACAACTATTCTCTGAGTAAATACTACAGTCACCATCAGATTTTGATGCAGTATTTTAACAAGAGTTGTTCACCAGAACCAGGCAAACCAATCTGAAGCATGGTACAGAAGCCAAAGTAATGCACAGTGTAATCTTCATCTTATTTGTTTCCTCTGCTGCAGGTTGCATCAAGTGTATGTAGTCTATTCCTGATATGTTTTGCAACCCTCCTTTCATGCAAAATAGTTTTGCTTTGCACATTCAAGCTCTCGAACGCCTAGCATATTAAAAGTTACTGATGCACTTGTGTAAAAGGGATTTCTTTTGTATGCATTTAGTGCTTTGATTATTTATTTATATTTAGATATATTGTAGTTTTATTAGAATAACTACTGATTACTTGGCTACATTTTATGTGATTGGGACAAATATTACCATTTCAGATACTATATCTGGTAACAGAATTGCAGAGTTTTAGCCAGTTACCACTGTTGCATTTCCTTGTCTGCCAAGAAGTCTGTAGTCCATATTTATGCTTACGTTGTCCATCTTTATGAAAAAAAACAAATAGGACTGTGGGAACAAAAAAGAATGAGTGATTGTACAGAGATTCTTGGAGCTTTAGGAAAAAAGTCAAAAGCCTTGAAGTCACCTTTATTTGCTTTAAGTATTTTTATTTAAAAGTAAGTCATTTGGTTCTTAACCATAAATTCGTTTCTGAAACTGAGAAAACACATTTATCACATTTTGTTGCAAAATTGTCTTTTTTTGAGGGGGGTTCTCCAACATTTTCTGACAGCTTAGAAAGTGTGATATTTATCTGGGTTTTTTTCCCTTGAAATTTCTTTCTCATTTACTTCTCTAAAGCAAGTTCTGCAGCACCTACTGACTGTGCAGATGTCAACCATGCATACCAGCCAAACATCACTATGCTTCAATCTGGACAGACCTGCATGCTTTTATTTATTTGTCCCTTTCAGTTCCAATAAATATCACCACTGAAATATACCTGTTTTGCTTGATAGATGTAAATTTAAGTGAACATCTCTCCATCCATTCATCCATCTGCCATCACACCATCCTGCCCTCTTTCTGGCTGTTTTTCCCTACCTTCACTTCCAGTAATGCTGGTTTCACTTGTTGTGGTGCTGCAGGATTTGTATTCTTTGAAGGACTATTTAGGTGCAAAATTTTCCTCTGAGCTTACCATAAGATGCTGCTTCCCTAGATCTTGGTTTTACGTCTCTTCTGTTTTTGAGGTAGATCACCATGCTCAGAAAGACATCACACAGACATCAGGACTGTACATGAATACGTTTACCTTATGAAGGGCTCAACCAGTGGGAGAGCTAGGACCATGGGTTAATTAGACATATCTGTATACAAATGTGACTTCACAATTTTTACCTCTTTTTATGCATGATGGTGTTGTAGATGAGCATTTTAAGAACAGAAAGAGTGTACTTGGGCAGATAGGGGAAATAGTATCAAGCTACTCAATCATTAGAAAAATTTTGAACCCCACTATTCCTGAAGGAGTTAAGTTTTTCAGCAGAGAAGTATTTATTTAATAGTACTGAAGAAAAGACTCCATTCAGGCTGAGTACTACATGTATGCTTTGTAAATATTTGCAAAAATATTTCCAATTAGGGTAAATTATTTTTAATAACCACATGCTTATTATTGATCAGTTTGTTAGCAATAGTGCAAGTGGTCATTTTATTTTCACAAACAAAGAGAGTTTTGTTTCCTTAGTGTCTAATAAGCTTTGAGCTTGGAGGCTCAGTAGTTTTTCAAGAACAAAGGTTTATCACAGAATGGTATAATTGCTTGACATTTTTTTAAGTAGATTGTATTTGTATTGGTTGGAAATTAGCAAGTATTTGTCTTCCATTCATTCAAAAGATTTTATTATTTTATTTCAGTTTGAAAACTTGATGGATGATGTAAGTATTAGCAAATTCTGTATTATTGCAGTTTCTCGTTTCCCTACCTATATAGTGTGTGTGTGAGAGAGAGAGAGAGAGAGAAATTTTGGTTAAAGTGAATATATGTAGCATTCATTTAGGTTTCTTTACTTTGGTTTTTGCATTCTTGGAATACAATTTTTAACATTTTCAAACTTTTTTTTTTTTGGCAGGATACACCACAGGATGAGATGAGCCGGTGAGTCCAACTTGTAAATTGTGGGTGGCAAGATGTTTTACTCAAACATTTTTCTGCTTAACTTTTTTATTGGTCAGGTCATTTAGAACAGTTACTTATCTCTCACTTTGCAAAGGCTTCTCAGTAAATGTTCAAAATCTAATTAACAGACATGATTAAGAGACAGCACTTATAATCTTCCCATTAAATGAGTAGTCATTGTTTTGTTAGTTGTTCTTTATAATGATTTATTTGATATTATTACAGTATATTTTCACACTAATCCTGTCAGTTTTTTTCTGTCAATCCTACACATTTTAGGGTAAGTCTTTCGATCAATATGTTCGATCGCTGTCTCAGTAGTTGTTGGCTAGTAGAGGGTTGTGCTACACACAACAGAGTGAACCACTAACAGTTCTCTACTCCTATAGCCACTAAACTATGGAACAGTTTTCTTGAAATTTATTGAAATATATTGATATTTATGATTCCATTCCAAATGTACTGAAAGAATCACATTCATTGTGGGGTGGGAGGGTGGTAAGCATTCTTCAGCATCACCACAAAACATCTAGAACCTTCCAGAACAGTGTTAGGTAGAAATTTGTGAAACTGCACATGGTAGAGCATTCTTATTTTTTTTCTTCTCGTCCCTTAACTGGTACTGGAGCTACCAGTCATAAGGAGACAATACAATGCAGTAATCAGTGGGGGATTACTATTGTTTTAATCCTAACTGCAAGTTTAGTAATGAGTATTCTTTGAATAGATATGTTTATTCATTTATCTGACCTTTTTTCCATTCATGTTCTTAATACTATACATTGTATATCAGCATTCTTTTCAAATTGTATTTTCTTACAAACTCTAAACACAGCTGCACACTAACTGTACAAATATGTTTAAAAATGTCGCTGCCAGAGGACAGCTAGAGCTTACTTCAGCACCTTTCACAGTGTCTTCTTATGTGCAGTGGGTATGTCTGGGCATGGATAGTCATAGCATTGAAAAAGCCATATTGTTCAACATACTCTTTTTCCTATGAAATGTTCATATGTTGATGTGCAAATTTAAAAGATTGTTGTTGCTATTCCCTTCCATATTTGTTGTCTTTATGTTATGTGTTCCTGCTTATTTTGGGTTTGCCATCAATTATTCTTTCAATCTTCATGATGTAATTTTTCTATTCATGCAATGTTTCCAGGATTGTGGCGAAAAATTGTTATATGATAGGCATAAGAAAAGTTACCAAAATGACAAGAAATCAACCATTTTTTTATACTTTTTGTAAGGCATATAAACAACAAGCGCTTTTGAAAGATATTTTCTCCTGCTTACATCCACGCACATTCCCTGTCCACCCTCATGGCACACCATCTTTTTACATTGATTTTTACATCCCATCTTCAAAAACAAAATCATGACACAGGACATAGGATAAGTGCTCCCCCCACCTTTTTTTTTTTAAACTAGCTTTAATTGCCTGCCTACTCAATTTGTTAACACTTTCTTTCCCTCACTCCATAGTTACCTTTCCCTTTCTGTACATACCACTATTGATGTTCTGCTTGTCTTTTACTAGTTTTCACATTTATTTTTGTATAATTTTTGAGCTGAGTTGTTTTTTTAAACTTGTTTTTGGTCAAGACTGTTGACTGACCGAGAGGTACAGCTGCTGAAGTCCCGACAGTTTGATGTCATAGTGCATGAACAAAAGCGAATTGATCAAGAGTTAGAGATAAAGGTATGCTTATATATGTTTGGTTTCTTTGATCACTGCCTTTGTTGCCCTTTCTCATCTTTGTTAAATAATATGTATATGCTGGAAGTGCATGCCTTTTTTTACTCCTGTGACTATTCTGTATAGAGCTAGTCCAACAAGGATATTGCAGCTTACATTCATTTTACATATTTGTTTCCAAAATGGTATGGATCCAACTGTAAATAACTAAATTTTAAAAAATTTTGAGAAAATGTGTAAAATTCTATTATTCCAAGATAGACTTATAGCAGAGAGATTCACCATGAGGGAAAGTGAAGCAAGGCTGCTCTGTTTTCCAATGTGGCCACCCCTTCCTTTTCTATCATGCAAGAATATGGTTTATGGCCTGCTGTATCAAGTTGTCAAAATTCTGGACTAAAGGGCTATAAATGTTTATGAAAAGTAACAAGAAATACATGTAAAGATTTTTTTTCCAGTTCTTAAATGGCAAGAGCTGCATCAAAACTCACACAAGAGCACATTAAGTTCCCAGGTTTTTCAGCCATATACAGTGTGCTACAACTTAGAAAATAGCTTCATAAAATGTATATGAATAAATTCTTCCATATTCCATTTTGAGCCGAGACTATTTTTGTATGAGGTTAGGAAGACCTCACAGATTACCCATATTCTTGGCATTTTCAGTTCTATGTGCACCAGGTATTTGTAGATAGTTTGATCATGCAGAGTGCAAAAAGCAATGGCATCAAAGACAAATTGCTTTTTTCTGAGACTCAGCATCGGTGCTCAGTGCACAAACACCTCTTCAGTGGCTTATGAGATGTTTCCAGTACAACAGATGTGCCTAAGCAGCTGTCCCTGTATACTTTGCTAAATGGGTAGTGGCAACCATCTGGTTTCAAGCACTCAGATTACACCGTCCTGTCTTGGTGAATCTCTTTGCTTATAAATACATGTAGTAACAGCCAGTGCTGCCTAAATATAGTTTGACTTAAATGAGACTTTAATTATGTTAAATTTAGAATGTTTATTCCTCATATCTGAATAAAACTTCTACTGACTGTAAATTATTATCCAAAATAGCTTATACACTTTCATAATTTTGAGATAACCATCTTGGAAAGTATTTGCATGTGTAGAGATGATGCACATTTCCTCTTGTTTGATTTTTATGAAAACAAACTGCTTTGTTTCTGTGTTTCCTGGTGTTCTTACAAATATGCTTAAAAGATTGCAAAGTATTTATGTTTTTTTCAATACTCTAACTTCCGACCATTAATATTATTCATACTCTATTCCACACATTTTCTGAAAATATTGTGCGGTATCACTGCAAGCTCTAGACTTGCTAATTGAGCAATGTCTCACTAGCATATGCTTAAACTTCTTACAAGGAAGCTGATTTCAGTGCAGTCGATGGCTACAATTTAGATCAGTCCATATAATTTTTTTAATAAATAAATTCGCAACACATTTTTGTATTACAAATCTAATGACAGAACTATATTCTGTTAACATGCTAGCAACTTTTATTTGAAGTTTATATTTGAGTTGGTCTAGCCTCAGTTCAGCTCCTTCAAGTAGATTTTATATTTTGAAAGAGTAGAAAATCAGATTGCTTCATACGCCTCCATTTTAAGCATTGAGATAGTGCAGTTTAGCAGCACAAATCTTTTGATACTGATCTGTTAAACCAGCTTTTTACCTTGATTTTTTGTCAGCAGATGTCCATCATAGCAGACTTAAAAAAAAACACACACTCTTTCTTCAGGTGTAGAGAACTGCTTTGTAACAGAGTACTTAATATCAGTGTGTACATGATGACATGAAGAGGAAACTGAGTCATTCTGACATGGATTATTTTTATCTTTGTTTCTTAAAGTCTACTCTTTGAAATAATAAAATACCCTTAGAACATTAATGCATATTAATAATGACTTTGAGCTTAAACCTCATTTTTTAAAATTCAGACTTTGTGTTTCAATAAATGAGGAAGTACATAATTTAGATAATGGAAGAGTTTATAACAAAACCAACATTAAAATTTTGTTACTTGTGTGTTTAAAGAAGTTTGGTTATCTCAATATGAAAAATGTGATATCTGTACCAGCTGTCTCATCAAGAAGAGGAGCTGAAAAGAGAAGAAGAGGCCTATTTTGAAGCCAAGCGAGAAGCAGCTTACATTGCCAAACTCCAGAGAGCCAAAGAAAAAACTGCTATAAAGAATGCCTCCATTAACGGGTCTCGTTCATGGCTGGGTGATGATGAGGAATGGGAAGTGTACGTGCACCTTATTCTTCTTCTTTCTTTGCAAGAGCACAGCTTTCATTTTAAGTTCTTTCTTGTGTATAGAGCAGTGGAAGTGAATAAGACAGAAAGGAACAGAGGGCTTACATTTTTTCATAAATGTGCTGCCAAAATATAAAGATACTTCAAGATACTTCCCAGTTGATATGTTCACATGCATGTAATTATGTGTAATACAATTATAATATATAAGTATTATGTAATTATGAAAAACATTACCATCTTAAGGGTTGTTCAAAAAAATCCAATGCTAACACAATTGGCTTTTGTTTTTCTAGTGCAGGAGGAGAGGATGATTTTGAAATTTTTCTGGCAAATGTTAAAGCAAGATCCTTAGCTGCACGTGCACAGATACATGCAAGTTATGGTATGTCTCACAAATTCAGTATTAAGTTTGTCATCTGTTCTTTGTTAGAAGAAGAAGAGTAACAGTAACCACAGTTTTAATGCCTTTATGCATTGAATAAGATTTCTTCATCAGTATCTGGATCTCCGCAAGGATGTTGTTTATTACTTACCCCTGTTGTATATTATGTATACATACAGCTGCAGAAGTACCAAAGAGAACAGCTGTCTCATTAAATTTTCCAATGATGCTACATTATTGACTTTTTTTGCAGGTCATAAGCAAGATCATGGCAATGCCTTATCAAATTTTGTACATTGGTGTGATGAGAATTTTCAGGAACTAATAAGATAAGACCAAAGAGATATGCATTAAAAAAAGCAAAAGATGGTGCTGTTGTTCCCAGCATGATACATGACAAACCTGTTGAGATTGTTTTTTTTCCTTCAGGTAGATAGGCACTGCTTTTGATTGTTGGCTTAAATGGCATATAAACACTGAGCATGTTGTACTGAATTTTTTTTTCTGCTGTTCACCTTCAGGGGATGTAAACAGCTCAAGCAGCAGCACAGCCAAACTAAAGACCGGTCTTTGACAGAAGGATCATCCCTTGATCTCGAATGGGACCATGAGGCAGGTGAGTCTTGGCTTAGGTTTCTTTTGGAATATTTTTTAATACTTAATGTGCAATTCTTTTTGTAAAGCATATAAATGACTTTTATACTTTGTAGAACTTTGAGAGAGCATTATTATATAACTCTTCCCCTTTCCTTCCATAATTTAAATCACACCCAGAGAGATTGTTTTCAAAATATAATCTCCTACAGTTGAAATACAAGTTGTTTAATATTAGATTGTGGATATGCCATTTGTCATTTTATTTCTGCTGTGTGCAAAGCCTAATTTTAATGTTTTGCTGTTGCATTTTTTTTTTTAAATGGTATAAAAACATTTTTTGCTCTGTATTACTTTTCTCAAACTTTTCTCCATGTCAGAATTTAAACAAAGTGTTTTCAGGTTTATTTGATGCAACTGGATCATTTTTGTGTATTTCTTAGATGGGCAATAAGTGCAACCTTTTTTTGAAAGTTTCTGTTTTTGTTGATGGTAAGTTAATTACATAAGCTTTCTCTTGTACTGCAACTTTGACTGGGGATCAAATATCTGCCTGCAGACAAATCATCTTTTCCTTGGCTGGGATCAGAATGTGTGCCTGCTTACTAATGTTATTGGTTTGGTATCTAACTACAGGCTTACTAACTGAAGGGGAATGGTTAGTTTCAAAGAGTCTCCTCAGGGTGTATGAAGCATTGAGTGGGAAGTCTTTTTTGCAGATGTGTAGTAGGTTAGTCTGTCTGCTTCTAAACTAAATACAGCTTAAACCAGTGCTGTAAGGCTGTAAAATTGTATTATGAAGTATAGAATTAGTCTAGCTGTTTTTTGTCAACAGCTCTGTGTAATAAAACTACGAGAAAAAAGGGATGGTTAGATAACCCAAGGGGATAGTTGACACCACCTCTGGCTCGCCTCACCCAACTTTTGCCCTTCTATGCTTACTCATCTGATTTTGCATGTCCATATGCACTCACCCAAATTAACACTGTCTCCCTACTTGCATGTGCAACAACAACTGATGACAAAGTTATAAACCAGTGCAATTGATTACTATTAAACTGAGTAGGTTAACATGAAATCAAACAGTTACATAACATTTAGTAGTAAATATTAACGCTAAGTGTCTTATATCTGTATAAACGACATCCAGACACAGGGTCCATCCCTGAGCCAAAGGTTTGCAGCTCTCTGAATTCACACTTGCATACCCCTGCTATGTGATCAGTTCAGCTTCTTGCAGAGGAAAATGGCAGTGCCACTTGGCTACCTGCCTCTTGATGCTTTGTATACGGACAGTCTATCCTAGGACATCGCTGTCACCACTGACTGACCCCTCCTGGCCTCAGTCATCACCTGCCACTTTCTCTAAGCAATAAATGACAGTGGCGGTGATCCAAACAGCAGTGATGATCCGAATAGCAGTGATGATCCGATAGGTAACCCTGCAGGTGACAAGAAGCTGGGCTGGTGGCATGATAGAATTCACCAGCCACTGCCTCGTATCACTTGCTGCGGCAAGGAATGACAGTTGTGATGCACCGGTGTCGGCACACTTATTCACTCATCCTGGGAGAAGCAATAACTCACTTTTTCAATAAATTTTTCTTCTTTGTACAAATCAGATTGCATATACCAGCAGGTAGTTATCTGTGTCCTAAAAGAATGGGCCTCCCTCCTTCAGACCTACTGCCTATGGCTGTCAGATACTCAGAGAATTTCATCTTCTGCTGGAGTATGAGGAAAGGCACATTTAAGCTATATATCCTTCTAAGCACATGACCCCAGAGAAAATTCTACCCTACCTGGATGCTTATCAATATTTTACTGAGTAAGTACTGCACATCAGGCTATACTCCTAAACTATATGCCCTACCTCTCTTTTCTCCATAGTCGACCACATCATCGCCACGGCCTGTTAGTAGTGAAAATGGACAGAAAGTCCTCCCTAAAGTGACCGCAATCCACCTATAATTAACATTCTTTTAGCTGGTTTATGGCACTCTGTATATTCAAGTTACATAATAATACTACATTTTATAGTCAGAACTGTTGATTAGTCTCATGTAAAATTACTATTTCAGTGTATCAGTAAATATTGTATGCAAAAATTTACTTGCTTGTTTCAGTGTAAGTAGGTATAAAATGGCTTATTAATCTTGGAAAGTAGTGCTGAGTGCTAAATAATGAAATAAAAGAAGTTAACTGGGAGACTTACAGATTAGGATTTTGTTCTCTGTATTTTCTGCATGACATTGGGCATAAGCAACTTTCATTTTTGTTTAAGCATGCACTCTCTCACTTGCCATGATATAGCCTTTGTTGCTGGCTAGGTGTAAAACACCAGTCTTCAGTCCCTGCTTCTGGGGATGATGCATACCTTGATTATATTATATGAGCTGCTTTTTTAGGTTTTTTAGTATTACTTTCTACCCTACAAGTTCTTTTTGCATGAACACTTAAGCTTGTGGATTTGGGTTTCTGTGCATATACATAATGCATGCTTTCTTCAGTCGTAATCTCAATATAATTTTTGTACTAGTTATCTCTTTCAAGACCTTTTGTATTTGTCTTAGTTTCTGATTTTTAAGGGCTGATTGTAATGTTTCCCTTTAGACATTTTTCTGTTTATGTAATGCTAAATAAATGCTCTTTAGTGCAGTTTCAAGATATCATGCTGTGCAAATTGATTGTTAATGTTCATCTTCTCAGTGAGGAAAAGTCTTGGTTGAGTTCAGTTTGATGTGGGACAAAGTTCTTGAGATAAAGGGAAATTCAACATTTAAAAAAATCTTTCTCTGAATTAACATGAGTAGTCAGACTGTTACTGATATTGTCTATCAAACTGAAAACACAAAAATTGCCAGTCACTAAAGATGCACCTTTTATCTTTATTTACTCTTCCATTGATTGATAATTGCTTGTGTGACTGACTGGATGTATATAAAGATAGGTAAAAGGTAAAGATTGTCCTCTGACCTTTTCAGGTTGGTGGGGAATGAGGTGTTGAGAGGGAATGAGACCTCATTTTTTTCAGTCAGGTTCATTCCTGTCTGCTGGGTCAAGTTGGGGAAGTTTGCAGGGTATCAAACTGGCACTCTTCTCAGTTAAGATGCCAGCTCTCTAACCACTTGACTATCAGCCTCCCCCCTGTCTGGGTGTGTGCATGCCTTAATCCTTAGTTTAGTTGCCATATAAATGCTCACTATTATTATTAAAGAGTATTTTACCACATTTCAGATTTTTTTTTCTGTTGCTGTGTAGGGGTGGAGCCAGAGATAAAACCTCGTTCACACACAGAAGAAGACTTGACTGAACTTGTGTACAAGACACGGGCAGAAACTAGTAGCTCATTACATTCCAGTGACCTTGAATGGGATGATACATTTGTTAGTGCAGATGAGACTGAACGCCAGCAGTTGATCAGAATTAGCTGCAAGGATGAGATAAGGTGATACCATGAGAAGTTTTGTATCTGTGAGGATCTGTGTAGTGTGACTGCAGGATAGAATGATAGTGACACTTCTGCATTCCAAAAAGCCGTATATAGATTCAGATTAGACATAACTGTCCCTCCTGAAAATGCAGTGCTCTGTATGAGGCCATTGGTGGATGCATGTCAAGATATGCTCTTCATCTGCATTGATATCAAATTGCTGCCCCTTATTTTTGGCTTTAGAATCACAAGCACTCCCATTCACATTTTTCATGAGTATTGCAGCATAAGAAAATTAAAAAAGAAGCACTCATATTTTTCAGAGGTCTTTGAAATTTAAAAAAGGCTAAAAATGCCTCTTCTGTTTTTCATAAGAAGTCTTTTTTTTAACAGATAATAATTATTCCAAAAGGCATTTTTACCAGTTTGCTGCTTTATGAAACTCATGAGGTTCAGCGGAAACTGTCAGTATGTTTTCCAGCAATGATTGCTTGTGATTTCAAGAAAATAAGACTGAAAATTTTATTTCAAGAGATTTTGGAGTATTTTAAAATGCATAATCCATGACACATAATCTCAAATTTCATTTCTTTTAATATCTTAGTTGGTTCCATTTGAAGTTCAGCTTTGCATTCAATTTAAATGTTAAAGTGTTAGATTGCCGATGTCATAATTTTATCCTTTGGTCAGTTGGATGAATGGTCAGAGAATAGAGTGATAATAATTAATTTATTTTTTAATAAATGATGACCTTGAGGGTTGTTACGGAATGTTTGACTCAGTTCTGGTTTGTTAAAGTGGCCACCAAAAAAATACTGTAGATTTTTTAATATTATTTTTAGCAGGCGCTGCAAAATTCATGCATATTAATGTGAGAGCATTGATATTGTGTGTGCATGTGAAGATGCATTTATGTGCAGTGAGGATGCATTTATCTGTAAAGCACTCTTTCATGCTGGTCTAAAAGGAAGAAGCTTAACAAGCAGTTGATAGAATCGCTGTGTAAATATGTATTGTATGTGGTGTATACTTCTTTGTGTCAAATGAAAGCAGGTAACTGCTTAATCCATCCAGAGGTTATGTATAGTGGGTCAGTCATCATTTCTTGTCCATGTGGCTGAGAAATCCTCCGTCTTCATTTGTAAAAATGTAAATAAAACTTTCTAACACCTTTTTGATCTTTTGAATCATCTGTACTTCAATACAACTTACTGTATGCTGGGATGTCAAAGTTGTACAATGTATTAATGTTGCTGCAACAACGATTTTGTATATTTTTTAGCTGGGTAGAAGAGATGGTTAGGGTCATGGAGGAGGCGGGGGAGAAGGGGTGTCAGAATATGTCCATATGATGCGTACAAACAGGTATTTTTGTCACTACAGTCAAATCTCCCTACTATGCCACCTACCGGGACCGAGCAAAAGTGGCATAGTAGGGAGAGTGGCATAGTAGAGAGTGTTCGTAAAAACGGCTTTATTTGCTCAAGTTACCCGTCAGTCCAAAGCAGGGTGGGCAATTAATTTTCCCAAGGACCGCATGAGACATTGGGATGGTTTTAGAGGGCGGACTAATATAGTTAACTCAGTTTTACAATACTGTATATATAGTATATATACTGGCGGGCGGCCGGTTTTGCCCAGGTCTGGTCCAAAGCTCTCAAGAATCGTCGGCTTCGCTAGCTGTCTCCTCTCATTCTCCCCTCACCTCTTCATCCTCCACCCCTCCAACCACATCCGCGCACCTGAATCCTGTCGCTAGTCGACTCCCTCACACCTTCCCTCTGTCACGTGACTGTCACCCGGCTAGCGACCACCCCCCCCCACATTGCCAGCCTCCACCCTCCCTGTGTGCGTGCTATGTTCCATCCACCTAACTGCGATGTCCCACACTACCATACAGTTTAGTAATCGAGCACTGCGCGGAATTTTACAACTTGTGTCTTGTAACAGTCACAAAAAAAGTGGCATAGTAGGGAGAGTAGGGGTGGCATAGTAAATTTTTTTTTACATTGAATTTATAGTCGGGACCGAGCAAAAGTGGCATAATACCGAGAGTGGCATAGTAGAGGGGTGGCATAGTAGGGAGATTTGACTGTATCATGCAAATGCATTCTTAAAAAGAGACCAGAGACATTTCAACTTTATGGCTTTTTTTTTTTGTAAAATTTCTGATTGCGTGAAGCATTCCTTGTATTTTGTCATCAGAAGTTAGGTATTTGTTTTAGCATTTTCTGTGCATCTGTCACCACAAAAACCATTTGGTTTTGGACTGATGATGGTGGTAATAAGCTCATGTAAAGCACAATATGGTAATGTGAAAGGACTTGTTGCACTAGTATATACCATTCTTCTAAACAAACCCTACACATATGCAACCACTTTAAAAAAGAAACTATAGAAATACTTGTACATGGGACCACCATTTCAAACTGCAGCAATATGGTTGTGATGTCCTCAGATCTTTTATTAGCATCACCTGTAAAGATTTTATCGTATCTTCACCTGTACAGGTTCATTCATATCATGGCTGTGGGCTTTGACATCTAAGTTTATCAAAAATGTTCAAACCTCCTTTTAAACAAATTTAAGGAAACTGTAGGTATTATACCTTTGAACTGAAGGTTTATTTAAAAAATTTCTTTTAAAACTGTCTTCTTTTTTTTTTAAAATTTCTCCCAAGAAAATTCATCAGGAATTTTTCAAGACATTTTGGTAGTTGTGTTCATATATGTATAGGTATATGTGTGTATGTGTAACTGTGCGTGCAGGAGTACATGTTTCAGAGAGGGAAAGAGTAGGGGAGGGGCAGGGAATGTGACAAGTGTGAGTTTTATTTATGTGTGGAAGCATAATAAGGCTTGTCAGCGAAATGTTCGTACTTGCTGTGCAAGTGTAAAGACAGTCATAAATATATTTTTCAAAGCAGTTGTTCTTGAACTTTTCAATAAAGTTTTGGAATTTCGCTTACAACAGTTTTGTCACTGAGGCAAATACAGCTTTGAAAGCTTATAATTCAGTTAAGAATAGTTTCATGACTTTATGACCAATGCACGTACAGTTACGAGAAGTACTGGCAGAAACTATGCAAACTTGCAGGAAAAAGTATTCTTAGCATCATGCAGCTTCCTAAAAGTGCATAGCAGCCATATGAACATACATTTGCCATGTGTCTTTTGCAGACTAAGAAAATGCATTTTTGCATCATACTTTGAATGTTTCAATATCTGAAGGGAATAAAACAAGAAAAAAATGTGAACAATATTCATGTGATTTTTTTAAAAATGTGTGATACTTGAAATTTCTTAGTTTTATTTTGTACTAGATATAGTGCTAGATATATTGTAAAAAGATATTGAAATTTTTACTTTTGTAATAATAGTATGTTTATTATCAGTATGATATGAATGTAAATATTTGTAAAGTGGTACTCTCTGGTACTAGAAACATTTTTTTTAGGGAATATGCAGAAATGCTAAAGCATCAGAAACAGTGCAATTCGACATAGACATAGTTTTCATACTTTACAATCTGCTTATAAACATGTGATGCACATAACTAAAGCATGGTTCCTTTCAAAACAACGAAAAATCAGATTTTATTGGGACCCAACAAAGCTTGCTTATAAGCATAGTATGCTTGCAGCTGACATAACCAGACTGAGCCTCATCTTAGCATCAATGATGTACTCTTCATTTTAAGCATTACTGACCACCAAAACAAGAATACTTCCACTGCATGGTATGGGTAGAAGTAACAGTTAAAGTCTCTGCAATCATCTACAGTGTACTTGAAGCATCAGTCTGTAATCATGTTTCTTCGACACCAGAAAAAAAATCCAGAATGAAAACTGCTTGTACTGTTTCTTTGCCTGAAAGCCAAAAACATGGATTCAAATGGAATGACTACTTTCAAATGTTTATGTTCTAGCTAGTTGAAGTCAGTAAATGCTGAAAGCATACTTGGTTTCTCTGGTTTGATCCAGACACTTAAAATATACAGAAGTAAAAAATGAAGCATATACTTGTCTGCTGGTGCAGCTCTTCAAAGGTTGCATTTTTTTTCAAGTTTGTTTTTCTTTAACATAAGACATTGTCTAGTATAGGATACACTTTGTACAATGCTCAATGAAAAGTTGGTCATAGACTGGATTATGTGCAAGACAACACCACCAGTATCCAATAGACCTTCACCAAACAGCTAGAGGACCTGGACTTCGCATATGACATTAGTCTCTATCTCATCAGCAACAATATGCACAACCAAAATGAGTAAGCTAGCAGAGAAGACTGGCTTAAAGGTCAACAGAAAGAAGACCGAAGTGATGAGAATCAACAAGCAGGAATCCCAATTCAACTTTAAGCAGAGAACATCATCCTGGAAACAGACTGCTTCGTGTATCTGGGGAGCATTGTAAAGGATGGTGGAGCAGACGATGACATCAAAAGCCACATCAACAAGAGCAGGCATGCTTTCAACAGCCTATGCTCCATCTGGAACTCCTGGGCATTATCTATCCGCAGTAAGACTTGCATCTTCAGCACCAATGTGAAGGCAGTCCTACTGTATGGTTCTGAAACCTGGAGAGTGACAAACACCATCAACAACAAGCTCCAGACCTTTACCAACTGATGCCTATCCCATATTCTAGGAATAAGATGGCCTGAAAAGATCTCCAACAGCAGCTTGTGGAAAAGAATGCCACTAGCCAAGACATCAAAAGGGAAAATGGGGCTGGATAGGACACACCCTGCGCAAAGAACAGTAGAAAGAGAGGCAAAGAACATCAGAACCACATGGGCCCAACTGAAAGGTGCTGTCCAAAACTGGGTCCGCTGATGAGGTGTTGTTGCGGCCCTATGCGCTCCTCAAGGAGTAACAAGGACTAAACAAACAAAAACAAAAACAATGAAAGGTGGAAGTTGTAGGAAGAGGTCTTTCTCATGCAGTCTGCATATCATTCCTTGAGGTTGAAGCAAACTAACCGAATATGTTAGTATGAAAACCTTGGACAGTTGTGAAATATTTATGTTAAGATGGATTTCCAGTTTAAAGAAAGAAGATACTGATGAATGTGAATATTGCTGCCCATAATTAGGTGGAAGTTGAGTTTCATGGATAAAAACATTTTCATTCTGCAAATTTTGCATATATTGCAGCCACTTTGTCGGCAAAGTGTTTGCGGAGTTGTGGACGTCTGTTTTTGAAAGTTGGAGTCAGAAGACCAGATTCAACACTAAAAGAATCGGGCTCTAGACAGATATCCAAGACCTGCAAAGAAAGGAAAAATTATTAGAAAGATTATCACAATTTGCACTAATCAACTACAGATGTGGGATTTAAACACTCATCTTGTATTCCTGTGACTGCATTGATGCCACTAGTTTTGTGCATGCTGTCAGGTCGCTTAGTACTAAATTAATAATTCAGATACTGATTGATCCCTTTTATCATTATAACAAACCATGATTATCTCAATTTCTAAAGTACTCAAGCTTGGTCTGCTGTGATTTAGATTTGACCTAAGTGATGAGTTGTCAAGCATGTAGCATCTTTTACAAGAAATATGGTGGGTGGCATAATGATTCAATTAACAGCAAATACAATACCTGTTCAAACCCTTTTAATTCAGCTTTACGCCCAACATCCAGCATATCTTTCAAAATGGTGTCTTTCAGATTCTAAGGAATCAGAATTAAGACATTAAAAAAAATGTTGCAAATGCAATGAATAGAAAATATTTTAGGATATCTAAAATTAAAATTGATTTCATTTGGTTGCATTCAAATACAAGAGATGAAAAAATATGTACACTATATGTGTATAATAAAAGCACACATGCACTTTAAACATGCAGAAACTTTTTTGCATGTACCACTCTCAGGCTTTCATTAGCACACACCTTGTTGTTGCACAGTTGTTTTATATCTGCTGGACAGTTGTTATTATTAGCCCACACTTGAGCAACATCAGGATCAGGCACAACAACTGCCACACAGTAACTCTGTGCACAATGCAAAATATCTTGAGAAAGGGGCAATATGACTAATATGTACTCTTTATATATATATAAACAAATAACGGACTTCATTAAAATAAGAATAATTTTATGAACAAAATAAGGCTACAGAAGAAGAATGGAATTGTATGATTTGGCTTAAGACTATGTACACAATATTTATGCAGTAATTATATACATAGTTTTTTTTTTAACTAATTTGAACGCGGCAAAAGTTTGCACTTATGCTTCAAAAAATTAATCATTTATTATACAAATAAAGAACAACATGCATTAGAAAACGACAATTTTTCTTCCACAATATAATTTTCTGCATAAGATTACAGCAATATTTTTACAATCCAGAAAGCACCAGACCAGAATAATGTATGTAAGCAAATGGATCTGCGATGAATGATGATGGTAAGCTAAACTTGTGTAAAGTATTTTTTATAAGTGGATTTGCACTCTTTCCTTTGTTTTGTGGACTCATGGTTTTGTTCAAAGAGGCATTCTGCAAACTATACTCTATGAGAGGAAACAGTAAATTTACACCTGTATCATCTGTTCTCTGACTGGAACAGGGGTGTGAATTGAAGGATTTGCAGCCTTGATTACAGGTTTCATTGTGTTTTTTGGCGGTGTTTTTTTTTTTGTAAATTCCAATGAGCTTGTCCTTAGGGCTGGGACATGGTGCTATATAAGTTGTCATTATTATTAAGTGTACAGTCTGATCAATGTTTGTTTCAGTTTAAATCTCTTCTTATTACCAGGAAAGGTAAAAGGTTACATCACTGTTGTTGTGTCCTAGTACCAGATCTCAGAGTTCATAATGCAGTAATATTTACCCTTAAACTGTTGCCATCCACAAAGCACTGTGCTACGTATTTGCTATGTGAGTAGATTGTTTCCAGTTTTTCTGGTGCAATGTACTCTCCCTGTAAATGACAAAATGCATTTCTATGTTGGTTAATCCTTCCATGCATCTATCTTTAAATCAATCAGAAAACAACTTATGAGTACAACACACATAAATTTCAGCGAACATTAATAATTACTGATTCTTAAACTCGAAGGATAAGCAAAATGCAAAATACACTTATAAGTGATTGAAGCTGCTGTAACAAGCCAGGTGGTACATTTCACTTGTAAGACTGATGGACAGTCATGCTGGTGGGCAGGATGATGTTGCAATTTTAGACAAATGACCTGATGAAACAATGACTTGCACAGACCTGAGAAAGTTTAAAGATGTTTTTGCAGCGGTCAATAATTGACAGGGTTCCATTCTGCAAAATGACCAATATAGGGTGGCTCATAATACCAGAATAAAAGTTACTATTGAAGGTAAGGATTATTATGAATTTTCTTATATGTATATGAGATGAAGAAAAAATACTTCAGTGTCATAGCTTCTAGCATTTTAAATTTAACTTAATAAATTGCAAATTTTGCAAATGCATATGTTCTTTTTAATGATCTGTGGTCATAAGGTAACAAGTGTTGGTGATATTGTTTTTAACTGATGGCCTGACAGGCAGTCGTTGCTATAGCTCTTCTTAATCCTTGTTTAAAATGTTCTTTGATTTTAAGCCATCACAGTACTCAGAAACATGCAATTAGCTGCCACATTTAGCATGGAAACCAAGAAAAATTAGCTTCAAGACAGAGTAGAACAGATTTATATTCTCATTCACATACAGGATGAAAGACACCAATATCTCCAGTACGTAACCAGCCATCAGATGTAAATGCTCAAATGTCTTCTGTGCGTTGTGGTAGTAACCAGAAGTCACATTGTTACCTTTAACACACACCTGAAAATTAAAATCTATTTAAAGGAACAATCCCCACAGTGGTGAACTGTTGACGCAGTGAAGAAACTATTCTGTAATTGAGAGATATGTTCAGTGGTCCCCACTGTCAGAAAGCCCCATACAGGCAACTGTTTATGATGAAAATGCTGTACTTGTGATATGAATAGACAGATAGTTTTAATGTACATATTCATTGGCAACGAGCTAGGTGGTGGCTTTGTCTTTATTTGAGAGGAAAACTGCCTCACAATATCATTTTACCTCCCCTATGCCATCTTTGGCATAGTATTCCATTTCTGCCACATCAATGAGTTTCACATAGTTACAAGCAATGGGTCCTCCAACATGACCTGTACAGCAGAAAACTGACATTATTTGAAATCTCAGATTTCTGAGTTTTGAACTTATTGGATAAATTTGATCAGAACAAGAACAAGACTTCACCCATGCATGAGTTAATACAAGTGATTAATAAATGTACCTGGGACAGGGTCACCTGGAGATTGAAGTGTGATAACAGTTGTACACTCAGACTGCCCATAGCCTTCAATAACCTGGGAGAGACAGTAGCCATCATAATCTTACTTTTTAACTGATTAAGTACACAAGTTTATGTCCTCACCAGCTGTAACATTTTTGCTTCATTGTTAAAAAGTATGACATGAAACTATGCAACAGTGATTATCATACATACTTTCAAGGAAACTAAAACTCAGTTTTGAATTTGAATCATCAGCCATTGCAGTTTAATTTTTGACAGCTGTAACTAACCTGGCATCCAAAGGCACAACGAATGAAGTTGTTAACATCTTGGGACAAAGGGGCAGAACCAGTGATGACAATTTTAACACGCCCACCGAGCAGCTCCTGAACTTTGCCAAATATCAACTTGTCCCAGATGCTGTTCCTTCGAATGATACCCCTGTAATGGAGAAAAAGTTTCCTCTTGACAACAAAGATATGTAATATGTAATCTAATGTGCTAATGATAAAGATTTTTAAAAAGAATGTCAGAAACTGAAGAACAAGATATAATAGTAGTAATGTATATGAAGAATTAAAAGAAGTATTACTTCAATTCCTGTAATGCATTTGACATGAAAACAGATTTAGCCCTGACATGACTGGCTTTGATGAGCTAGGTTATTTTTCAAAGAATCATCATCTTGAATACTTTTTAAGCTTTCCTTTGAAAGTAATAGAGTAATAAATTAATTTGTACTACAATATATGCAGTAATATAAATTTTTTGTCTTAGGGAAAAAATTAGATAGTAACCTATTGACTTCTGCTAATTTGCTTCTGAGGGCCCAGTTGAGAAAGAATGACTTGACTTTGCTGCTTTCAGCACTGCTGATCACCTGTACAATCCAGATCTTTTCCATTGAAGTGTTAGTAGACTGACATTTGTCATTGATAAGCTTCTTTTATCAGTCAACAACAGTCTTAATTTGCTATACAATATTTCTCAATAATTAACTGGGTCTTCAGTCTGATCATTTAAATGCACATTCATATCACACTAGTTTTCATATTATTATTTTACCTTATCCCTGATTTTATTGAGCAAGCGTGGTACAGTTGGGAAGTAGGTTGGCTTCAGTGCCTGCAGGTCATCTATTAACAGTTTGATGTCCCCAGAAAAATAGCCCACGTGAGATCCATGGCATAGAAGTGCAACCTGGAAATGAAAATAATGAGCAGAAAATTTGTTCAATAAAATGCTTAAGTATATCTTGGAGAATGAAACACTAAGAAAGGAAACTGAAAAAAAACAAGAGGAAGTAATCTTCTTCCCCCTGTATGGTGTAAGGGGAGCTGCCACATCCTGGTGGTTCATGAGCTCAACTTTATCCTTAGTTTGAGGCTACCCTAAGTATGTAACTTGGGAACTCCTTTCTCCTGGCCACCCAACAAACAAGGTCCAAGCAAGGACAAAGATAGAGGGAAGGTTGGTATGTACCTTCCACATACTGTGCTCTAGGCATGATGAGCCACTCAGATGGATGCTAGGCTTTGTCCCCTTGATTATTTTTCAATGTATTTATTATTATGATTTAAAGCTGGCATTCTTAATGCAGAAAGAGATAGTTGAAAGCATACAAATCTCAATACACCTGATTATAGGCGTTCACCTGTCTAGTTTTTGTCTGGTAGCCATGATAACATTGCTACACAAGTACTGTGTAGTTCTTTGTCTAATGAAAAGAATAATGCAGCAAAATTTATTCTTTTACATGTATGATAACAATGGACAAGCATATTTTATTATCAGATAGGTTCAAATATTATCTCTCTTGCTGGCTTATTGAGTGGCGGACATCACTTACCAGGTTTGCTCTTTCGTAGACATGAGCCAGAGGCAAATAGGACAGATGACAATCATCAGGAGTAAGGTCTTGAAATGTCTGCAGATAAGTACAAATAACTAACAGAAATCATCAGACTTCACCAAGATCTTCTAAACTAGCACAAATCAAGAGTATGACCGACATGGAGTAACAATTAAAATGGTAATCTCTTTTTGTGAACAACTAAAAATATCACGCTGGCATTTCTTTTTCTATTGATGAGTTTATTTGCTATAGAGCTCTTCTATATACTTGTACTAATCTGCAGTTGCTGAATGTCAAAGAACTGAGTGATTATCTCAATGTTTTCTCCATTGGAGGATCGGTAGATGAGAAACTCACCTTCAGAACTAAGCAGCTTGCAGACATGTCTGACACCATGTTGAGATGAGAGATAATTACACCCTTTGGATCACCTAGTTGTCGTCACAGAATGCAGGGAAGTGAAACAGATGGCCTTCATAAAGTCAGGGTCTTTAAAGTCATATGGGTCATGACAGCACCTGTGTACTCATAACTCTCATGTATGCAATAGCACAATAAGGTTGCAAAGAGCTACAAATATATGGGTTCAGAATGTGTCACAACTCTTAGTCAATACATAATTTATATGCTGTTACTGCTACCAACACACACACACAGACACATACACACAAAAGACACTTAGGGTGGTATAAGAGATATCCCTAATAGTGAGAAAAAATGTTTAAAAGGTCTGGAGAGAAAGGTAACAAAACAGAACAACAGCTTCAAATCCATTTCAAGTGCAGATGTCCACAACTCCTTTACCTGTTGTACCACTCGTTAACACAATGGTACTGCAATCAGAAGGCTTTGGATGCTGCATATGATAGAAAAATAACAATCATCAGTTCTTTACATGATTAGATGATCTCTAATCTAAACAGCACTAGTACCCACCCCCATCCACACACTGGATTTTCTGAGAGCAATGTTTTTCTGTTGGAGGTTTTGATATGTTTAAATTACAACATTTTTATACCATAAATTTATTGCATATGGTTACAGACATTTTGTATGGTTTTTCCATATATAGGATTGTCATCAAAGATTGTCTCTAGATCATTGTCATTGTCACTGTATCTTCATCTCCAGCTACAGTTTCTTGGTCTCTCCTAAGGATCTGTATTATGCAACTTTCTATGGAAATACCTCAGAACTTTGTTTGATCTTACTCTCATCGGAACTAATAAGGCATAAAGTACAAATATACAATATATAAATCAGCTGTTGTGGGTTCAATGTCAAATAACAGTAAGTGTAACTAAAGGCTACATCACTGCAAGATCAGGTATTGAACTGTATAAAATGTATACCTACCTAATAAGCAACTTAAAATATTTCAAAATATCTACATGTTAAAATTTAGTAGCAAATTAAAAAATGATTTTATCCTAAATATGTAACCTACCACAGGGTTCTGTAAATCTTTTTTGCCCATTTCCTGAAGAAAAATTGAAAATAATTAATGAATATGGTTTAGTCTAAAACTTGTTTTCTACATAAAATAATTAAAATCATGAAATGCTGATGGCGACTTGCATGTACACATGCATTTGTGCACTCACACCAGATAAGGATTTTTTTTTTCAAAAAAAAAAAGGGAGCTATGATATGTAAGAACTTTTTATCCCACGTTTCTCAGAGGGTTAACTAAAATGTTTAGAGGAGAGAGAGAGAGAGCAAAGTGATGTTGTGTTTGCTGCAGCTTTAGTATGTAGTATATATTGACCGATTCCAATGGTGCCTGTAAAGGGACAGGAGGTATTAATTAAGCCTGCTTCCAGGTTTAATGGAATAATGATGTTGGCTACCAATGACTTCTCAGTCCTGTAGCCAAGGAAAAGCCCCACGTTGGCTCAACATTACATGTTTGTTAGGTAACTGTTCTATAGGCTGCAGCTCGACTGCAAAGTCAAAGGTCAATGATCTCTTGAATGAATTACAAAATTCTACCTCCACATCACTGAACCTCACAAGCGTGACACCCGCCGCCTCAGCCACATCCTGGAGTTCCTTGGTGATGTCTTCAACTAAGACGATGACTTTGAGGGAGGGTATGGACGTGGCCTTGTTCAAAAGAGCAGCTGCCCTCTGAACCGTGTCGCAGACAATAGTGCTGATCTCACCTGTGGACATGAGTTCGCTCACAAATCTGTCATTTTCATACTAGTTTATAGCACTTGTCCCCAACACTACCCCTAAACGCTATATTTCTGAAATGTTCTAAGGGAATAAAACTTTTTCCAATCAAAGCAAATACATTAGTAAAAATATCACACACATAAATACGCATGTTTGCATTCCACACCCTACCACCTATCTGGCACTCCAAGGCTTTATCTTTACACACCAAGATCCGCATCTTTAATACAAATGTAAAGTCAGTCCTTCTGTAGGGATCTGAGACATGGCGTGTAACAAATGCCATCACCAACAAGATACAGACATTCGTCAACAGATGTCTTCGCCGCATCCTCAACGTCAGATGGCCCGAGAAGATCTTCAATACAGACCTATGGGAGAGAACCAACCAAAAAGCTGCCAGCCAAGACATCAAGAAGCGGAAGTGGGGCTTGATCGGTCACATCTTACGAATGCCAGCAGACAATTTAACAAGACAAACTCGGGGTTGGAACACACAGGGGAGGCGCAGGGTTGGGAGACCCAGACAGACATGGAGGAGATCAGTCCATAGAGAGGCGGAGACAGCTGGCAGGACATGGTCTCAACTGGAAAGGGACGCCCAGAACTGGGTCCGATGGCGGGGTGTGGTTGCGGCCCTATGCTCCACTGGGGGCGAATAGGAACAAGAAGAAGAAATACGCATGTGCACACGAGTGATCAAGAGACAAATAAAAACAAAACCTAGCTTCTCACACAGATTGATGGCATAAGTGACGGCGTCCATCCCAAGTGTTTCGTATAGGGCCACACTGATCCTTGAGAACATCTGGCAAGACATATCGGCAATGGTCCACTGTGGCACAGAAATGTTTAAAATAAATTCTTTCATATTCTTGCAAAATGAATAATTTTATTGTTTGGGAAATGTTGTTTGTGCAAAATGGTTTGTCTTTAGGTTTGTAGGTGTATATGCTTTGCCAAGAACGTGTCGACTAATCAAGGAACATACAGTGAATGTGCATGTGAACATTCGGCCAATGTACAGAAACGGGACCGTGTTAAATGTGTGTTGCATCTAGTGTGAGTGGACAGGTGTTGATGACAGGTGTTAATGACAGGTGCTAACTGTTTCGCCACCAGACAACCCTACTTGCTGTAAGAACATAAAGGTAAAATCGTGAAGTATTTAAAAATTTTTTAAATTATTTAGTCACTATGAAAGTTCAGTGTGTGTCTTAAATATGGTTTGCCAGTGATGTGTAAGAAATAAGAGAGCGAGAGAGAGATGTATGATTCAGCTGAGTCCAATGTATACCTCAGGTATGTTCTTGGCGAAAATACCAAGAATACTTTTTTGTCCAGGATTTAGTCCAAGCTGACTTAACCCTGACCCAAAAGCCTGAATTTTGTCAAACACCTGCACAGACCACAAAAACTTTTTGAACGAGCACAAAGACAGAGGCGCCTGTAGTACTCCCCCCCTTAAATGCCCCAAGGGTACAGTAACAACAGACAGGTGGCGTTAAATGTTTCCATTCCATGCAGCAGAGCGATTCGCTTCATTGCCTGTCCTTCAATAGGTACGCTTCACATAAACATATTTTATAGCTTACAACCCAAACGAAAAAGATTTTTGTAGGAATTAGTTTGTGGACAGGTTAACACGTTTTCCGAAGATTAAGGAGATGAGAGCGCTCGTCTGTTATAAAACTTACTTGGTTATAACTCATCCATTCGTACTCTCGGTTAGGCCCAGACCTGGTCCCAAGACACTTGCCATCTCCTGAAAGTAGCAAAAAGCGAAAACAAAACTGCTTTATCAGCCTTCTCCTGGTAGTGAGCAGAACGTCTAGCATCACTTAGCTTCTGGAAGTGGCGAAACTCTCTGGATTGTCAATCTCTTCTCCTGCAAGCTCTGGAATAGTGAGTTGTTACCCAAAGTGTCCTATTAAATCTTGCCATGGTTGCCCTGGTTGTTCTTGCCAGTGTGCTGCTACTTAATGTTGCGCTGAAGCATCCGATGGTGTGTTGCTGCTGCAGCAATTCCGGATGGCTGCGTGACAATGATTACGTAAACCAACAGTCTCTTCCACCAAGAAACGCGTGTCTGAGTTTTGTTTTGTCTCCATTAGATTATTCCAACTCTCTTTTCGCTGAGCCTCACAACAAGTTGCTCGATCAGCTACAAAGAGGCCAACACCATGCTACACACATTGTCATACGTAAGCGCAAATCGGATCACGTGACACCATTCCTCCGTGAGCTGAACTGCTCGTCTGTCCATACTCGCGTTCACTACAAGGTGGCTTCTCGCTTTCATCGTTTTCTCTCGTTGGTTCCAGTGTTTGGAATACTTTGCCACCATCAACTAGCACAGGTACCACCTTTGATATCTTTGGGACCCACCTTTTCCGGTAACACTTTAGCTGGTGGCTTTCTTTTTTCTCCTTTCATACCTTCCACTCCTGTGTGAACGTGTGTCTGTTTCTTGTGTAGGCGTCTTTTGTGTGTGTGTGTGAGAGAGAGATACTATTAAGCCGTTTATGTCAAAGCACATTGAGATTTCTATCAATATGGAAATGTATCCTCCTCCTCCTCCTTCTCCTCCTCCTCCTCCTCATCATCATCATCATCATTAATCATCAATCATCATAATCATCATCCAAGTAACCTTTGATACAAATAACTTAAAAACGGCGTAAATGTAGAGCTTGTCTTGAAAGTACACGAATTCCCGGCAGGACGCCATTAAGTGTCTAGACCACTGACCTGTGATTCGTCTTCCGCGCAAGAAACATTCGTAGACAGTCTTGGCATCGTCGTAGAGATACTCGATCAGCTTCCCAGTTTGCCCCGTCCATCGCGATGCACGGACTCCGCCCTGTATGGATACAGTAGATGGTACCAAAGAGATCCTAATTATGCAACCGATAACCTCACTGAAACATCCTTTGGAAAAAGACCGAGAAAAGACAGAAAGTAGAGGTGATCGATCGAATCATTAGAAACACAGAATTTTTCTGTAGCAGAACACTGTTATAATCCTCCAAAGGTTCTTTCTATCGGACGTAACTGATTAATTTTAAATTCACTGAGTGATAGATTAAAAAAAAAAAAGTCATGAAACCTAAATGGGAGGACCAATGGCTTAATGGATGCCCAAATCATCGAATTCGCTGCTGGATTTCACTGGGTATATTTTATTTATACAGCAGAAGACAAAGTATTTTCCGAGGCACTCCGTTCTAACAGACGTAAACGCTTCAGGGAAGGTTGCTGATGGTGGTATCCTTGACGTCTGACGAGGTTGCTATAGTTCTGGCATCGATAAGCCGTGCCGTTGATACAGTGAACCACTTACAGGTTACTGTCCTTATGACCGTTTATCGTATATAAGACATCAACTAGACTGTATATTACATATATACATTACTGTATATGATATAAGGTCTTGTATATATCATATACAGTAATGACTGAGTAATGTATATACGTAATATATATATAAGACCTTTTATAAGACAGAAACACGTCTTACCCTAAAATACCATTGCATCCTTTCAATCTGTCGATCGTTTGAAACAACAGAACAAGAATCACTGACCTGTAGAATGAAGCTTTGGTTGTCGTAATCCAATCCGAAACTAAGAGGCTTAGGTCTGCTCCACAGGTAGGAGGTGAAGCCTAGCAGACCGACTACAGCGGAGCCCACTACCACTATCCCGGGTGTGTGTCCCACCAGCTCCTGTATCCACTTCAAGACATCCGCCATCTGCCCGGCATAGATACATGATGTCACATTTTACATGTCTTGCAGAAGAGGTAGGTGATATTACCTGTTATGTTTTGTTTAGTAGTACATTATATCACCTTTACATTTTATCGATTTAAAAAAAACGAAAAAGCAGATAACACAAATCATCGACTGCACCATCACAGGTGTCTGAGACAAAGAAATAAACAGTTGCATGATTTATATTGTTTCAGTATGTGTTGCTTGTCGGATCTTTCGTTCGTCAGCAACAATGTGCGTATTTCATTCGGAAAAGTCACCTACTTTATTTTGTTCTCCCAGTTTAAATTACACAGCGCAGTGAAGTGAGCCAGACAACAGGTAACTTCGCCTGAAACTCGATGAGTGTTGTAAGTAGCTCACAGATCCCTCTGAAGGACACCATGCTCCAGGGCACAGACCACAGGTACAGCTGTTTTGACAGACCCTGCTCCCTAAACCTTCATTCAAACATGCATGCAATGCACATCAGGGTGTCGTGATGTCAGCGATCTCGACGCACATTTGAGGTTTTGTACAGGTCATTATCCTGATTTCAAATATGAAAAAGATGTTGCTCTGTGACAAGCAGAACTCCTCCCAAGAAATGTCCTTCAGTCACAATTTTGATCTTCTATTTTGACTTGAAAGCTTAAAATCATTATTTTCTGCATGATTTTTTAAACATTTCCTGAATGGATATTTTTGTTGTTGTAGATGTTTATTGATGACACGACATTACACTATCACCATTCAGCTCAGCCACATTAATAGTAAGTGACGTCACACGTAGCAACAAGGAGCGAGCGACGTCAGATGTCGCTCTGAAGACGTTGCAAGATTAGAAGCCATGACGTCATTGCTGCGTCAGCCTAGACTGTTGTAGAACGTTCGAGATATATATAATTTCTTCTGGAACTTTCTACTTATATGTGCGAGTAGTATGTTAGTATGTAAGAACGTCTTCTGTGACGGTGAGGGTCGTGTTAGTGAGACAGTGAGATATCAAGTAACTGTGGTGGACGAATTATATTTATTTTATACATCTAAAGTTAGAAACAGTCTTGTTGGTATAAACAGATTTCAATATTTTGTAAAATATGTATGGTAACTGCACTTTTACCTCCCTTTTATTTTTTTATTGTGATGCGTATCGTTTTTAATCATTTTGTTCTCTATAGAGCAATGGCCCTGGTATTAACCAATCAATCAATCAAGCTCTCTCTCTATGTGTACACACAGACACACACATGCATGCACTAACAAACAAACGCACACACATGGACATTCACGTACAGAGGCACGAATGCGCGCACACACAAAATTAAATGAGAGGGAAAGGAGGGAGTTATTTCTTTACCGTTGTTAGTGGCTCCTTATGTAACAAAGGCAGTGAAGTAATCAACGTCACGTGCTGGCAGTCCCCGAGGATCCCGTAGGTGAACGACAATAAAAAAAAAGACGATGAACGCGTCAACGCAGTTGCTTGCAAGACACAGACCAGCCTCACCTGTAATGTCGTTGTCCTAAGACGTACAGAGACGTCCCTCGTCACGCAGGTGAACTTATCAACGCCGCACGTCTGTCTGGCCTCGCTCGAGCATGGAATGTGACCTGCTGCTCCGCTTGTTGGTTTGAATGAGAGCTTAAACACGACACAGGTGACGTGTCAAGTTCCACTCTGTTGTTAGAAAGAAAAAAAAAAGTTTCAAAACCGCAGGGAACACGAGGACCGCTACGGGACAGCTTTTTTTTTTGAGGTCACGTGACTAAGATCTTGCCTTCTTGTAGTGACACTAGAGAACAAGATGACGTCTTCCTTAGAGCAGGTTGCTAACTCTACTTCTCACGTTCCCGCATTTAGTTCCTTCTGTTGAATCGAAATGGTAGTCGATCCAGCCTGGCCCTTACAAAATGCTTGTTGGCTGCAGGAACATGTCAACTCTCGCAGGATCCTTGCAAACACAGTACACCAGGAGAGTATACTGCTACCATAGAAGCCAAACTAGACGAGGGACGAGTCTTTCATTTTTTTTTTTTTTTTTTTTAGTGTGCGAATGTAGTTTATAACCAAATGGAACGCACCCGCTGACTGCGCTCCGTCATCACACCCTGCCCTAGTTCTCGGTCACACGAGGAGTGATTGAAGGACAAACTGGCAGCCTTACAGATAGGGGGACACATATCACACGTCACCCCGATTTCAGCATAAACAGCGCACGAAAGTCAGTGCTTGCACCTCCCAATACCACGAATTTTACCAATTTCACCAGAAGAAAGGAGAAGTAGCCATAAAACTGCCAGTAAAAGTTCAGTGAGAATAACAAAATAGACTCTAAAAGAAACCGGAACACCTCAGTCATTCCGTTCTTTTTCCCAAATCACGTAGATGCAATCAAACAAATAACAAAAACACTGAAGAGCGAAAGCTTCAAGGGGGTCGTTTGTGGACTCCTAGGGTTGTGAATCGTCGTTTTCAAAAGGTAAAGTGCACACACACACACAGAGATCAGATTTCTATTATCCAAGAAAACTCAAGCCAAAATGTTGCCGTCAGCTCATTACTGCTTTTTTAGCACTTTTACTGTTGTTGACTTTTGCAGAACACCAATGAAACTGGTGCTGAGGCCGACATGACAGAACATCAGCAGCTCCGGTGTACAAACAGCAAGTCGCTGTTCATTGCACAGGTCGACTTAATGTCCTCTGGAGCTTTCTCCCCGTCTCACCTGTTGAGGTGATAAAGTCCTTTTCCCCCAAAGTATTCTCTGGGGTTATTTTTGGTTACTCCCGTACTCCTTTCAGGACTTAACCCTTCGAAACAACAGTACACACGACCGGTGCGACAGAGTGGTGGGAGAGAGAAAGGGGAGTGGGGAAGACAAAGTAAAAGTAGCGAGAAGGTAGTCGCATGTTGGTGTGCTCCCATCGAAAGTTAATCATTGTGTAATGTTTTAATATTTCATCAGCAGCAATGAGTTTAAAACATCGATAACAATATTATTCTTGAAAAATTCCATCGTGTGAAACTTCTTTTTAGAGAAATTTGTGGACTTTTTCATGCTGTTATGATCGCCTTCATGAGAAGACGCTAAGTGGTGAAGGCAGCCATGTGTGTTAACACGCTTTGAGTGAGACAGTGGTAGTACAGAAAGGTGGGAGAGAGAAAGAGAAACAAAGTAAAAGTAGCAGCACATCGTCAGCAAGAAGGTGAAGTGGCTGGAGACATGGATGCAGACATAACACGCATTCCCTCTCAGCATTCAAAGCAACACAAATGTTCGAAAACCAATGAATTTTATTTCACACTGAATTCATGGAGTTTTCACACATAAGAGTGAAAGTGAACGGTTAAAAGGGCGATATGTGAAGCTGAGTAGTAGTGATCTGACAACAGGAGCAAAGTAAGGAGTAAGGAATGTTGCATAAGACGGCCACCTTAAACGGAAGGAGAGAGGGAGAGAGAGATGTAAAGACGCCATGTTCAAGCCACAAGTATGCATCGGACAGAAGTGTCCTGGGTGAGAAACCGTCATTATTACGACAGGGAAACACTTGTGAACAGTATAAACGCAGTGTTCTAAACAAACTGGTTATCGGTCTAAACAACGATTTTGGGAGAAACGGAGAACAAACAGGTACACCCTTTAACAGGCGCACACACAGATCGAGAAACGAATGTCCCGCTTCGATGAGGTTGGATCTTTTTCTTTGGAAAGAAAAAGGAAACAAATCCAGGTGTGCTCTGAATAACATGCGGAACGATTCCGCATAATGACTTAAAATCCTACTGTGATTTATAGCCGAGAAATGCAGCAAGTTCGTGTTTTAGAAGTAAATGGTTGAGGACTTTGTACAATAGTTTGTGAGAGCGCTCCTTTAAGAAATGGACTTTGAGCACAACAATGCTACTTACACATGCCTCCCCTTTCATTTCTTTAGCCCAATGTGAATACAGTCACAAATTTACTGTCCTTTCTGTTCACAAATGCTTTCCAGCTGTCCATCTAAAAAACAAAAACAAGTGGACTTCAAAGCCTCCTAAAATTAAAAAAGAAAAGAGAGAGGTGGGTAGGTGGGCGGGTCAGGTAGACAGAAGAGAGAAAGAGAGGGAGATCGGACTAAACAAACAAATATGGGTGGGGGAGGTGACGAAAGAGAGAGAGGGGTTTTCTTTTTAAGTGTTGAGCGGGAGAAACCGAGAGTGACTGCGATGGATGGCGAGAGCCCAATGAACATCTGTGGTCAAAGACATCATGCATAATATGCAAGTGTATGCGAATACGACACAAAGAACGTACACTGTTTACAGGTGTGAGAGAAGCGCAGCAAGGGGAATTATTGACGACTACACCATTTGTGCCGATAAAAGGACACAGTACACACGGTGAGGCTTTAGGTGACTCAGTAATGCACATTTGCATTAGCCTCTTAAAGCTTTGCTAGTGAAAATCAAGGAATGTATTAAAGGCTCCCTTACGTCTATGTAAAACTGGTGTCATTAAAAAAAGCCTCTCAAAAGCAAATAAGCTCTGTATAAGTCAAGAGGTTATGGGAGGTTAAATTGACAAAAACCACAACAGACTCGAAATATAAATGCATTGTGGAAAAAATTCATTTGGTGGAATAAACGTTTTCAAACCAAATAAAATAAATTTAAAAAAAGGGCAACAGTGCAGTCTGCACACATGGAGCTGGCTGTTAAAACTGCCACGGAAGGTCAACTTGTTCACAACATCAAACAAAAAAGTGCTACAAAAAGGCACATGTTAAAATCGAAACATCCATCGCAACAATGATTGCCCATGGTAAAACAGGAATGGTTAATGTACAAAAATCCTGGTATGCTAATCACAGCAACTTTTTTACAGATAGCTGAAAAAAAAATCAAAATCTCAATCTGTTTGTTCGCCTTCCACTTCAGTCCCTGTAAACATATCACAATAAGAACAAAACAAATCTGAAAAGACCTGGAGCAGGCCTTCATCAGCAATTAAACTGGTGTTTTCCACCCAGTTCCCTTGAAACAATGCAATGCTATACACCAACACCACCAGTGGAGCTCAACGTTTCACAGCTGCGTACAGTTACAGGCTACACATACACCGAAAAACATGCTTCTCTGCACACTGTCCTGGAGCAACTCTGTGGTCTTTTTAGTTCTTCTGATTCTGACACTCATGCCAATACCTGATATCTGATATTGTACTTATCCTGGAGCATTCACTATTGTTCATCTTGAAATGATTGCAGCTACACATTATCTGAAGCCCAGATGAAAAGCACCTTCAGTAATTCTTCCTTTACCCCTCTTTCAACCACCACAAGAAAAATAAAAGGCTGCTCTAATCTCAGATCCATTAAAGATCTCACCAACAAAAATGCTGTGTTACTGCTGCTTCAAGGTTTCTATGGGAAGGCTAACAAATGACATCAAAGACTGACCCAACTGCTGCTAGACCCACTAAACTTGGTACAACCCGACACAAAAATTTAATGACTGTAACAAGTTTTCAAAATCCACATACAGCTAAGCATATATGATGACCTTTAGATCTAAAAAAACAGATAATAACGAAGAACTGACACAATGGCACCTTGAGATAAAACGTAAAATACAAACCCCTCCAAACAAATATTTTAAGGTAACCGACTCAAGAACATAAAACTGTAAGTTAACACTTCATGATAACGCAGCCCATGTCTGACTTTATTATGTGCATATTGTTGGCACAGTGATCTGTCGGAACAACTACACATGGAAAGCATAGTATTGAAAACTGCAAACCTATTTATTGTGACAACAGCCTAAACAAGATGCTCATATGACAAGTTTAATACCTTCGCATTTCAGCTCAAAATAACTTCATGCAATCTAAAATAAATAGTTTCATACAATCTATAATTTGCAAGAGTCAGTATGATATCTGTAGTCCAAACCTCAATAAATTGTTCTTGTTCTCACATAAAAAGCTCAAAGCAAGGCTGTACATTGTTAAGTACTGAGGACTTACGACGTACGAAGGTAACTACTCGAAGATACTCATGACAAGAGAATGAGAAAATAGATGTGTATGTACTTGCATGTATGCATATGTGTGCCTGTGTACATAAGTACAAATTGTGTTTGTAGACAAAGAATTTACAAATTAAAAAGGGAAATATGCTGACAAGTCAGTTTTACAGGTAACCAATTTGACTACTTTGACACAAATAGTTGTTTCAATTAACACATTCCCCAAAAGATCTCTCATATGTCAACAGTCATACTATACAATAAAAAACACAGTTATGCATTTTCATGTAAGATAATGTTTGCACGAAGCTGTGCTGACAAGAGCAAGTAAATCTCTGTGTATGTGTTTCGAGGAGAGGTTGGGGCGCGTGGGTCAGTGGGTGGGGTAGGTCTGTTTCAAAAGTCGAACACGTACAGTGTCTGAAATTGCTTAGGACTAGGATGTTATGCAATATTAACTGATCCCCTGCCTTTAAGCTAATGCTCCAACACAATGCATCAATGACCTACTAATTAAAAACGATGGGAATATGCTAAGCAATGGCTGTAGACATACATGCAATGCTAAGTTCAAATGAGCCATCACAACCAGCTGTACAGTAATTCATGCACAAGCAACAGGGATCTCTGCTGCAAGGCTCACACACATCATAATATGAAACATGCAAAAAATTAGAATGTGTTCTCTGACTCTTGTTTAAGCTGATTTCTCCAGTGCAACCTACCCTTGTCTTCCTATATTACAAATTACATAAAAAGTAATTTTCCCAAGTATCTGCATAGTGGCACAAAAGCACAAATGGGGACAAAGGTAAACACTATTACCCTTAAAAAGAGTTTCTGGAATATTATGTCTTATGTTCTAAGTATACGCACGACACATTTTTGTGTCTATGAAGCTGCAGCATTTTCAAGATGAATTCCTTGTGTTCCCTAAACATAAGCATGAGTAAGCGACATTTTTTTCTTTGTGTTTTACAATACAGCATTCAAACTTGCTAACCCCACATAGTACTCGGATGTGTCATGCAAAAGCGTGTTTACTGCTGCCCGACAAATGCCATGACGCTACCATGTTGGATATCTGAGTATTCACACTGCACCTTGCGGAACTTTATGTCCACTATGCTCAGGGAGGACTTTGAGGGCGCAAGCAGGAAGTCACTGAATACATCTCCACTGACAATGGTACGTGTGACTGGAGAGGGATGCCAATCTGAAGAGGTGTCGGTCTTGGTTGTTCCTAAAGATGTAAAAGAAAAAAAAAGGAAAGTTTAAAAACAGTGGTGAATGCAGCAATAAACAAAGAATGCTCCAATATTGTATTCAATATCCACCCCTCCCGCCCAATAAAAGAAATTACTCACTAAAGGATTGTGGACAGCACTGTGGAAAACTCTGTTAGATGCAGCATCTAAACAATCACCACTGACAACCAGACAGGTCAAGGGACTGAACTGATCCACAAAAGGTTTATATCTTTTTCATCTCCTAGAATTACTTGTACAGTAGCCTACATAATACACTGTCCTGGTCTTAAGTAAGAGATGACAACAACCAGTTAATACCACATCTCACTTTCTAAACACCTCTCTTCTCACCTTTGGTCTTCTCTACTTTGCCTGTTGCCAGATTGATTATGATAATATCATCATCGTCAGCTGAGGTCAATACCAACAGGTAGCCATGGCCAGTTAGAGGGAAGAAGTCAACATCGCTGATGCTGGCAGACACTGTAACCTCATATGCTGGCTCCAGTACACCTACAAGTACACAAGTACACAAAATGCTTTCTTTTAAGCTTGCTAACAGTCTTCCAAGCTCTTTTTATACAAAAAAGGAAAATGGTAAAGACTATTAAAAAAATCCCCTAAACAAAAAAGGATGGTCCATTAACAGCTCATAAATTCATTTAAAAAACCTTAAATACTACACACCCTCATTAGAAACACCGGTGACAGAAACTTTGCCAGTCAGGTCATCCACCGTGACCACGTGACGAGAATCTGGAGAAACATAAGGGCGGCCTGGCAGCACCGTTGTGGAAATGACGGCATCTGTGATGTAGTCGAGAACCAGCTGCAGCATCTGATGGTTTACAGGTGATGTGCACTGAACAACTACATGGCCACCTGTTCCAAGCAGGAAGAAATCATTACAGATCTAAAGATTAGCTCTTCATCAATACTAAATGATCACCACAACAGCTACCTCAAAATTTTAAACATACAGTTTGAAAAGCAAAGTAATAATGTAAGTTAATGTTAAAAAAAACCCCACTTTTATTCAGAACATTGTAAAGCAATCGGACTGGGCATATCTTTACATTTGGGTCCCTTAGCAAGAACAGCGATTTAAGATAGTGTGAATTCCTCTTTTAATATTAAAAATGAAAAACTGAGATGAAAGGATTCTGCAACGTTCCACTTGTTTCAGCATGATAGCTGCAGTGGTCAGTATACTTACATCATGTCAACTTTAGGGGATAGCTGGTTCAAAATATGCTAAACAAATACTAATTCCAGCTTACCAATTGGCACGAATGCAAGAGCATGTGGCACACAGTCGTAAGGAGACAGGTCAACAGCCTTAACATAGCGCATGTTGTCCAGGTCAAGTTTTGTGAGAGCACGCTGGCCACTGTGTGTTATGTACCCATAGTTGTAACTATGGTGCAAGTCATTGGGTGGTGGAATAAAGAGATCCTGCACCTAGGAACATAATTACAATCTTAATATAAATGACACATCATTAACAGGAACATGATTATAAACCTAAAATAAATGACACCCCATTAACAAGAAGCTGATCAAGAAAAAAAAATATCAAGCCACTGCTGAAATCTCCTTGTTAAAAGAAATGACTACTATTCATTACAATCAAGGGGAAAATAATGATACCTCTTTCTACCCTAGTTTCTGGATTCTATCTTACATCTTCAAAGCATCCTATGACAAAAATATATTCAGCTTTACCTGATCAAAACGATTTCCTACAGGTTGTGTATGGACAGCCCGATGCTGCACAAACTTGCTTGCATCACGCACAACAATGATAGTCTTGCTGCTGTCATCCTCCTCCCCATTCCAGCACAGCACCCATACCTGATCCAAATGCTCTACATAGTGCACCTGCATTGGTCGTTTGTCTGTGGCAACTACCTGCACACAGCAGACAAACAGAGTAGGGCAAAACAAAACATGAGATGGAAGCACATTAGTCAAATGAGTGAGTCAGGCCTACCATCCTCACATTAACAGATATTTTAGCAGCATGTTGCCATGGTAAAATAAGAGGAATGCCCCTTGTTAAAGGAAAATAATAATTTTCATTCGGTTCAAATGAAGCTGTTGTTATTTTTCAACAAGGAATATGACTCTTAGACCCACTTTTGTGCTCTGAAAATATCGACCAGGCCACCTCTTTCCTGTCTACTGGCATTTTTTCCTAATGATCCTCTGGCATAAATTTCAACAAGCTTTTATTGTATTACCATATCCACTCATTCTTCTATCCAGTCATCTTTGTAGCCTTATTTAAATTTTAATTATTTAAAAGAAAGAAACAATATGAATACCAGCAGTGAGATGGCATGAACCTCTGTTAAATCATGTGTATATTAGTAATCATAAAAGAAAAAGAAAATTTATATTTATGTGATATTAAATGAAACACAGCACACTAGTTTTTTTAAATTCCAATATTGCATCACTTCCACAGACCTGAATGGGAATCCAATTCTTTGTGGTCTCAATGACAACCACCCTGTTCAGTGCTGGCTGAGTCACATACACAAAACTGTTTCGGACGTTGACAGCCCCACCCCACTCACAGGCCTTGTTTTCCTCACACAGACGCAGGGGACTATCTAGGTTGTCAGGGATAAACTTGAAGTAGCCAAAATCTCCATGTACATTTCTATGCTGGAGGCAGCTGTCTGGATTATAAGCAGTGTAACCTTGGTCATGGAACACTACAAATGTACCTGAGCTTTCTTCTGAGAATCCCACTGGAAAAGAATTACAACAAAGTACATGTTTCTATAGGAGGTCATTTCCATGTTTGTAAAATGAACAACAATTGTTAAAAAGGTAAAGCATTAAGATGGATTAATGATTATATGAAGTAGTATGCATTTAAAAATGTTCAATCTTAAAAGTGGCTTCAAACATGTCAGATTGGTAAAACACTGTTTCTTAACTTTTGAAAGAAGAAATCTAGACAGTATTTCTTGGTATACAATCAAACATTATTAATTTATGTTAAATATATATTACATTAGAATGAGGTATTCACCACTTAACATGCTTTGGTCTAAAAAAATTCAAGGCACAAGTAGTTATAGCACAGCAAATCTGTTCGACTTTACTCAGGACAAAGCGCTGTTTTACAAGACTTTTCAATGTATACTCTTTAATAACAAATCCTGAACATACTGTTCACTGTTCTCTCCTTATCACCAATGACAAACAGTGAGGCAATGTCTTCTGCAGAGCCAGCCTGGTTCTTGGCAAGACACTTGTAGGCCCCAGTGTCCCGTTCATAATCTGTCTTGTGGATGGTCAGTATCTCAGCACCATCTGCAAGTGATCAGAAAAAGGGATGATGCCTATGCGATCACAACAATTATTGAGGTGGAGCACATTAAGCCTCATCTAATTGGAGACATTGTGGCACCACCAGAAAGGCACATGTGCATGTCTAAGAGATTTCAATATAGGTTCTGGAGTGAGATTTAAGCAAACATTTCTGATTTATATATATATAAAAACTCAGCGTGGCTAGTTCTAGAGGTTTCAGTTTAGCTAAATGCCAATTTGCCAAAGCTAATATTTAAGCAATATTTAAAGTCTAATGTATATTTTAATAAAATATTTATTTGGCACTTTGTTTGTATATATTGTGTAAATAATTTTATTTTTAATTTCTGCCTTGTAACCTAAATCTATGACAGGAGCTTTCCATTCCCTACCGTCTTTCATTTCAATTTAGAATATGAAAACAAAAACTATATTTCTTGCAAATCACTTAAATGTTTAGAAAAAGCTCTTTAAAATGGTGGGTCAATGATGGCTGTCTTTGTTGCAGGTTAATAGGGGTAATACTGGAACACGTTCTTCGTGCCACCACTACTATTCTAAATGTTCAATCTGTATTGAACGAGTTAACTATCCCAGTTACACTCTTCACACAAGACTCCTGACAGTGTTTGGGAAGCCCTACTCACACACAGTATTGTTGTCACAAACAACTGGCAAAGAACATATGCTTTCATGAAAATTACCCACATCCATGATTTTACAAACATCACATGCAAATCTTGTTTTTTAAGTCTTGTCATCTCCAAGGATGACAAGTCTTTATCAAAAGGGAGAAAAAAAAATCTAAAGGCACATTTTAAGAGTAGGCACTCTGAAGAACAAAAATTATGGAGTTAGCTTGACTGGTTTGAACATCTTGAGGATATACACATTGTTAAGGGCACTGAAATGAATAGTGACATTGCAACTGTACCTGCAGTAGTGTAATGGTCAGGTTCGTTGGGAAGGTCCATGCCATTTATCTGCCAGGAAACGGTAGGCTTAGGAACCCCTTCTGCGTGACACTTAATCTTCTCATCCACTTTGGATGGCTTGATCAGGGAGTGAGGAGAAACTTTCACAATTGGAGGCACTGAGAAAAAAAATGCCTGATTGTTTGTTTTTTCAGCACCTCAAACATTTTTATAAGACAAATGATAATAGAAGAAATAGTACATGCAACATTCTTGAAAATGGTTGCAGGTTGTGATAAAAGGAATGTAACAGTTAAACGAGATAGCACTGCATGGAAATCAAAATCATTACACACATATAAGGGATAATGGGAGGACAACAATTTAATATTTTAGTATATTGAGATTTGTTTTCAAAATCTAGCATTAAAGAAAGAAAAATATTCTTGAACTCACTCTGTACTTTGAGAGCATGAACCTGTATGACAGAAGGGTTGGAAGAATCCTCACAAGAGTAGTTTCCCATGTGGTGTACCCCCATCTTGCTGAAGAACAGAGAGCCGTCATCCAAAACCTGTCATAAAAATAAAATTTGTTTCTTAAAACGTAAAGGAATTTAATGCAATACCCATCTTAAAGTACTTTTAACAAGACAATCATTCTCCGAAATGGATTACCAAAAAAAAAATTAAATAAAAGGTATTACTGTAGTATTAATAACATTTCATATCTTCTGAGAACTTACCAAAAGTTCAATCATGGACAGGTCACGAATGTTGACCCCATGACGACGCCACATGATACTGGAGCTGTCAGAAGCAAGTCCACACTTGAGCTCCAGCCCATTGCCAACGGTTGCTAGGGTTGGGATTATGTAAACCACAGGAGCGGCAGCTGTTGTTTTGACCGGCTCTGGTGCATTATGTACTACTGGTTTATGGTCTGGAAATAAGAAATTCAACACCAGACTGAATACGCCGAGGCTTCCTGCTCTTGTCTACAGTTTCATTCACTCCTTAAGATTATTTTTATATTAGAAAATATAAGATAGATATAATGATTTTTAACAATGTATATATGAAGACAATCTTCTGATGGTACACTCAACTACTCTTTATTCTAGTGATTTAATCTTCATATTATATCATGAACCTTACAGCTGCCATACCCTTAATGCTCTTTGCAAAATCAATAAATAAATTTTTTGCTTTTAAAAACTTCCCAACTTAATACTTTAAAAACTTATTAAACAGAAATCAAACATCCCTCAGTGCATAAAAATACACACTTTAAATGTGGATTTGAACCTGCCCAAAATCCAGAATAGGCATCTATCTTCAATACTAGCTATTATGCTTGTGAGATTATTGTGAAACTGTAGTTTTCAGATTCTGCCCATCATAGAGGTTTATAGGTTGTCTGAAATGAAAATTTTCTGGAGGCAGCCACATAAATTTGCTAAAGCGACTTCATAGAGATATTTTTTTCCAAAATTATACAGCACATAGTTGGAGAATTATTGCATCAATTTTCACAACAGTTTGTACTTACTGAAAGCTGCGATGAACTCATCAAGTGAAAGCTGTCCGTCAGCATTAGCGGTATCCTCATACCAAATCAGATCAGTTAAAACACACACCGGACTCAGCTCCTTGAAGTTTTCCTTCTTCTGCTTGTTAAGCTCATTGTAGTCAAGCTGATAATCAGTGTTCTTATCCAGGTAACTGAACATCAGCTTAGACAGGTATTCCCTCTCTGAAACATTGGAATAGGAACAAATAAGGAGGGGATAGGGAATTACTACAACATTTAAAAGAAAATGTTATAATCAATGTATGCTTTAAATACATAAAGTCGTACAACTATGCTGTTAATGTATCTTTAAAAACTCGTAAGCATATGCTGCAACACAAAATTATCATTGTCATTAATGCTTTGCATGCACAAAATGGTATTTTGTACCAAAAGAATAAATTAAGGTAACTTAATATGTAACACACACAAATATGCCACATAAAAGCACATCACTGGACTGACATATGGCTGCTCTCTTAATGTTTCTTACCCTGTTGTAGTTCTAGTTTACAGTCAGGCTCTTCAAAGCGTTTACAGTGGAATGCTAGCAACTCTTCTTTGAATTTGGCCAGCTCCTTCTCATCGCAGGTCTTGACGCTGGCATCCTGTTGGTAGCCCTCTTTGTCCTCATGGTCTTCCTTGGTTTTTACTGGCTCAAACTCTTCCCCAGTTTCTTCTTTCACATAGTCCCAAGGAGCAAAGTCCTTTTGTGTTTTAGCTGGTTTCTTGGTGGTTTCGCTTGTGGTGCTGGAGACTGCACACATCAGAAAATCAGAGACATGGAGTGCCTGAACAAACTGTTGCTCTGAATGGGGTGCGTGGGCAGTGAGGTGCACTGTTATTCTTTGACACAGCATCAAAATCAATCAGAATGCACTGACCAAATCCACCAGTCTGCAAGTTTTACATTTAGCACTGCCAACATCTACACATGCATATAAATGTGTCAACTTTAATAACAACAGAAATAACCATAAAGATTACTTAGCTCCCACACCAAATTACAAAATAACCTCAAAAAAGGAAACAAATAAATAAACAAACAAAAATTAAGGCCTTGCCTTTTTTCAAATCCTTTGTGTAGTTGTAGATTTTGCTAGAATCAATGACTGTCTCCTCAGAATCATCATTACTATTGTCCTTAAACCATTCATCATCAAAGTCATCTTCTTCTTCCTCCTCATCATTGCTACTGTCGTCATCTTTGTTCTTGCTAGTGCTGTCTTCATTCTTCTTGCTAGCCTGTGGAAGCAGGTGCTTCTGTTGTTGAAGTTCCTCGATCTGCTTCATTTTGTCGATGGCCTCATCTAGATATTCACAGGAATGTCATACAGTTTAGAAAAATAAATAAAAACATGTGCACGTCATACAGAACTGGACAGAAAACTTATGACAGCTTCTTAAGCTTGCAAGCCTACTAAGTTTGTATAATGTCCAGAACAGAGGAAACATTTATGGAAAATTGCTTCAACACAGAATACTGAATGTAATGGTGCTTACACATGCACAGCAGTTTGGGTAAATAAGAGAATATCTATATTTGCAGATTAGGCAGCAAGTGACACTCACGTGAGGCCATACACCTGTTGGACATATCCACTTTGATATGGACAGCCTTGACACAAGCAGTGCGGTGCAACTCACAATGGCTGGAGTACTTCACACCATCAGATCCACACACTGGCTTCCAGTGACCTTCGCACCCATCCTCAGGCAGACATACACATAAGCCCTCTTTGCACATTCGGCCACTGCGGCACTCTCCATCAAACTTGCAGTAAGCTGGTGAAAAGAATGCATAAAATTATGACCCAAAGTACCACATGAACATTCTTTTCTTTCATCATTATTATTTCTGATTTTGAGAGCCTCCTTTCAAGCATTAACAAAGGAAGCACAGAAAGTAACAAATTTCATTTAAAGACATTTTAAAAAGTCTGTCGTAAAGGTTCTCTCTGTTTCCCTTTTATGTAGAAGTGGTTTATTCATTGAATTTACTGTTATCTCCTTAAAATACAAGATCTCAACAATAACATTAATAAAACATGAAAATTCAAAAATACATTTTTCATCCAATAGACAAAGAACCAAGAAATAAAAAAATCTTTATACAGTAAACATATTCCATGATAAACAAATGGATCAAAATCTTAAAGACTATCTCAACAAGAAACAGGTTAATTAAACTTTTTTCTTATTCAAATATTAATGAGAATGAGACACAAGTATTCTAAGTAACCTTCTAATGTGGCACTATGCAAGCAAACATTCAACAGATTTAAAAAGCTGTATAAAACCAAATGCAAAACATATCAACCAAATAAGAAAGTGTATCGTTTCATTTTTATGTAAATATAGTTTTCAAAATCTGGTGTTGAGTTGTATGAAGTTTTTGCTATCCAAGAGTTTCCTATTGTGTGAATGTCAATCAAATCGATAATAATTTTGCTTAAATTTTATCAACCAAATTTTTTATGCCCATGCATGAGCAAAAACTGAAGGACCGTATTGAAAGGTGTCACCGTGGAACTCCATTTTGATCTCTATTACAATAGCCATAGCTACAAAAATTATCATCATTATAAAACTACTTTTTTGATCAAATTGGATTTCATATCACTATTGTTTCTGACCTGTGTTTCTGTGATATGTGACCTAAGATACAAAACCATTGTGGTAGAGAGAACTGCCAATAAGCCTATATTTCAGCAAGACAACAAAACATGTTTGTCATAAAAACAAGATCACAAAGTTTCCAAAAAATGTTAACAAGCTTAGAGACAGTAAAACAAGGTTTAAAAAGTGCAGCTTAAAGAAAAACATGCAAAATGTCTTTTGCAAAGTGAACATCATGGAGAAATATGATACAGACAAAAAGGAAAATGTGCACAAATAAAACAAAGAAAAACACCAAAAAGCTCGTACAGACATTAGAATAATTTAATTATTCTCAAATTACATGCAGCTCTAGAGATTTATATTTATACATTTGTGTTTTTGATGCTGGGAAAACTGAAACAAACCTGGGAAAACTACAATAAAAGCAAACTGAAGCAACTTTGTTGTGGAACAGATTTGAATACAAATTAAACACATGACTGAAGACTGGTTTTGTATGTAAGGTATGTAACAGCAGCTGCTCAAACAAAAGAAAAAGCAAGGTGAAAGAATGGTATGGGGAGGGAGGAAACTTAAATATAAAAGTGAGTTTAAACCAACATCATGAGAAAACATGAAATACTTAGTGGGTGTGACTTGATGAAGTAAGCTGGTTCCTTCTTGGTGTCCTCCCCATTTCTGTCAGGCTGTTGGTGAGTTGTCTGGATCAGTGTTGTTGTCTCCTCTTGTGTGGCATTTTTGTTGGCAAGGCCAGGAGGTGCAGGGTTTGGACTGGTGTGTGGATTGGCTTTGGTGTTGACAAAGTCCTTCATGTAGTCCTGATTTCCAAGATCCTTCTTCACTGAGTGAGTTTTCTCCTCTGTTTCACCAGGGATCTTGTCAAAGATCACACCCTGGTTGTAGTTTTCTTTATTGTGCAAGTGTGCCGGTTTCTCTGTCTTAGGTTCTGCAGTAGCAGTTTGCTTTGTTTTGACCCCAATTTTCTTCTCCAATGGAAGAAGTGGGTCAGCCTCCAAGCCAAAGCCATAAAACTGATCAACAACACTCTCTTTGTCTTCTGCTATGTCTTTGTTCTTGTCTTCCTTTTGTATCTGCAATTCTATTTTCCCCTTCTCAACCACAATGTCCTCCTTTTTGGTCAGATTCTCTGCTTTCTTCTCGGAAACCAAGGACTCAGGTTTAGTGTCCACATCATTGCTGACATATTTGCCCAAGCCCCCATAAGAGTGGTAGCCCCAGTCCTTCTCACCGGCAACCTCATCTTTCGGGCTAGCATGTAGACCAGGGCTAGGATCTTCAAAGGGACTGATGGTGTCTTTGGCAAAGGCTGGGTCCATCTTTTCTCGTGGTGTTTCTGCTGCTGGCAATGCTTGGTTCTCTGAGCTGTTAGCAGCTTCAGAATCTTTAGCTCCTTGCAATTTGGACTCACTAATGAGAGGCAAAGCATAGGGCTCTGGCACAGTGGTTGTCTCCTCATTTTGAGCTGAAGGCTTTTCATCTGCATTTTGTTGGCTAGGAAGCTGTGGAACATCTTTACTTTGTTGTTTGCTGGTGTCCACAGAGGGAAGGGTCTGGTGCTCACCTGGTTTACTGCTGATTGTGCTGCTTTCTTTAGGTGCCCACCAGTCATCTTCTTCCCAGTCTTCTTCCCACCATCGTCGCCATACAGCTGGTTTCTTGACAAAAATACAGAAAGATATGCATGCTTAAGATAGCTTTGATGTTCGAATGAAGCACCAAGAAGGACTGCTATTCCATTAGCCAGATGCAAAGATGAAAATAGCAGAAGAGACAGAAAGTGCTGTAGACAACAATATGAGATGATGATGATTTGAAAGGAAAAGTGATAAAAAGGAATACAATATTATCCTCATTGTGGTACACAATTCATTAAAGTAAAGTAAAGTAAAATAAATAAATAAATAAGAATTTAATTTAATTTTTTTCTCAGACTATGCTGACATTACCTGAGGCAAAAATTTGATGAACCTACCTCTAGTTTGAAAATTTTCCAACCATCTTTGGAATCGTCAGTTTCTTCCTTGCTTCCAGAGGTCCACCACTTTGACTGCCAGTCAATGTCACCATTTGCTTTGGTTACTTGTTTCTAACAACAAAAAAATATTCGATATTGCAGCATCCAGTATTGTTGCTATTTTGCTTTAACCCATTTTTATGAAATTTTGGAGTTTATTATATGGTGTGCATGTCACTGCCTTGGAAAAGGGCAAGACGCTTAGAAAAGGGGTAAACTACAAACATTCCATGGCCATCTTCTTCTCTGAAAAAAACTGCAACATTATTAATGGCACTGTTATTTGTTATTGCACACATTTATGTTTTTCTTGCCTTGATACGCTTCTTCTCTTCATGGCAGCTTTCGATTCCCTCATAGCATACCAAATTTCCTCTATGAGTTTCAAATTAGTTTTAAAAAAGAATTTATACTTTTTAATGTAAATCAGCCACTTCAAGAGTTAGGAGCCTTACCAGCACATCATTCTGATAGAGGCTCTTCAATGACCTTCATGCATGGAATACAAATGCTATAATTGCTGCAGTTGATCTCTCAAGAATATAAATTAGCACCACTGAAACTTACTGCTATCAACTGCTGATGCTTTGATGGTGCTAGTCATCATCTTGATGCTTCTGCCATCAAGTCACCATGACACTAATGTCAGTTAAAGTCAACAAACACCTTCACAGCAGACCCCTGATTCCTTCAACCTGCCATTAAGTATGCATTAAACTGATGAGAAGGAAAGTCTGTGCTCCTTCAAAATAGTTTTCTCTTCATGGAGTTTAGTTTATTCCTTATTACTCCTCAAGAAGCATAGGGCCACAACACCCTAAGGCTTTCACCAGCATGTGTCATAAGCTCTTCTAGAGAGGAATCTTTCTAACCAGACCCTTGTTGTGATAGTTTTGGTTTCTGAAACAGCTTTTTTTTTAAACATGAGTGGGTTCTTAGCCCAAAACAAAACCCCCAGCCTGAGGGGCCAGGGTGCAACATTTTAGTCTGAGTCCTGACAGAACTGTTTGGCTTGGTTAGACCTGCCAGGAGCACAAGGCTCCTGCCGACAAAACTCTGTGGATACGACAAGGCATGCAAGCCAACACACCAATACAAGTTGCACTAATTGGTGGTTGTCTCTTTGTGGAAACTTCTTTAAAATAATGTTCTGAAAGTGTGCTGTAAGCTGTTTGATTAAGGTGGAGAATTTGATCTAAGTCTTTTCTCATTATTGAAACAAAAAGTACAGCTTGATATCTCTCTTTCCTTCTTGTTGTAGGTGCATGCATGCTTGTGGCCTATGTCCTCAAGTCTTAATTTTGCTATCTGCACATGTATCCATGCACTCAGGAGTGAAAAAGCCTTGTTATTTAAACAATTTTAAAAGAGCTATGCAGGAAAGACCAACCTTCCCCCAAAAAATGTTACATGAGTAGTACCACCTACCATCATACTTTCAACAGTCAACACATGTACATTTGAGGATTATGGTTGCAAGGCATTTTTATCTACAATACAGAAAACTCAGAAAAGACAGACAAAAAAAGCTCATCGATTGTTATAGGAAGTTGGATGCTATGCCAACCCATGTCACTCCTGATTGATCCTCCCTCTCCCCTTGCCCATGAGGTGGCGTGCAGCTACTGGTACAGGAAGGAGTAAAAAACCCTACTGTCTTGTCTGTCATTGTAGCTGAACAGAAAGGTCTGATGGTTCCCGCTGATTTGATGCCTAAACACATTATTCAAATCAGCAAAATGCCACTGCTTACACAGAGTCGCGACAGTCAAACTATTGATCTTCCCTTGGCCTTGCTGGTGTCAACAACTAAGACGATGCCTCGCATACTGCTAGGTAAATCATTCACCAAACTCCATTTTCTCTTTCTTTATCCTCCTTTTCTTCTCATTTTTTTGCTGCCTTGAAAAAAAAAAACCCATCGCCGATCGACTTCTTCGGGAATGTCTCACAATAGAACTTTCACACATCGGCTGTCATCGTCCACTGGTGCTAAGTGCACTATCATCGCTCTATGCCCGTAAGGTAATCAGTTTACCGCTGGTACTGCTCTGACCCTGTGAGCTAGGTCAAGTGGCGCCAGAGCCTTGAAGGCTGCGCTACTAAGTCCCGCAGCCCTCTGCATAAATGTCACTTGAGGCAGCGAAAGCCCCAACACGCGCACGTATGCAGAGAGAAATGAGAGAGAGAAGCACGCACGCAAAAGCAAGGGAAGCAAAAGGAAATCGGTTTGGAGGAGACAACAGCAAAAGATCCTGACAGTCTTAAAAGCACGGCCAAAGGGCTACAAGTACAGCGCATTAATGACTGTCAGCGCGAAGCCTAGGGTGCCCACGGCCAGATCGGCGACAAAACCCTCGTTGGAAGCATGCGGACGGCATGACAAAGAAGCAAAAACAAACAGATCTTTATTTCCCTCCAATGACGGTGCGAACACTTTACTATTTCCGCACTGAGCCGCGGCTGTCAGTCGTCTTGCAGTCAGGCTGCCATTTTCAGCTCTGACGCAGCTGGGACTTTCTGTCTTCTCGGCCACTTGTCCAGGCCCACTGATGCTCCACTTCAATCCCCTATAACCATAATACATTGCTGTCAAATTACTTCGCTTCCCCACTTAAAAGCGACAAATAGGAGCCATAATGAAAAGAAAAGAACAGAAAAAAAACCTTCATGATTCCTGCGGATTTCTACATATTCTACAAATTTCTAAAAATGTCCAGATTCTAAGCTAGTCTCCATTAATGTAAAGCCTCCCCATTCACTTATTGGATTTCTTGTGCAAGGAATCTGGCGTCATACTATACTAATGCACAACTTTATTTGTACAATACTGTCAATCACGCTGTGTGCTCTAGGGGTATGGATGTAGCAAAAGAAAGAAAAAATCTGGGGGCGTCTTCATAGAACCACAGTGAACCAGATACAGCTGGTGTTGAGCAGAAACAACAGCTCAGAGCAGAACCGCCACTAGCCAGCTTTCTCTAAAGGCGCGATATGATGCTGACAAACCATCTTCCCACACAAAAAATGGGCGCCATTCATGAGACGTCTGAGGGCTTGCAGAAAGCATCAGGTTCTTACGCATCCTCCTCTTCATCCTGCATTCTCAAGGTACTATAATAATAATAATAGAAACTGACTAAAGATTGAATTTCTGAACAGTTCTCGCTCTCTACTTCAACAACACTTTTGCTCCCAATGACTCCAAATGAAGTCACTGATTTTTGTTCACTTATCCTCAGCTTACACCGTTGGGAAAATTTCAAATTTTAAATAACTAGATGATTCCACATAAGAATTTAAACCATTTATACCATGCTCATCATTTCTACTTCATGGGCAATGTGTAGTAATGTATTTGAGAGTAGAAGTATTAATGGCAAGTCAAACGTTGTGGAATGTTCCAGCATTAGATACACATGAAATCGCCAAAGAATCTGAGACAATGTCCAGCAAAGACAAACTGGACTGACAAACCCTGACATTGTCTTCTCTCTCTTCCTGCGAGGATCAGGCAAAGATAACGAGGTTTAAAAAAAAATCTAAGGAAAAATAATGGTTACATTTCGTGCAAACGATAGACAAGTTGCCTTTGTATCTAGGCTTACAGCTGGGAAGGGGTTGCACTGAAGGTTTAGGGAGCCACTCTTTCAAGAAACTGTCTTCGCGGGAAAAAAATGGCATGGCTCTGAGAGAGAACTTTTTTGGGTGGGAGGGGAGAGCAAATACTAAAACGTGAAACAAAGAATGCGGGAGGAAAAGCACGAAAAATAGGGGAGCGGTAACAGTGAAAAGAGGTTTTATATGCTGCCTACCATCCTCTTTCCCCTTCACAATAACAAACACACACCATCTCCGCGGTCAATCAGTGAGTGCCCGTTTCCATGGTGCTGTTTGCTGCTACTGCCGGCAGACGGTTACGATCGCCCGATCAAGGACCACCGCTGGCTGTGAATCTACATCCCCACTTTTAGACACCATCGATCGACGCCATTCGTTTTTGTGTTCAGTCTCTTGTTTCAATTCGTTAGCAATAACAGACAGTAGAACTAACGATTTTACGTCCAGACATTTTTTGACGGGGCGTAAGAACCGTGAGTCACCAGGCACAGGCTGCGAGCCTCATTCACCTGACAGCAGGACTGAAATGAATCTCCCTCGATGACCAATAAACTTCATTTAACGATTCTAGAAAAAAAAATTAATACAAAGCTTGTGAATGGAAGAAAGCAGAATAGTGAAAAGGAAAACTCGCCTTTTTTTTCTAGTGTCTGGAAGCTAAAGGTTAGCCATACGGGTGTTGACAGTTCCAGAAGACTCCTCTAAAAAGAAAGTGTTACGACACTCTAAAGGGCTTTTTAAGGATAACACATTCCCACAAAAGTGTAAAGGTATTCAGCTCTCCAATGTTCTGCTCCTTGTTCCCTCGACTGGGAAATTAGCCATATCATTAGTGGTCGGCTAGCAGCCGCACTTTTTTGTTTCCCGGGCCCCAAAGGACAGTCCACAGCCATGTGCTTCTCTACATTCCCACCTAAAGCAGCCACAATAAGCAGGTCGCTCTCCCTGGAAGCTTCCTTCACACTGTCTCTACAGCGACTTTGCACGCAAGTAAGACGGTGTTAGTTATCGACGGATACTTCTTCATCGTAAGATCAACATTCCCCTTCATGCAAAATTCGACAAGAGGAACTGCCGCCATTGCTGGCAAGCCCTCGGGAACCTCTAACACGACCTCTCCTATCAATCAATCATGCAATCTTCAAGATCGTGAAAACTTGTCTACAACGGCTTAACCTTCGTTGATCATCCTTTTGTAGGCGAACAGGTTGGAGAACGGAGTGTGCAAGGAAGGGATGTGGAAAGAAGGGGGAAAAAAAGGGAGAAAGAAAGAAGGCGAGGGGGTACAATCTGGTACAAGCATGAAGGTACATACTAAAAGATATAAACGAAAGACCGCGGGAAAGAAAACAGGTACTATTATGTCTAAGATAATCTTCCTTGCTGCCATCTTCCTCTATGAGGCACTGTCCACGTTTGCCAAGCCTAAATCAAAGTAAATCCTACATTCTCTATAAAAGGAAAGCTCGGTAATCGAACAAGTCTTATAAATTTCTGACATCGGAAGCCCGAGAGGGCTGGACCAATTATAGGAAAAATCTGAATTGTCTATTAGGGGGACATGCAAGATATGGATATGACGCAGGCCTCTGTATTTCAGGCGTATCCTAGTTACACAACAGCCGACAGACCTCCACAGGACCGGCTTACTTTTGAAGAAAGGTTTTCTCCGTGTAGGAACCAGTGCCGTTCAACTACTCCAAAGCGGCAAGCTTTCATTTTATTTTGTTTCCCACAGCCCAATTCCACTTCCCCTAATTGCCAATCCATTAAATCTCTCCATTTTTTCTTCACCTCTCATTGCGTCTTGATTCTAGCCAAAGGAAGAAAATAATTGCTAACAGTGAAATTAATGGAGATGTTATACATAATAAACTCTCTCTCTCTCACACACACATGTGCGCATGAACGCATAATATTTTAATAGATCAACATCATTATGACAGTTTCAAACACATTCGAGATAAATGATCCCTTGATAATGCTGACAGGTTAAAAAAGCCAGAAGAACGAAAAAATTTGTCCCAACTGCAAGCATAATTAAAGTTTAGAGAGCGGAAGTGTGTGTGTGTGTTTTGGGGTGGGGAGAGAATGAGGAAAAGTGGATTTAAAAATAAACCGTAAAACCCCTGGGAGCTGTTGACATCGTTCCCGTCCTAAGCACACAATTGCACGCTAGCTGTGTGCTCCAATGAATGACCTTTGTCGCTAAATGCCAATAATTTCTGTCGATATTTCACGTTTAGATATTTTTTAAAAAGTTACCGAAACGCAAATTTCAATATCACCTTCCGTTTTGGACTGCAGCAAGCATATTTACTGGTTTGATCACATGAAGAACAGAGTGAAGTCTTCGGCTAACTAGCTTGAGGGTGGCTGCTCTCGACCTCCCCTCCTCTCATCTTTCTTTTTTCCTTCCTTTCGCTGCCTGTGGATTTTCGTCAACTTTGATGTCATCTGTTCATACGTGCTTTTGTTTTGCCACTTCCTTTTGTCCAAGATTGATTTTCCTTATACCTGCGGCAGCTTTTATTCTTCGTCGATTAACGGTCGCCACAGCCACATCTGCACTATTTTTTCCACTTGCCAATTTTGTTCATCTCCAGACCACTGACTACATTTCGATACTGGGTCTACATGTGTCGGCCCCACGGGTGACCGTGATCTTTTCATCGCCTGCGCGTTGTTTTGCTCTGATGTATCATCTCTAGTAATTAATATGCTTGAACGCAAAAAAAAAAAAAAAAACCCAACAACAACAGCAACAACAACCACGCGCCTCGCTGTCTGCATCGTTTGGACATTCATCTCTGCTTTCTGTGGGTGATCAGATTTGTGCACACTACAACTGCTCTGTCTGCTGAGATTCAACAGCGACTGTAGAACTGCCTTGTCGTGACTAGTTAGCCTTCTGCTGCGGTGTTTATGCGGCATGCTTGTCATCGAACTGCTCATCGTTTTTTTTCCCCCACTGTGCTTTATTATCGCTCTGATAACGTGATGCTACAGCGCAGTGCCATTGTCCACAGGACTGCGTTATGGCGCCATCCTAACGATCTTCTTCTTCTAATAATTATTAGCTATCAATTCAATATTATGTGCGGCTAGAGCACATCTACAAAGGAGATGGTCTGTTCAGCGAGTGGGTAGTGAGACACAGAGAGAAAGGGATCCGGCAACTGCGGAAATGGAAAACAATGCTTTCTGTTTAGCGTTCATGATCACATGCAGGAATGCCGCTAGCATAAGAAGGCTGCCATGGCGACGTGTAGCTGCCACAGCTAAAAAAAAGGAATTAAAAAAGCAGTAGCACAGTGTTGCTGGCTGCACACTATCGATCAACATCTTTATATCGCTAGGCTGTCACCCCCCACTGCCCTCGCCAAACGAAGCGATGACAAAGTCACCGATGCAGGCGGTCGTTAAGGGAAACAAGTCTACGGCAGTGAAAAATGTGGGATGGTGGGAGAGGCAGAGGAGAATGGATAGTCCCGCCTAAATGCGTTCTAACAGGAAACTAGGGAAACAAAGGCAACAGGTTTGGTATCAAACGATGTGCTACCTCTGCACAACAACAACTGCTGCAGTACCGAGAAAGGTATGGGTAGGTGCAGGGTGTGGTAGGTTGCTGGACAGGTGGGGATGAAATAAGAAAAGGACGACTCTTAAAAAACAAAACAAATAAAAACCAAATAAAAAAACCCAACAAACTACCAGGTTTCCCTAGTGTCAACTGCATTTTTATCAAAAAACATTTCTCATTTCATCGGTTCTCTCAGGCAATTTTTGTGCACATGTATGCTACTTCACACTGTTGTTCGGTTAACATAAAAATTAAGGCCTCTTGTGAACTGGTCTAAAGGATTCGACATTTTTTTTTTTAGCACACTCTTGTCAGCACACCTTTTAACTGGATAAAGCCAACATCTCTCAAGCAGATGAGCCAATTGCATGCAATTTTTGCACAAGTTCGCTGGGGGAAGATGTTGGGCGGGGGTAGGGGGTGGTACGAGCGGAGTCTGTTGGCGCTCCGGATGCTGTGAGCACACGTTCAACACGCGGATAACCGGAAAAGGCCAACATTAAACTGGAAAAAGAGTAAAGGAAGTTTTAAAAAAGCACAAATATTAAATAAGAAGCAAGAGGGAGAACACGCAGGGAAAGCAGGAAAAGAGGAAACAGGTGAACAAATGCACCAAGAGATGCAACGGAAGAAAGGTTTGGTTGTTTTTTTTTTTTTGGAGAAATACGCAAGGGTGGTCTGTATAAACTATACTGCTCAAACTATTAAAAGAACGCCTTCACAGTTTGGGTCAGTGAATGTGTCTTTTAAATAATGCAAAACATTCTCGAAAGATTTCTTTGGCATTTTGGTTCACGCTTTAAATTGACCCATATAAAATTTATCCCTGTTTGGAAAGTCACAGGAATCGGCCGAAAAAAAAAATCACGAAGATGGGTGCTGATCAAATGCTTATGAAAGACACAGTATAACGACTGCAAGGCACTGGCTTGGGCTAACATTTTGCTGCCGGTTATACTGGCAACGCTGCAAGCCATGGGACAACACCAGACCACAGTGGATTAGGGTCTTCTGCAGCATCGCGTCCCGCATGGACTAGTAGTATGTTCATCGGATCCGAAACCGACCGAGATGTGCAGTTAAAGCTGCACTTCCATCTGCCAGATAACCACCCTTCGGAAGAGGACCTCAAGAAGTTGCCCTTTCTTTTTCAGAACGGATGACAAGTGATGCACTGGACGCTGGTTTAGTCCAATGATGCCTCGAATGCACTCTGGCCAATGGAAGGACGCTGTTTTGTCTGCAGTACAACCATTTAAAAAAACGGTTTATAGCTATCAAAATCAAAAAATCTTGCAGCTGAAATAAATTAATTTGTCAATGAAGTCTGTTGTTTTTAGTTTGATTAACAGTAAATTTCTGCGTCACTGTTATTGACTATTTCTTCTGCATCAATGTTATTGTTATTTGACCTCGAACAATTTTACAACCTGTCTTGTGAGCTGTATATCTTTAAGAAAGTGGATGACATTGTTTTGTGGAGCAAAGGCTGAAATGAATGACAGGGAAGAAAGGGCGACATCGCACTATGACAGGCTACTCAATAACAGTGGGGAGGAAAAAAATGGCGACACATTCTACCTTCACTTTAGAGCCCGCCAATGGCACACAGACAGCTAATCGATCAAACACTGCACCAGCCTCACGAGACCCAGAGACGTCTGCGGGACAAGCCCCAACCTCAAGTCACGCAGACGACAAATCTAAGTGCATGCCACGCAATGTAAAATGACACCAGTACATCTTTTAGAAATAGAAAGTTTGTTCAGTTTATTCACCCCCTTGCCCTCTTCATACATACTGTCGTATCTTGTGGATGCCGAGTCGCGAGCACTAGCCCCGTCCCACGGGCCACCTCGGGTCGAGGACATCCGCTTGCGCAGTGATGTTCCGTGCTTAGGTTTCAATTCTGCTTGCATAATGCCGCCGCCTGGTTGAGATCACATCTAAATAATCGCACGGGAGTCGGCACCGATGCCACTATCTAAAGTGGGCAGCAGCACGATGAGGGCCATGTGACGAACGACCTTGACGAGCGCAGCCACTGTCGCAAGCTCCAAAACATCCTACAGCATTTAAGTATTTATTTTGCTCCACTACTCCTGGGAAGGGGTTGAATAATATAAACATGTAATCATAAATGTTTATGCCATGACTACTCGAAATGGTGGCGAAAAACGCGCGTTGCACAGCGGTTTGTGGCAGGAATTGCTCTTTAAACACGCTTCTTCCCTCTTTCAAAAATAAATAAATAAATAAAATAAAATAAAAAATCCTAAAGGTGGACATGCTAAGGAATATTGATGGTAAAATACATCTCACTAAATTTATATGCAGTCTCCAAAAGAAGCAGTAAGGGTGAATGGATGGAGGCAAGTGACTAAAAAGCAATCAAGCTGTCGCAGACTCGTCTACAGTCTTATGGATACATTAGACATATGTGTACCTACTCTAACTGAGCAGTTGGCATTACAAGTGACTTTGGTTTGCTTTCCAATATCGTCGCTGTTGAACACCACAGATCTTTTATGAAGAATAAAGGTTGTAGAGTAAAAGTTATCTTCTTTTCTTCTTGTTACAACGTTGAAATAAGTGTCAGAACAGTGTTACTGCATTTAATACTTAAAAAGCTTATAAATCATTATAAGTTCTTTTTAAAAATGCAGAATTTTATGCTAGACTCTCCAAAACTTTGCACTTTATCCTCCCCAGGTTGCAATTTTAGGCACTTGAAGCGACGAATAGGAAACGTAATATTAGACCAAGAATTTAGACAAATGTGAACAGGCAGAAATAACAAAAACACCGCATGTTTTCTTTATTTTGACGAGCTCTCTCCCATTAACGTCGCCTGTAGAGTTTTATTTCTCCTTTTATTAGGACTGCTTGAAAATGTTACATGTACAGCTCGTTGGGTGGTTTTCAAAGTTGGATGTAGCTATGTCTTAAACTAATGATAACATCAACACTATAATAAAGCTATTCGAAAAGCCGAGATTGCCGACATTATCTTTTTTTTTTTTTTTTGCTCTCCATCTTTAAAAAAAAAAATCTTTATTTTATTCAAAAACAAATTCACACAAATTAAAGTACACTGTGAAATTTTTATTGCATTTTCTTTCTAAATAAAATAACAAATTTCGTCCAAAAGTGCTGAAATTCATGCAGCTTGAGCAGACATGAAACAAGGTTTTCAATAACCAATCAATCCGTCTGCAACGAAGATTTGATTTTCGTTGAAAGACAGCATCGTCGCCTCGGAGCTTCAGCGGAGAAGATCCAGCGAAGATCAATTCCGACCGAAATAAAATCAGAGTTTGGGTTGCAGACTGCCGGACTATTCATTGACCACATGCCTCACTCGACAGCACCAAACTGCGCGAGGCCGGCCTTACAGATACCGACAATAAGCAGGTCTCTGCCTATTCCAGGAATTCCCAGCCTTCTTAGAGTTTCCAGCGTCTGCCTCATTTCTGATGTTTGTCACGTCTTCGAGCAGTGGTGCTATGGAACTACCCCTCTGCCACGCCGCCGGTCCTGCTAATGAACTTTCATTCACTGGCTGTTTGCAGCATCAGAACGCTGATTTTTTTCCCCCACATCAAAAACGGCGAGAACAGGAAAAGCTCTATTCATGCCCACCCTTGAGTTTCTCTGCAACCTTTACAAACGTTGTTCTTGCATAGCGTCCCAACTGAAAGCCAGTGAAAAGTGAACAACAGGCAAGATAAAGCGGAGAGGCAAGATGAAGGTTCCCAGGCAGTGACGGGGGAATGAGAGACGATATCTTTCTTTTTTTCATCTTTTTTGCTCCTTTTCTATTGTATTACATCACTCTCCCTATACATATATATATAAACGAATAAGCACATACACACACAAAATGGCCATCATATGTCTTTCATTTCGCCAAATACCACAAAACCTCCACAAGGGCACCTACAACATCAAAGACTATTTCCTTGATCGCCGAGGTCGTTTCCCGCATGACGTCTTCTTCCGCAGCAGCCTGTGGCGCACTAGACACGATCTATCGAGCAGCATCTCCCTGGCCACTCTTATGGATCGTGTCGCTATCGCGCCCCTCGTCTGGGACACACGCGGCCGCCATGTTTGTCCTGTCTAGTGCGCCAGACGCTGGGGCTGCTGACGTCGAGACCATAGACTAGCTTGCAACCTACATACAGAAGCCACCCCACCCCCCGCAACCGGTCAGGAGAGGTCAGGCCCAAACGTTGGAACCAGAGTCTGGCTCCGTCGTTGACGGGCCTTGCATACGAGGGTATCCACTGTTGGGGCCACAGCGTGAATTACGATTCGGCACACTCTCGTAGCAGCATAAATTACAATTTCTGCCAGACGGTTGCGTCAGCCATGTCAGGAACCACGTGTTGGGACAAGGCGCCCGATTCCCACCAAACCTGAAAGCGCCTCAAAACTGTTTGTCATGTACGCAACATTCTCCACAATCGATATTAAAATCGATATTATTTATTGCACACCCCATTCTTCAATTTCAGAATCCCTTCTCCCCAACACAGTGGATGGTTCGCAGCCGTCTGACTGCCTCCGCTGCGTGACCCTGCGACAAGCACAGCTGTAAAAGATGGACCACGAAAGACAACGGCATGAAGAAAAGCTTGTCACAAGTGAAACCTTGTCAGATCATTCGATTATACTCCTAGCTAACTTCCAAAAAGGCCTCAGACAGGACAAAGTCTTGTCCGGAAGCACGTTTCCCCACTGGCGCACGATAAGACGCGCCAGCCCCACGTCTTATACCACCCCCACCCCACATCTACCCATACCCGCTATATTTTCCGTCTGGCGATGAAACGCAGACGCCTCCTCTGGAAACGCCGTGAAAGCCAACGTAAAACAGATCAGAGGTGGTAGCGGTGATTGCCCCGGGGCTAAGGTTTGTACAGGGCAGCGTCCGGAAGTTGGAATTCTGCAGCAGCAGCGCTAAGCTTGGAGTAATGGATCCCCAAAACATCCTACTTTCTTCAGTGCCACTCGGTGCATGCTAAGGCCCTGCTCAATCATGGGCCAGCTCTCCGATTACGATCACATTTGTGACCGACAGGTCAGAGGCCCCTTCCGACAGCACGCTCACGTCACAGGAATATCATGGCTGTGTAGCTGGCAATGAATCGAGAGTCTGCAGAGTCTGAAGGTCTGCTGATGGATGAATAACATTGAGAGAGAGAAATAAATAAAAAGAGGGCGAGAAAAAAATGTGTTAAAATACTTTAAAATCTCTTCATTACGATCGTCCGTACTGCAATCTCTTAGAAACGACCCAATCTTTTCACGAAGGTTTTAAACTACGAAAACTTCATTTCTATTACGACTAACTTCCCAACGCGACTTGCGATTGACAGTTTGAGCTCTATTACGACTTTTTGCAAACGTTGGGCGCTGGAAAGAATTAGTATGTTTTTTAGTGACATTAGTACATTTTTTGACCGAAAGAATATCTGCACAAATAACGTAAAATAAGTTATTAAGTACATTTTGAAATAGAGTACTTGATATCGGGTCACCGGTCAAAATTTATCGTCCCCATCCCAACTACATCGTCCCAACACTGAAAAACAAATCGACCCAAGTCTAAAAGACGAATATATGTCCGATGACATAAAAAGCTACTAATGTCAAATATTACCAGGAAAGCCATGAGTGGTTCAAACAAATTCCCCCATCATCTTACTAAACAAAAATAACCGCTTGGAAAAACACAGAGAACAAATCTCTCAACGGCACATAAACGTGCTTTAAAAATTGTTTGAAGTCATGGTTCGTGGAATGAAAGCAGACTAGTTAATTTCCCTAGTTTCCCTGATTTCGGTGGATTTGATCAAGTCTTAATAGAATTTTTTTTAACATGAAAAAGCTAATTCGCAACAAAACGCATGGAAACGAGAAAACCGTTCCCGAAGCCTAGTGTTAAAGGTGCTAGTGCTACATATTAACCCAATGCCGTTCCTAGAACTGCAGTATATCAATCCAGTGTTATATGTACGACCATATTAACACGTACAACAGTATAATATTAGTGGATTGATGGCCAAACTGCGGAAACGTTGTTTTGGAAGATGCATGCTGATATTATGTCTCCTTATATTCTTATCGGTGAACGAAGAAGCATGTGGATGTGTGTACTAACCTTCATGATCCCGTAAAAACAATGACCGCAATAAAGATCTAGCAACATTGCCACTGATGGTGAGGGCAGAGTATGAATATATTATGGGGCCTTAACAAAACAGAACAAAACAAAACAAAACAAAAAATTAAAGGGGAAAAAATGTCTTCAAACATAGCGTGGAATAGAACGCTCCTAAATTATCAAGAATCCTAGACTAGTTGCTTTAAAGAAAGACGCAAATAAGAAAAGTGTGTTGGGGTCGGGTTTGGGGTGGGGAGAAAGAGATTAACAAGCTAAATGTACAAGGTAACGCCTAAGGGCAACAGAATATATTCGATAGGAAAAAATGTCGCGGTGTGACCCAGACGAATAAAACTACTATTTGTCGCGCCCGTAGAAATAGGAGTAAAGGCTATCGAGCGAAATTACGGATGATACAATAGCTTATTGAGCGTTTGCCAGGGAGACAAAGGTGAGACCAGACCCGTGATATCCGGTAAAGGCACTTTGTGTGGAATCGACCGACGAGTGGTAAAAATGGCCGCAGCTGCGTTTGTGTCCATACGTCCACCGGAGACGGTTTACTGGAAACTACTGTAGATGACGCAGCTAAAACTGTCAAGGTTGCCGTATGCCCTTGTGTGTTTGGGGGAAGGGGAGGATGGAATATTTAACACATCAAAGCGTGGGTTCCATTTCAATTCTTCAAGCCTCATCAAATCCGATTCTTCCCAAACTGCGTTTTTCTACGCGTGCATCCATCCGTCCAGCCACCACACAATGCAAAGGCTGAAAATATGGTTGCTAGACCGAATAAAGTTTACAGCTAATCTCCGGTCCCATTTTCTGGCGGTCTGAAAAACGAAAGTTATGCACATTTTCACTACAATTTACACGTCAGTCTGGTGCTGGTGTAAATGCCAATCACACAGAGCCTAAAGCGTTCAACCCTCAACTTTAAAAAGAAAGTGGGGGAAACACGGACGCACCCGCGCATAAACGATGCCAAAACGACTTCGTGGACGAGATTGTGCAAGTAGTTCCACAGAGATCTAAAAACAACAACATGATGACAATACCAGCTAGCAAGACCAACCATACAACCTGTTCATCCAAGGAAAAGGTCGGAAGAGATGATGCACCCTGGAATAGTGCCAAGTGCTTAGCCTTGCGTGTTCTCATCTAGCCACAACCAACTCTCGAAAAAAAAAAAAAGGCTGCTGTATTTTGTCGATTATGGATATTCATTTTCGGTTTTGCCACATATTACGTCAGATTCTGACCTGATGTCCTCAGTAGACAGGTCGCTAGTGTTGGCGAGGTGGGGGGAAGGAGACGGAAACGGATGGAGGACATCCAGACCTGCTGCTTTATTGAAAGGTTTCATGATTCCTTACAAGCGGACTTCGCACGGTTGGAATCATCTCTCCTTCTCTCTTGTTATTTAATTCTTTAATCTTCTCCCGTTCTTTGCGGTGTTAATATCGCATCTTTATACGTGAAGTCGGTAAATATTACAAGCTGCGCATAATTTACAATCAAGAAAGAATTCCAACCACCACCACCGCCACCACCACCACACAAAGAGCTTCATATGGATGAAATGTTAAAGAACCAATACTTCTTCATGCTGATAATTAGGTGATTTAACTGCGACGTCCAATCACAAAATTATTTTTTTAATTCGGTGGCTGCTGCTTTGAAATGATGGGAAAGGGAAAAATGACCGAAATTTTTTTTATTCAATAATAATAATCATCCTAATTGAATCAGTAAAGCATATCTCCACGCACAGAGGCGACCTCAATGCACGAAAGACCACGCACTAACCGACACACACACACACGTGTCAGCCAATCGATGACAGTGACAAACATGAACAAAGTGCATGGAAGACGATAAAAGAGCCGAATGAACAGAACAGCTTGCTTGACTATTTCTCAAAGAGGTGGATTTTGAAGCTTCGAACGTAGACACACAGTTCAAACAGAAAGGGGCAGAGAATTCTATTCAGTGAGTCCAGAGTCCAGTGTCCATGGAGAAGGAGCTTATGCGGAATTTCTCCCGTCTGATGTGTGGCACAGAGAGGAGAGAGCAAGACAAGCAGACCCAAGTGACTGAGTCGGGTCGTAAGGTGTCTGTAGCCCAAACAGGGATGCTGGGGGGGGGGGAATTGGTGTTTTACGCCGTGTCAGCAACTAAGGCTATATTACGGCAAGCAGCCAGCCCTGTAAACAGATGTCACGTGCAGAGAAAGATCAGCGTGCCCGAGACGAGAAATGAACTCAGGGCAGCCAACCTTCACTGTATTGGTGACAGGCGCTAACAGCGCTAACCGTTGCGCCACCGGACCGCTCAACAGAGATGCTGGGGCAAAGCCGTGAAGACAAAGGAAGGAAAAGTATATCTTAGCATGGTCTGCTTGTTGCATACAGAACACAATACGAACAGCATTATTTTGAGCCCTCTGAAGTTTTCAAGTAAAGAATTGCCGGTACAACCCAAGAAGAGACATGACCTAAACAGCAGAGTGTGACTTCTTATTTTTACATCTAGACCTCCCCTTGAGGCCGCAAAACTATGTTTCACTGCTGTCAACTCACTATAATAACAAAAGAAATAATATAAGAACAGAAGATATAGTGAAAAAATGTACAAAGAAATCATTATCTGCTTACATCTGTTCGCGGTGTTACGATACACTACAAAAAGGTTCAAGTCATTCATGGCTTATGCAAGTTCAAGGAGAGAGAGAGAAACTGTTGCATAAATTTCATGTTGCAAACAAAATGCATCCAGCTCTCTTCACAAACTTGTTTCATACACAGGAACACAAGAAAAGCTGGATGTCTCTTTTCTTCGCACGCCACCAAACTAAATTAAATAAAAACGCTCCATCGTAAACTGGGAACGAAATGACTGGCCGCTCCAGAGTGGTTCGCCCTGATAATGAAATGTAAAAAGAACATTCCCCCAACCCCCTCGGGACATCATGCCTGAAATAAAATTCTAACAAATAATCTATAACCATGGCATAATTTGGACAGGCCATGCAACAAATTTGCTTCCCATTCGCACTTCCACAACTACCCTACCCAGCGACTCGGTGCCCACGTGAAGCTGGGAGCGATAGACACCCTTCTTGGCATATTGCATCGAATACAAGGTGCTGACTTTCTGTTGCAGATATAATGATTTACAAATTTATATAACATCGAAAAACATCTAGCTCTGAACGTTAAGCAGACGCTTCAGCAGGGTTGGGAGATGAACGTTAGGTGGTGAAACATATTAAAGGACGGCTTCATTATTGTTTGGCGATTTCTTGTCAGCTCTCACTGACGTCGAAAGAGGTTTAAACAAAATTTGCAGAATGTGCAAATGGCACATTCCCAGATTTTTCAGTATGGGTAGAGTGAACGGGGTTAGATTTTGCATCATTTCAGTGGTTAATTTAATATTGAACTGAACATATAATTTTAATCTTTTCGATTGAAAAATATTCAAGAGGAAAAATAATGAGCTCTTATAAAAATGTGATACTGCCATCGTATAGCAGGTCTGTTTGCCTACATGTAAAGCCAGTGAAAGTAAATAAAGGAAAGAAATTGTAGCTGACAAATCACCTTTTGAAGCTAATTCGATCACTGATTCTAGACACTGAATCACTTTATTTATAAGTATCACACTCAAAACAGAGACACTTCATTTCAGACGCAGTCCTAATCCTATAAACTCATTCCTACCAGTGATGTCAGACAGTAGCTTGTCTGCAGGTTGTATAGCTCGTGATTTCGCACGACCAGTTTCACAAATGGCGGCGAAGGCTGACAGCTGCTCGATATAAACGGGAATATTTTGATAAAAACGAATACTGGCAACAGATATCGTGGTGGTCAGAGTTAATTAAGTGAATAAAATATCCGAAAATCATTATATCTTTGACAAGTAAATTGAAATAATGACGGTAAGTCGTTTTCGAACACTTTTTGCGCGACATGAAAGCCGCTTAACAATAATTACACACCCCTTAATACTTTCACATTAAATTGTAATTCAATATCCTTATCAACAGACTTATCTTCGACCGTCTTCAGAGTCATATTTGAAAATCATCACTTTAAAGAGACAGAGAGACATCAAAATACTCTATACGATTTGAAGTATTTTCTTGTCCCGGAAACGCTATGCTGAATAAAACTGTGTGAATATGTACCTCCTTTTTATTTATTTAGCTTTCGTCCAGTTGTCCACTTTACCAACCTTTAGTCGACCCCTGCCGTACCATCAAACCATTTAACTACGCAGACGTGATCTGAAATGGCTTCAATCAAACCGAAGATCTGCTGGTCATCGTGCTGCTTTTTATTTTTTTTTTTTTTTGGCATCCCAAAGGAGCTTTTCCATCGTCACCTGACAATTATCTGACCCGTCTCAAAAGACAAGGAGCCTACTTCGTCTCTTAGCGCAAGAAAAACATTTCAAGGAGGGAAGAGCTTTCCAGAAGAAAAAGCACTCGTTAAAAAAAAGGGGGGGGTAAGGGGGGAAATGACGATGTGACCTTGTGTTCAGTTAAAGGACGACATGCAATTAGTGCTGAACAATTAAAAAAAAAAAAGGGGGGGGGGGAATGGAGGAAAAAGGGTACATATTTGGCAGTGCCAGATGGTTCCTGTCTGCTGCCCGTCGCGACCTGGAAAGGTCATTTGCTGACGGCAGTTATTAGAATACCGCTACAAACATCACCCACGTCGCCAAATTCATAATGGGAGATAATTAGGACTAATTTTCGGGACCAGAATAATGGCACAATGCAAGGCTTAGCCTTAGATAATCGCAGAAGAGGCACAGTTGCAAAAAAAAAAATGTCACAGAATAATATGCGTCTTTCTTCCACGCTAATCTGAAATTCATCAAGAGTGAAAAAACGAAGAGAGAGAGACCGGAGATGCGGGTGCGCAGTGAAAAGGGGAGTAAGACCTACGACGCCGAAGAACAGCTTTAATACTGCTGTCAAAGACCTACTGAGAGGATGAGCAATGCTGTGACAGCAAAAGTAATGCTGACTCAGACCGCGTGCGCAGCTCATTCTCTTCCCCAGACACCTCAGACCACAAGCCCAAGGACCAACACCGTCTGATCACGTGCTTCCGGGTACAGGACGGAGAGACTTGTCTACGATCGCGAGTGACAACGGACCAATCAGAAAGGCGATCAAGCTCCAAAAAGAGACGAAAATTGTCGACCTCCTGGTGTGGCCAAGATCCCGGGTAATATCAGCCGACCGAGCTAATGACGGGCCTGATTCTTCCCTTGCAGAGGCTTCCCCCTCCTTCAGACGGGCGTGATTTCAGCTTGTGTGGCATGGAGAAGCTGTCGCCAATTCCAGATCCACAAACAAGCCACTGTCACCAGTACAAGATTGTCGTGAGCGGCCGGCTGTTTTGTCGCTAACAGTTCCGCCTATACAGTCACTAAAGAGAATATCTGTTGATGCAGGTGTGGAAACTGCGTCCGGCAAGGGCACAACCTTAGTAGTTTCTTTATGGTTCTTATAGCACCTCGGGATGGTCAGCGACATTTACAGAGAATATTCCATCAAAAATAGTTACGAATGTATGCAAAAGCGCATGTTTGAAGCCACCCAACGCTTTCACACGCACACCTATATAAGTACAACACCCATACGTCTTCATAAAACTAAATCTCAACTTCCTGAATGTTAATATAATCCGCACTGTCAGTCATTCGTCTGATGTTTAAAGGTCGCCCGAGGCCTAATTTGACACAACGATGCGCCGACACAGATGATCAAAAGCAAGACACTACGTCATGGCTGCTCATGACAGTGTCACAACACTCCGTTAATCATGTTCACAGCGTTGTGAGTGAGATTGTCACTGCCACTGATGACTCAATCTGGTGACTGCATGTCTTGCCTGTTGATGACTCGGTGTCATGACAGTGTGTTACGATGGAGATTTATGACGGAGAGTTTCCTACACTATACTCCATGGCGACGCATCTTCGAAAAATACAGCTACCAACACACTGCTAGCTCGAATGCTTCAAAAAATTTTTTTTTCTCTCTCTCCAAAATGTGATTCAAACAGCTGCTGAGAGGTGAATGTTGACGCCATATAGGGATAGCATTTCACTGTGCGGATTCGCCCACTCTTTGTAAATTTATGCCGAAAGATTCCAAACTAAAAAAAAACAAACACACAAAAAAAAAGCCTCACTCCGTCTATTCCATTCCACCCGAGGTATCGAAATAGTGTAATCTATGCATATTAATTACCTGCTGCCTGACTTCTTTTTAAAGCAGTATCTATCTCTTTAAGATGTCAAAAAGAAAAAACCTGCCCTTGAAATAAAGAAAAAAACCTGCCGCTCAAAGCCATGCCAAGTGACGCGTTAACTTGCCCCCGGGCTGTTTGATTTTTTTTTTTTTCGGATGGATGAACCGTTGTCGAAAGCCGGCAGGACAACCAAGAACGCAAAAGGACAATGACAACCGAACAGATTTTTTTGTTATTCATCGCACCTTACATGGAGTTCAATAATTTAAAAAAAGAAAGAAAAAAGAGGTTGGCAGCCGGATCCCCAGAAACAGCCAAGGGCTGTCAAGCCTGTTAGCTGTCTGGGCATCTAATGGACACGTTAAGGATCCCGATGAAAGCCGAATTGGAACGAAAGAAAAAACATTTTAAACTGGTTTAGGGGGTGGGTGGGTGATAAGGCGGAAAGGAAATGAATAAGCAACTGAAAATGAAACTTCCAGCACTTAAGACATTGCAGCGTCAAACAGGACTAACGCAAAATAAGCGTTATGGAGGTGGAAGGGGTAGGAAGCGAGCTAAAAAGAAACACTAGGCAAAGCTCAGTCTAGTAAGCTCTGCAGTTTCTGGAAAGGATTGATTTTTGAAAACACCAGTCTTAAATTCTCCCTGAATCGGAAGTTTGGTTAACAACGACCCCAGCGGTCGTTTCCGCAATGCCGATCACCGCTGGCTTCATCACAGACATTGCATGCCACACACCATTGTGACGACAGCAGTGCAGCAGCAGCGGGAAGAGGGAGGGAAAGATGAGGGGGGAAGGGGGAATGGATGTGGGACCACGTCTTTGCTCGTCAAGTGAGTCGCGGATTCTAGTAACTTTCAAGAAACACGGAACACGAAACATACTACATTGGTGGGGGAGGGAAGAGGACATGGCGGGCAGTGTTTGTAACGACTCGATCGCAAGTTAGATCTTGGCCTGGTTTCAAAGCTAAACTTTCCATAAGAACTGCAGATGAATTAAATGAAAATGTTAAAAACAAGAAAAATTAAATAAAAGAAACGAAAGAACAACGTAAAAGTGGTTTTGTATCATGCAACTAGATGCTATGTTGGTGGGCGGGTGAGTAAGGGTGCGTTTCTAAGACTAGGTCTAGTTTGAAAGCTGAGCTTTCACATAAGAACTGTTGATGAATTAAGTGAAAATGTTAAAAAAAAAAAAGGAAAAAAAAATGAATCAAAGCACTACCAATACGTGGGCGCACCAAACCTCATTTTCTTATATCATCTGACTTGCTTGCCAGATACATGCTTTGCTGTTGGGCTAACATCTGCTTTGAATTGCAACGCGAAACCCAGGCATCAAAGTTAATATAAACCAATATGATTATTTTGTTTACACTAAATCTCCCCACTTCAGTTCCCCTCTTTCCTGTTCTCCGTACTTTTTCATACCCACTTTCATTTACAACAACCGGTTCTGAAGATGAGGGGGCGAGGTCCCTACTTAGCACTCTCTGAAATTAAATTTACTTTTTCCTCTTCCATCCTGACTGTTGACCATCCTGTTGGACACAGCGCTGCTTTTAAGATGCAAACAGCAGCGCTCGTAACTACATTTATAATACATTCATAGTCGAGTCAGAGCCTCCAGCACAAATATTTAAAGTATATTTGCGACAGGATTTCTATATTAAAAGAATTATTATCGTGGCAACAAAATCAATTTTCACCGAGTTAGGAAGGAAATGCGTCACATAAATAAAGAGGTCGGCGCTCCATTCCATTGAGTTCTCCGTCAGGATTCGAGACTAAAGACAATCTAAAGACTGGTTTTTATCTACATTTCAATATGCATGTCACAGCTCCTGACGCTTTCAAGATCTCTGTAAAGAATCCCCTGACATCCGATGTTAGCCTAGTTCTGAAGAATTGTACTGTTATATTAGGAAGCTTTAAGTGGCCGAATACATTTAGACTACTGTACCATTCTGCCTGTGATAATACAATTTTACACATTTATTTTTAATAGCTTGTGGGAAATGGAATATCTTGCACCAGGTCCCTCTGAAAGAAACTTTTCAAATCCATACAAAACGCAAAAACAGAAACAAAGGACGCCTAAAATAAAACACTATGCATGTGCATGTGCGTGCGTGAGTGTGCGCGCGTGTGAACGAAGGGAGAGATGCCAAAAGATTACAAGAAAGACTGACTTGTGGCACTGCTGCCACTTCGTTTCATCGATGGAAACAAAATATCGCTCCATTTTGCGACAAAGGAAATGTCTTGGAGCATCTCGCAAACCCTTAAAAGCGGAATGCTGTGCATGTTCCATTTGCCGAAGTTGTTTCGGGCATAAATCTTGCACAAAACACAGCAACCAGCAACTCGCTAACCCGGATGAATTTCCGAGAGAGAGAGAGGGCATCAAGAGGTGAGGAGGTGACAGAAAAAAAAAAATCAGATTACGACTTTGTATTTAGGCTTCACTTTATGAGGGAGGAAAGGGTTATTTCGATTTTCTCTCTGAAACAGAAACAAACGTACGATAGACAGCGAGACATTAAAAGTTATCACTCTTTGCTTTTTTCTTTTTTTAGTGAATAAAAAAGCACTCTGAATGCATTAAAATATGACAAAGTTTCAATAAGTATCATAAGTATCCCAACAGACTCTGTTTTTAAGAAATCGCTTGCAAAAACATCACGAAAAAAGATCAGAAAAAGATTAGGAAATGAGACACAATGAGTTGGTAAGTAGGATTCACTATGTCAATGTGATATTGTGCAGGAAGACATAATAGCCTCTCCACTTAAGTATCCTTTAAATGAGGGAAATATGAGACTCTCCATCCGAGTTCAAAAATGAGTCTCAAGAGAACAAAATTAAAAAGTCAATATGAAACAAAAACAAAACAAAACCAAAAAATCATGGGAACTCGAACAAAAAACTCGAACCGTAAAAACCCTGCGAGTTAAGACTTTGGACGACCAAAGCTGATAAAGTGATCAGCAAAAAACTACGTTTAATTTGTAATTAAAGTTTTAATTTTTTAAAACTCTTTACCTACATGACAGACACTGTGACTATTCTCAGAATAAGGTCGCGGGGCACCAAGGTGCTGTTAATTCCTGATAAATTATCCGGCGACCAGAAGGCATTTCTATGCAGACACTGTACACCAAGTAGGAAAACTTATTAACTTCAGACACTAGATCGCTCAGTCGGGTAACTGGATAAACCGGAAACGAGGTCTGGCTCTTGACATCAATAGAGTCGGCACTTGTCCCTGCCGTACCAGCTGTCACCCTCACGTTTACCCGCCAAGTTTCCACGGCTGTTGACAAGACGGCTCAAAGCTTCGATCGGACTCTGCACTTGGGTTTCCGCTGTTTGTCGGATTTCCAGACAACATCTAGAAACACTGCCTCCGGAATGGACGGATGTGAGGCCTAAAATGCGTGCGCGTGTGTTTGTGTGTGTGTGCGCCTGCGCGCGCGTTCCAATGTACCCCCCAACCCCAACCCCCCGCGTTAAAGCATCACGCTGCATGAGGAGTCTCTCAGCTTCAGCAGATCTTCACAAAGGTATGAATCGTGTTCCATCACTGCAGCAGCCGCGCCAACAACGCGAACCCGAACCGGCCGTGCCGTTACGACCGATTGACCTTTGCTGCGGCGTGAATCATACCGCGGTGGCCGCTGATAACGCCATGGCACTGGAACTCTGGCCAGACGCATTATTCTTCGTGCGACCAAATCATCTTGGGACGGAACCAACCCCCTACACGCGCGCTTCATCACGAGAAACGCGATTAGGACTGGGCTTTCCATGTAGCGTTCAATTCGCGCGTGGAGGGCGAGGTGACTTTCTTGTTAGTGCGCCATCAGATACCACGAAATTCCACGTGCAGCAACATTCTAAGAATTCACATTTTGCAATATTCTCTGTACTTTCGAGCAGCAACATACACAGAAATATTCCCTGCACCTTTCGTGCAAAGCATCTCTCTCGGACCTCAAAGGTTGAATGTGCGGATAAAAATGGCGTCGTGCATACTTTATCTCCTGGGCTGATCTTAATCACAATGTATGTTTAGTTGGTGTATTGGGAACGCTTGAAACATATTGCCCCCACCCCCACACACACTTCTCCTGCTGTTACACTTAACCAACTCCTCCCTCCCTTCTGACCCATCCGATCCATCCTCTCTCCTTCGTCCTCGTGCCTCTCTGGTGCCTCCAGCACCATCTTTGCTCGTGCATCTCTCGCGCCTGTAACCCGAGTTCCATTATCCCGCCGACGACGTCACCCAGGTGCCAAGCGTTCACGCCATCGATCGTCACTCCGGAACGAATTACTGCAAGGTCGTAGGAGGAGAGGGGGGTGGGAGTGTGAGTGGAGTGTACGAGAATCAACCACGTCCCAGTAAATGTGTTGATGGTCCTCGCTGAAAGCGCGCAGGTTCCAGGAGACTTGTTTAAATAATAATGTAATATACGAATGAAAGGCGTGCAAGCAAACTGCATACTGTTGCTTTTGGCACGGTTTGGAAGAACCACAGTTCGATTACCTTGCCTGTCTGTTGCGGCGTGAAATATGGGGCGTGCGGAAAGTGCACGTGTATACAGATCGATCTGGCCATGTCGTTCTCCCCCGACGCTGCGGCAACCTGCCTGGCCTCCTGTAGAAGAACGCCATTACAGCCCTCCCTTCCCACCAACTACCTTTTCCCCTCTGCAATGACCGCACAACTGCAGGTCGCTGCCGCAGAGACGCTGCACGTCAAAGGTTGTTAGCATGACCGTCCCGCAGGGTCACCAAGGTCAAACTTCGCTTAAACGTCGAACTTTTATACGACCATCGATGCAAAACGCTTTCGCTTCGCATTCGACTAGGTCGCCTGCTATCCGCGGATAATAAGTTCATTTCAACGCTAATTTGAAGCGACATTTTCTGGAAGGCCGACGGACGTGGTCGGCTTTTTTATTTCTATTTTTATCTAATTTTTGCTTGTTCCCCATTTGCAGAAGTGGTCTGCTTTCGCAGCGACATAAAGAATGAATACCAGCAGGCCCGCGGAGGATAGTGTAAAAGGAGCAGCAAAAGTAAAGTAGTTTTACCTAGAATATTTTGCCATGAGTTACAACGTGAATGTTTACGTTATGGCTATATACCATCACCTATCCTCTCTTGTTTCCTTCAAATAGTTTGACATTTTGTCCTAAATGTAACATGGCTTGAATCAACAATAAAACATATCGACAATCGGATAAAATAGCGAATTCCTATTCTCCATCGCGATCACAATAACCCTGTTATACTAACAGTGTAACAAGCAGGTTATACAGCAGGAAAAAAAAAAAAAAATATCCTGCGAGAGTAATAAGATTTTATTTGACTATACCAGAGAAATACCACTATACATCAGGTAACCAGATGCAGCGTCCATAAACGAATCTCTACACTGAACATGAGTTACATCTGATTTGGCCATAACTCAAAATAAAGTGAAACTGTGGACAGAGAGACAGAGGTGGGGTGTTGGCAGCGTTACACATAACAGAAAGAAAATCTAACCTTTGCGTTGTCTTTGCTAGGTCTGGCCTGTGTGGCAGGAAACACCGCCAGCAAGGTCAGCAACACACAGCTCTGTAAGACGGTCTTCATGCTGGCCTCTCAGATCCTCATTGCCTGCAAAAGAGGTCAGTATGTGCGCTTTACAACTGGAAACGGTGCAGCGTGCGGCATCGAGCCTGAAAAACGACACAACGAACGCGCCCATTTGCATATTTATCCAAATGTCACGAACGCGCTAAACGCCTCTATCTTTTTCGTTCCGTCTATTTTTCTTCTCCTTTTTTTTTTTTGTGTCTATACCACAGGCAGTTCACACCGTAAACAATGGCAAAGGACAAATACCTCTACGAAGAACTCTGAAAGAAACCTGTCGGCTGGGATAATGTCAAAAATACCCGAAATAAATTTGACGTAAATTGTCCAAATGGAATAACTGCCTCTGAAAATACTTGTCAAATTCAGGAAACATGTCTTTGCAGATTGGATCAAAATGGCAAACGGCAGCAGCAGAAGTTGTCAAAGAACCTCCTCTACAAGGTGTTTTTCAGACAATCTCCTGACAGCCTACACAAAAGTAGTTTGAAAAATGCACTCTTCTGTGTTGAACGATTTACATCACTACAAAAAGAACACGTCTCACTAATGCATCTTCCAGACAACCCATTTCCTTATTTTCAACGTTTTCGTTAGCAAGTATTTGCAAAATTAATTTCATGAATTTAAGAACGGGTACATTTCAGTTTGACACTAAAAACTACCACCGATGCACAGTTTTGGTTAAGACAGAAAAATAAGAGAAGAAAATCGTATTTAACTAAAAGAATAAAGAAGATCAATGGGGTTTTTTTCAGTCTGGTCTAAAGAACACGAGCGGTAACCGATCATTCTGCCTCACTGACTTTAGTGGCCTACTTCGCTGCCACGATGTCTGGAGCCCCTCCCACCGCTGGTCAACATGCCTCATTTCGTACGCCCATTCTTCATCCGCCCACCCCTCCAACTCGTCCCCCCCCCACTCCTCACTGAACATACAAACGTCGCTGCCATCTGACCCTGCGTTTCTTCCAGCCATCAGTCTTCCTCGCTGTTCTCTCCTTATCCCGCCCTCAACACTCCCCCTCCAGCTCTTTAGCCCCGAGGGTTTCCACCCCTTTTACATCATCCTCTAGAAATCTGTTGGAGCAAACATTCCTCTTATGAATACCCCCCAGTCAGCTGTGCATAAACTTAGTCAATACATGCTCCAGAAGCAATATTTCCAACATCTGAGTCCCAATCCACATTTTCATAGCAAATAAAAAAAAAATGAATAACTGAATAACCTTACAATATTAAAGTTTCCCTACTATCCCAGGCTTCATGAAAATAAAACATCTATAATGCTGGAGATATTTAAAAAAAGACAAACACTTTATTTTTTTAATACAAAAAGATTAGCAATTTTGTGCTAACTACCTGAACATTTTACTGTTATCCTTAATAATGATTTTATTCTTTTCTGTTCTCATTTAGTTCTGTCCTCAGCAAGTTCAGCAGAAACGGCCTCATTAATAATGCAGAAATATGTCTGCCGTCCCCTTACAAAACAGCGCCATTAGTTACTACAGGCAATGACCTCTCCCTGCTCGCAAGTCATGAAATGTACAATTACTACTTTAAAAAAAAAAAACGCTTCGTATAAATTCACAACAAAAACACAAGCAAGAAATGCGCTTAGTGGTGTTTTTTTCTTTGGGGGGGGGGTGGGGAGGGTCTAACGCCAATCATAAATGAGACATGCAACTTTGCTGGACCGCGTCACGGGTTTTTCACATTTAATTTCAACTTTTCCTTTTTTTTATTTAATATCTTGTGGCAGGGATGCCTAGAACCGTTTGCTTTTCTCACAATTGCAGCGTTGCATGCGCATAATGACGTAGCCTTGCATCCAGCGACTTCGTGCTGGGCATCAATCGTTTACTCAGCCACTCACAGCGCCCGAGCCGCATCTGCAGGCGAACTGGCACGGCAGCTGTGTAACACTGTGGTAATGTAGCACAAACCTGTTCTTGCTTCAAACAGAAATAGTGTGCAATGGTGACCATCATCCTGGTCACGGCAACGCATACTCTTCAACACACACAATACTGTTAGGCTCTTCAGAATAGCTTAATGTCAGTTCCAGGTTTATATTTTTACTAAAAAAAACGCTGTAAGCATTAACATGACAGCAATTATCTACAGTGGGGTCTGTGGAGAGTGACAGCACAGTCTGCTGGCATCAGCCTGCATTACTATAAGGTAAAATGTGCTGATTGTCCAGCGTTTCTGCTCGATGAAAGCATTAGAAATTGATATATTTTCACTGTGGCATGTACTTTTTTTACCTTCTCTTTTATATTGATTTTCATAACAAAATCTTACTATCTTTATAATATTAGTATTACTAGTTTATAATAAAAATTAAAATCTCATGGCCTTAGTAATCTTTAAAAATGCTTAATTTTACTCAATCGTAATCGACATATACCATATTAGCATAAACAAAATGCATCTACTATAATTTTTTAATGGCCAACAAAACAAATTGAAAGCTTTAAAAATTTGAAAACATATATATATATTGCTAGACAATTATAATAAAGATATTTTTAATGTTTAAAACAAGCTACATCTACCGAAGCCTTAATGATTAATGTCTGTTACACAAAGTATGAAGAGATCCTAAGTTTCATCATCCACAGAGACAGCCTCATCATCTTTGTGTCATACAGACGTTTGGATGAAGGGGGTGGATGTGCAATAAAGAAAGCACTGTAGCACGTTTCAAACCAGGAACTAAGTCATATAAGCATTGAAGCTTCCAAACCTTTTGAAAAAAAAAAAATCTAGAATTTGTTTCACACAGTTAAATCCTGGAAAGGTTGACATACAAAAGAACATGCTGTAAAATGCTTTAAAATTTTGTAACTGCACCACCAATCATCAAAATAATCTTGGAAAAAAACACTGTAATAGCAAAGTTTACACAGAATGATGTTTGTTTTTACTAGACTCCATCAGACTTTATTTTCTGTATTAAAAATCAATACAAGATATCTGAACTTCAACGTCCAATTCCCAACATGCTGCCAAACATGTGATAGAAATCATTATCGAAGTATCAGGCTACAAAGCAGGACTAAATTCGGTCTCCAAGGAAACACCATGAACTCTGACCCTTTCCCATACCCTGCTCCCTCAAAAATAAAATAGCAAGACATTGTGTCTCAGCAAATGTATACAAGAGTGAAAACTCTAATACTGACTGATCTTATAAATTTTATGCTGCATGTTACAATAATCTGTGATGTGACTACATATTACTGATCAATAATAAGCACAGGTCAAATGTTTAAAAATGTTAATAAAAGAAAGACTACTGGAGGTGAAGGTACCCATCAATACATCAAGGTGAAAGATTTGCATAAGATTACATTAAGCTAAAACACATCCACATACTGAAAGGAATTTTTGAGGGAGGAAAATAGGGAAAAGATGAAACAAACCTCTGTGAATGAAATAATTACACTTTATACCTTATAAAGGAACAGAGGAGATATAGAAATGAAAAAATTTTGAGGAAATCTTTTTTTGCTTCAATGATGTGAGCCCTCGCAGACAAATGGGACAACATACTGCATGTTTATAACAATCTCCTACTTCTAAGTGTGTACTACATAACCTTATATGTGTATACAAAACTGGCAACACAAAAGCACTAGGTAATGAAACGCCACTTTTGCATAACTTAGTATGAACGAGTCTCCTCTTTTCTTTCCTGGCCAATCCTCTCTCTCTCGTCCTTTTTTTTCTGTTCAATAAATCAAATACAATGGCAGAAATAACGATATACAATGTTTTGTTGCCGTCATAACGGTTTTCTTGCTGGACTCGAATTCTGTGACTCATAAGGCAGAATGATTCATGCCTTTATGTCACGAACTGCATCTCATTTTCATGGAGGCAAATGTTCTCGTACAGCATATGAAGCATTCGATTCATGGATGAGCAATCCATGAACTCTTTGCTGTATGCCATAAGAGACTACACTAGTATGGTATCTGTTGGAACCAAAAGCGAGTCGATCGTCTAACCCGATTCGTTTGTTCTCTTTCAGACCAGCAAGGTAAATTAAAAGAAAATCAAAAAGCAAATGAACACACAGTCGAAAGTATTCACAGCTTGATTTTTGTCTGGAAATGTTAAGCCTGTAACTCACCTGGTGCACAACTCAGCTGCCGTATACTGATGCTCGGTTGGAGATCGCAGTCGCTTCTAGCAGCCACAGATCTTGGAAAATGGCGTTCTCTCGGTGCGCAAGAGCACATAGAGGGGAGACAACCTTTCCTTACCGCCTTCTCCACTCGGCTATTTTTTGCGAAACAAGTTTTCTTCAATTAGCAGCGCGATTAGGAAGAATAAAGTCGAGACTTTTAACGAAAGCTTTATTTTCGCTAAGCGAAAGCGTAATAAATTTGATTGTCTGTATCTCTTGCACCCCCTTCTACAAATGAGAACGCGCCGCCTGCTTGCATATTCCTTTTGAGACTATGTTTCGCGATCAATAACCCGTGATTAATTATTCATCGTGGGCGCGCGGGCGCGCGCGTGTGTTCGGTCGTTCTTGCGACACGCCCTTGGTTCAGTACAGGCATTCTCTTGAACTGTGGCCGAGTGGAACAGTTGACTATCCTACTTTTGCTTTCAACGCCGGTCCCAATACGCATCTAAACCTATTTTCGCCTTTTCTTGGAGAAAGTTTGAGGATGTACCCTGATTTCTTCTGTGATTTGTGTGGGCACCAAACAAGCAGGTCAAAGTACTTGCATTTGTATATCAAGGGGGAAAAATGACTGCGCAACTATTTGCATAATAAATTCAGTACATGGCCTGATAGTCAGGTGTTTATGACGTAGTATTGAAGAGCCTGTCGAGCTGACAGGATGCTTTGCTGGCTTCCAGGTCAGATGGACAATGAGTGCAGGTTTGCAGGTTCGCAGGCGCCGTAGCTTTTCTAAATGACGTACATCATTATTTTATAAGACCTTTATAATATCTAGGTATGGCACATCACTGTTTTACTAGCTTTTAAGTTGCCGTTTGTGGGTGTTCTCCCTGTAAACGTACTGTTTGCAGTCTGGATTTATGACTTTTAATTGCTAGTCTCTGAAATAAAGAAACACCAGGAGTAAGAGAAAAGTGGTGTGTGGCAATTATAATCGGCTTTGTTCTAGTCTGCCGAAGGTGCAAACTTTTAAAATTGTATGCCAGCGTACATCTCTTTTTCATAACTTGCTAGAGCATAAACATCTGATTCCCCCCTAGAATTACTGTATCAAAAGGATACCGGTATAGTAACACTAATGTATATGACATCAGCAGTATTTAAAAAAAAAAAAAACAAGACCAATGTCAGGTGAACATTTCTGGTAGCTGCTGAATTTAAAAGCACTGTTCGGTGAGCAGAGCGAGTCTCTCTCTCTCTGTGCATATAATAATAGTTGATGGTGAGACTTCGAAGAGCTTACGTAACGATGTGGTTTTCTTGTGTTGAACACCATATCTCATCTCCCATTCGTTACAACCAAAACCAGATCCATTTTTAGGTACAGATGCATGGACAGTTCATGACTGATTTGTTCGAGTTAGTCAAGCCTTGTGTGACAGCACGTATACACCAACCGTTTTATTCGGTTGCTACGGGTAATCATGACGTAATTCATGTGCCTACACAGTCACTGCCAAGAGCCTTCATAATCGGTCGCCTACTGTTGAATATGGGAGGATGTTTGGTAAATTTTCATGTGGTCGCCATGTGTTTTTGTTATGTAAGCATACTATGCTGCATAGACACATGCGACAATATCCGCGTTCGGTGAAAGTTGCAATGATTACTGCAGGTCCTTTAAAAGAAGGGCTTCAAGGCTCCATTTCGATGTATCAATTGTTATACTGCTCACTTAAAGTGAACACAGTCAGGGACAGTAAAATTATTTAGTCTGGCAAGAAAAGATAATGGAGTTAGACAAGTCTTCCTAAGTTCCATAACAGCGAAGGGTTAAAACTAGAAAAATCGCTCCTTTTTTTTAAAACTATGGCTGCCTTTTCTTATAATATCCATCATTAATGTTTCAAAGAGTGAAGGGGAGGGGTTGAAAGAGAGAAGGAGAGAGAAGAAAGAAAGGGAAGAGAGGGAGGAGAAGAAGAAAGAATGAAAGGGAGGGGGGAGAGAGAGAGAGAATGGGAGAAAAAAGGGAGGGAAGAGAGATCATCTAACGTCATAAAAGTGTTATTTCATTTTGATTCTGCGTTTTCTTTTGCGTGTGTTGAATTTTGTGTTCAAGTAGTAAGCTATGTTACGATACTGTACACGCAATCCTGCTGCAACAAATTCCTAGAGAAGACAAACTATGGAAGAAAAAGTACCGCAGATGTTCCGCTACTGATTCTTTCAAGGGGTCGGGAGAAGATGGCCCAACAACTCAGCGGGATGAGGACAGTAAAGTCGATAGTCTGGCACGTATTTCATTAACTTGATGAAATAAATTATTGTGCAGACATCGGGAGGTTCCTGTGTAAGAGTCGCCACTAAACTGTTAATGGCAACAGCCTATAAGAGTTCTCCAAGCTAAGCGCTAAGGAGACATCACCAACTCAAAATGACTGCACAGACTTGAAGCTTAAGTACTGCATTAGTTTCTTAGAACTTAACCAACATCCTAGCACACATAGCAAAAAAGAAGAAATCATTATTAGGGTGGTTATAATAAAGTTGCATGTTTAAATTGTACTGTTTTATTTTATTATGACTGAGGCGCTTCTCTGTTACGATTTTGTTGAGAAACAACATGAATGCTATTCCCTCCTCCTCCACAAAGATTCACAGGTCCCATTCACTGCTTAAATCGAGCGGTAGTTATAAAAAGAGAGCGGAAATACTTCACTGATCCCAGACTTACCTTCACTCACAGCTCTAGCAACCCCCTGTTGTTATGGTCCATACACAGAACGGGAGCATCTCGATTATTTGCCAAGTTCACGTCTGTTTCCACAATCACATGACCTCCCTTCTGTAACACAGAGTTGAGGTGATATATGTTACTTCTGTTTCTTAGTATCGAAATGGAAAGGGTGGGTGGGTTGTGAACTCGATCTGTCTTGATCGAGTGTTTGAATGGCGGTATTTGCACATTTACTAGTACAAGCTATCTTTTCTTAGAAATGCAGCAAACATTTTCACTAAGCATTCATTTTCCCCATCATATCGATATATCGAGAACTGCCATAACGTTATAAATGCGTTTATGTCAGTGTTCAGGGTATGTTCTTATATATATATTTAACTTTCTTGATCATAAAAACTAAAGAACGTGGATTTAAAATTCCAAACTAATTGTTCTATGCATCTTTCTATAATAACTTAAAAATTGAAAATAATAATAACTAATAACTGGGTCTGTGTGGATACAAGTGCGTTGCTCGTTAACTATACGTGCAGTGTAAGCAAAACATATAGAACAGGGGGATGGGGGAGTGTTTGAAGAAGTGTACTCTTGATTATGAAAGATGTTTCATTTAACATATTGGGATTTTTAGGCCGGATTTGTAGATACGGTCAGAAGAAAAAAGGTGAAGAAAATTCCAGACAGTCGATCGAGGCTTAAGACGGAATTTAAAGGGAGTGTCGGCCAAATTTCTCGCGTCTGCAATGCGTGGCACAGAGAGGACAATTCGAGCAGACCGAAGAGACGAAATCGAAACACGCACAACAGACTAGGAGTACTGTACGAGTATTGTGATAGGATAAATGTACAGTCAGTAACGGTACTTATCCTGGTTATAATTAAAGTGCTTCAGTTGCTGTACGGGGTTCAATGCATGCGTTTGCACGGTCACACCAATTGGCGCAATTCTGGCTTCGATCCGTGTCGATGTATCGCAGACATCGACGTATAAGGCATTGCGTCGTTTCATCCCAGAGTTGTGTGATGCTGTCCTCTTACACGCTCCACAATTACGAATGCAAGCACGCATGAACTAACACGAGTCAAAACATGTACATGTATATACACGCTTCTTTGAGTCACTATATTTATATTATAGCTGCTTATAGAGAAATTTATATCTCTATGTATAAGTACACAACCTAGTGAACATGAAAAAAACAAGAATTTTTATTAAAATGTAGTCCGCTTAAAAAAATGAAAAAGAAGTTGAAAATTTGAAAACAATTAAGCACTCTTTCTCCCTCCCCCTTCACACAAGAAGGTGATAACCCAAGTGTATTTATTTCCCTTGGTTGAAACTCTTCTATGCGAGGTTATCAATAAAGCAGTTGCGTGCATAACGGTATCTCCAACGAATGGGAAGGTCAGCAACGCTGTAGCGCTGCATATTCTGAATTTAGAACCATGAATCCGGTAAGGATCGCACAGTGTTTGTTGATTTAGCTAGTGCATAGCATAGTCCAGGTACTGTCTGCAGACTTGATGCACTCTTTGAGGTTTTCTGTCAGGTCAGAGCCCATGCCAATGTTTCTGCTAGAGTGCATTCTGTCTTGCACAGACACTGTGATCTGTAACAGTATATTGTTGGCAAATTATCAAAACCCAAGAAGCCTACTCGCAGCTGATATAAAGTTTCGCTTTCGTTTTCGAAGATTTCGATTTCATTAATTTAATTTTATTTAGCCTTTTGCGTCCTCTAGACAGCCTTTAAAAGAGAATCTGACAACAGAACTTTCCACACCTGTAGCGCCAGCAGTTATTTATTGGCCCCGTTATTGGTTTTCTCAGTAAAATAATTTTTTCCCAAAAAATTCGTTCTATCGTTAACTATCAATGTTAATTTAAATAGATAGCTTAAAATGAGAATAAAGGGTTCTGTAGATTGTGTGCCATCCAAATAATCTGAAATGCTTTTCAATAGAAGTCTTTGTGGCGTTAGGCTAGCCCAAGGTTAAATCAATGGCTATTTCTGTATCATATTGTGATGCTTATAAACTTCAACTTTTATAGTGTTTTGTGAGGAGGTGAAAGCTAGCATTATTATTATAAATATTATCTGTTTCATTATGATTATCAGATTCAAAGAAACTCCCTTGATAGGGTAGGCAGCCTGTGCGGGTAAAAAAAGAACATTTAAATAAAAACTGTTGGTTCAAGCAAAGTCACAGTAGCACAGTGCATGATCAGTCCCTGCTTCTGTTGATCTCGTTGGCACTAAATCTGAGCATTAACCATGAAAACTCCTTGCATTTTATTGATGAGAAAACCTTGGGGTAAGCTGTGTTCAAAATAGGTGCAGTTTTGAGCCTGAGTAATGCTTGAGGAGGTTAAGACTCATTTAGATTGTTGAGTAAAATGTGGATTGGATTTGGGTATTACAAGAGAATAGTTCTGTGTGACAGTTTTGACCCAGCCCTGGGATTTGTGCAATATTTTACAATGTCTGCTGGCTGATTTTCAGCTAGGTATTCAGCAAGATCAGTTTACAAACATAGTCACTATCATTTATGTAAACACTAAACAGATTCCAGAACTACAGAGAAGCCATGTCTATATGAAGGACCCAGAATACACTGTCAGGGTAATCCAGCAAATGATGGAAGATGCACATCACAAGCTCCAAGTATGTATTCCTTTGTGTAATTCTCTGGAAAAATATGTAGTAAAATATTTTTAACTTAGTTGCTAAACTAAACGAAATGAAAATTAAAAATTTTAATGCTCCTATTATTTTTGTAAACAGTAGATCTTTTGAAAACATTTAAGTGTTTTTTTATAAAAATTTTTTTTATCTATTTACTTAAGTACATATTACAGAATGATTAATAGTAATATATCATTAAATATATTTTGTCTTGTATAAACCTACTAATAAAAATATGATATAAAGAGTTTCTAATGTCAATTTCTTTCTGTGTAGGTTGTTGCAGATTTTGATAGAACACTATCAAAGTATACAAATAATGGCCATGTATGCTCAACAACCCATGGTAATGGTCATTAGTAAATGGTGTCTTAATTTTGTGGAATTTGTATAGAAAAAATAATGCTTACCAAAGCGAGAGACTAGAGGCAAATTACCTAATATAGATGATTGCGTGAGTTTTGATGGGACTAACTTTCTGCCTTTTAATTTCAAGCACACTGGAAGAAAAAAACTCTTTATAAATAAGATTTATTCATATTTAAACTTTTTTGTGATGACATCTTGGAATGATCTTTATTGCATGGTTACGGTCATATTCTCTATCTTTTTTTTTGGATTAATTTCTCTGTTGTTAGCGATTCCGTATATTGTATTTATGGTATAATGTCTTTGTTATACACAGCCTTGCAATGAAAGGAAATTTTCTATTGCATTATTTGTTTTGTTTTTTTTCTAAAGATTTTATTATTGACATGAGGCTTAGCTGTTTAATTATAGGGCCATTTTTGAATTAATGTTATTTTTCCTGATTGAAACAGTTTGAAAGAAGTAAAATTTGTTTGAAATTTAGATGTAATAGTGAAAGAGCAGTGATCTTGAGCTGATCTAAAGAGAAAAAATAGATTCTGTTAACATTGCTGACACTACCTATAAATTTGGTTAGTCAGTATATAATCAGCATATGATTGTTTACAACACTTGTTATTTTGGTATAATTATATAGCGTAGTTAATAAAGAAATAATCATGATTTGGAGGCTCTTCCATTTAGCACTGCTGAGTTTACTATCGATAATCTCATACAAATACAAGTGAAAATGTCTACTTAACTTTATAAAGGATTTATATTTTACATATCTTAGCATATATATATATAAGATATAGATACATATAACAAAAGAAATTTTTATAAATCTTTTAATTTTCTAAATTAATTTTTCTATTTTTTTGTCAGGTGTTTTGGAAGACAGTCAGTATATGCCTGATGATTTCAAAATAGAGGTATGTTGACAGAAATTTTATACAGCAAATATTAAAAAAAAAATTTTTTTTTTTTTGAAAGGTAATTCATTTGATCTTTTAGAAACTATCTAAAGATTTTTCTATTGCTTTAATGTTCCTTTATTTTCCAATGCAGAAGCCTTAAATGTTCACAGCTTAAAATGAAGTAAATGGTCCATAAGATAGATTGTTCGAAAATAGAAAATTTTAATGTGTTTCGGCTTAAAACGCTCCGTGAGATTTTTCTATTGCTTCTATGTCATGTATAAATGTTTTTAATGCACACATGTCTATAGGCTACCCATCTGAAGGAAAAATACCTGCCTATTGAGTTCGATGGAACGAAATCAACTGCAGAAAAAATTCCATCTATGATTGAGTGGTGAGTGGTAGCTCTGCCCAGTATTTCCAGTTTGTGTGCTGTGAATTCAGAGTAAAAATATTCTCAGACATCAAGATCTGGAATAAAGAGAATTGAATAAAGAGTGAACTTTCTTTGGGGATATGAAATTTAGATTAATTTAAATCAGAGATAGCATAATGTTTTGAATCTTTTCCTGAAAGTAATAAACACAGGCGATTTCAAAGTAATGTAAGGGAAAACAGCACACAACTGGTCAAAAGGGCAGGGCTGTCACTCAGTTTTGAGTCATGGCTCTGTCCTCATTCTTAGCATTTTCATTCTGTTTTTTAGCTTATAAGGGCTGAATATTTTTTCCAGCAGCAAATCTGCTATTATTATTTTCCATAAAGTTAATTTCAGTATTACAAATGTCCTGAAAGGAACTAGAAAGAATATTCTCTTGTAAATCTAAGAAACATATTTTTAGCATTGTTAAAGATTGAACATTTTTCCAAATTTTTGGTCACATATCTTTTGCAGGTGGACCAAGGGTCACGAACTGATCACAAGAGCCCATCTGACCTACGATTTGTTGAGGAATATTGTTTGTGAATCAACGGCCTGCTTAAGGTATGCTTTTGCTAAATATAACACTTGCTTATGGTGTTCATTTGGATTACTTCTGCACAATTTAAAAGTAAGTTTATTTATGAGTAAATGCAGACATGTGTTTTTCGTGTTATACATTTTAAATAATAATAATAGCACTTACTTTCTCATTATATGCTAGTCCTTTTTCACATCCTTTGTTTTGCAATATCATGTTAATCTCAGCTCTTGATCTTGTTATTTGGTCCCTCTTTATGTTTTCTGTATTTGATTTTATTCTTTGTTTAGTTCGGTTGTTGATTCTTTTATAGTTCACATGCTATTTGTTTGTTTTCTGCCCCTCGTATGCTGTCCATGTTTCATTCTTGTTCTTAAGTGCTATGAGCATACTCCTTAGGAGTGTGAGTATGCACTCTACAAATTTTGCATTTATTATTATTATAGGGATGGCTGCCGCTGGTTTTTTGATCAGCTGCATAAGCATGAAATTCCATTGCTTATCTTCTCAGCTGGTGTTGGGGACATCATTCGCGAGATCATAATTCATCAGGCAACTCTTTATGACAACATGAAGATTGTCTCAAATTTTTTGAAATTTGATGACTCTGTAAGTTAGCCTTCAAAGACTTATCATCTTTGATTATCACCATCATATCTGTTTTTGTTTTCTTCTCTGGCCTTCCCCCTATCCCCCCCAAACAAAGTTCTGATTCTTAAGCAACACCAACATTTAATTCTTCAACAAAATGTAAGATTTAAAAACTAAGCAGATTTTACCTTTATAGATTAATGAAATTTTTAAAGAAAAGTATTCTTTAAAATGCAGACTTTAATATTTGTTCAGTTCTGCAAGCACCTTAAGTTACATGCCATCATAATGCATTGTTGCAGGGCAAAGTCATTGGTTTCGAAGGAGATCTGATCCATGTATATAATAAAAATGAGAATGCTGTCCATTCTTCTGATTACTTTGAGAATATCAAACATAGAGGAAACCTTCTACTTCTTGGTGATTCGTTAGGAGATTTACACATGGCAGAGGGAGCTGAAGATGTGGAATGTACACTAAAAATAGGATTTTTAAATATCAAGGTTTGTTTTTCTTTTGTTGCCTAAATGTAGTGGCTGAGTTTTAACATAAATGTTTTACAGATAAAGAAGTGCAATGCACAGGTTGTTCTTGCAGAAAAATCGAGATTTGTGAAAGTGTGCAATGGATTTACTTTTTACACCTGGGAGCATTAAGAAGATAAAACATTATTTTCTTGCAAAAGGGCTCATCAGGTTAATGTTATTTGATTTCAGGTTGAAGAGAATCTACAACAATATGTGGAGAACTTTGACATTGTGATTGTCCAGGATGAAACTTTGGAGGTAGTCAACGGGATCATGTCAAAAATTCTAGGATTTTCTTAGCAATGATTGATGGGACTTCAAGGTGCTAACAGTGTGATAGCAGTGAAATTCATTATCGTTTTACCATCCTCCTTCCCATTCCCACAGCTTTGTTTATATTTATCTGGGTGGCTGTGATGACTTTGAACATCTGGACCTATTGCTGCATGATCCAGGCTGTTATAAAGGACTTGAAAAAAGCAGCAGACACTTTTATTTAAAATGTGTGATGGCCTTTGTGTGGATTTTTAATCATAATCAATTTCAATCTTTCTTTCTGATGGTGGGAAAGGGTAGTCCAACCTTCAACTCACATCTGTGTTATGCCATTGACCACAGTGATATTTATTGCATCCTTTGCTAGTTGTTATCTATAATATGGTATTTTAGCTCCCACAATCCCTGCACCTCATCTTCCCATATAGTAATGCTGTGGTGGAAGCTTTTAAGCAGATACCACACTGCAGAGTATTCTTATAGAACATGCTTCATTAGCTTGTATATTTATGGCTGATATTATAGATGCACTATACATATACAAAGTTACAGATGTAGCAAATATTTTGGTACTAAAGTTTTAATCAGAAGATTGTTTTCTTTTTAAAATTTAGAATTGGGTGCAGTTTGTTCTATCTGTGTATACTTACCTACAAATAGTGCAGCTTTGCTGTTTCTAGTGGGTTGGGAGTAGGGAAGGAGGCTGTGTATATGAGAAAGAGATGGAGAAAAGAAGGGAACTGTTGCTTAAAGAAGACCACATGGTTTAAACAAGTTTGGTAGACCAATAAATATTTGTAGCTTATGTTTATGATGAGTTCTGTTATGTCAGTTTTTCAATAGTTACAAACATATGAAATACTTGGATTGATTGTCCTTACGTGGAAGCTGGAAAGCTTCCTGAATGCTTTGTGTGAGGAAAACTAAAAAGAGCAGGTTCTAAGAGTTTATTGGACATTATCATTAAGCATAGCAAGGAGTGTTTTAAGTATTTTAATAGATACTTTCTCCTCAATGCATCATTGAAGATGGTATGTGTCAGCAACATTAGAACATAAATAAGGTGAACAAAAGATGCTTGCTTTCCATCATGGTGCAATATGAGAAATGTGGATTTAAAGAATAATCATTCATTAATTTTAAAGACTGAAAAATTACGTCTGAGGAAGAGTTGGTGTATCACAAGACAGTCCTTCATAAACAGGAGTGGGCAAAACAAAACATGAGGGAGGACAAGCTCGGAGAATTTAACATATCATTGCACTTTGAAACAAAATATCAACTTAATAAAAGTGTTAGATCAACAATGCTATGTGTTTTGGAGGATTTTAAGTAAACGTTTTTTGTATTGTGTGGTGTTGTATTTTAAATTGTGTAGAAGAAAAATTTAAAGTATTATCAAGGGAGATAATCACTATCATTAAATTTTTTTTTTTTTTGACAGACTAATACCAGTAGTAATAACATGAATCGTAAATGCTGCTCTTTTGAAAACACTTTATATTTTTTTCACATCGTGTAATCATCAGCTGTTCACGTTACGGCTATTGTGACTTGATGTTTTTGGTATTTGACTTAGTCTATACTACAGCAGTCAGAAGACTTCATGCTGCTGGAGAAGTTATTTGTGGCTTGACTAGTGGACATCAAAATTTGATTTTCATAGTTATTTTTGTGTGTGCACTTTTGAAAAGGTTGTTGTCGTAAACATTTTGCATTTGACAATAATGTCAATGTGTTTAAATTTGAATGTTTCCATAGTTGTTACTGCATAAGCCTCAGTAAAAGTTTTTAATCAATTACTTGATCCTTTAGCAACAAAGTGTAAATATAAGAATATGCCACCACATCTTAAATCATTTTTGTTAACATTCGTTAGTGCACCTGAAGCATTAGTGTGTGAGAGAGGAACAAGCTGCATTCAGGAAATGCCAGAATGTTTTTGACGTGCCAGGTTTTTCCAGCTCTATTTGTACTGTATTCTGCCCCAAGGTTTTCTTGGCCTGCAAATCTCTTTTGAAATAAAAGTCCACCTTTTAATGATCACAAACACTGGTTTAAGTGTTAAACTTTGGAGACGCTGTCTTGCCTGCGTTTGTTTTTTTTGTTGTTTTTAACCAATTTCCAACTAATGTGTTTTCCATTCTGTTCATTCCTCGGGTGAATAAAATAGTATGCAAATAGAGGATAACTGTGGCCAAACTGCTAAACACACAAGGCCATGGGTACTGATTTACAAAGTTGTCATCTATATTCGGATCGAAATTTTCTGTTTCGCCGCAGGGTATGTCTTCATGGCCTTTCTCCAGGTATTCCTGTTTCTACCCCCACTTTTCCTTGCAGTTTAAAATCATTAGGATGTTGAACAACTTTCCTATCAAGTAAAGCAAGCAAGTAAACGTTATCACGTACACAACCAGAACTGTCTCATATGATAGTCATTTTGGGCATGGGTCAATTTGACTTTCGGTGTTGGGTCGATTTTGTCGTGGCAGAGATCGAGATCGTTGAGGCGATTTAGTTTTGGGTCAAAAAGAACGGTGTCACGATCTGTACTTTGCACGCACGTGACTCAAATGGTCATTTCAGTAAAGAATGTTTCGCATACTGTGCAGAAATCTTGTCGATCATCCCTCTCAGATCGACTTACTTGAACCATGATGTAGCCTTAGTTGCTGGCATGGCATAAAACACCAAAAAAAAAAAAAAAATTCGACTTACTTGAAGCGGTCCGGCCATATCCATAGCACCTGTCACCAACACAGTGGAGGTTGGCTGTTCTGGGTTCGGATCACGCTGTTCTTTCGCTGCATGTGGCAACTGTTTACAGGGCAGTCTGCCCTGCGTACCGTAACGCGGGCGCTCACCGCGGATGCCCGCGGGCGCTCACTCACGCCCTAAAGCAGGGGTGTCAAACACCCGGCCCGCGGGCCACATCCGGCCCGCCATGAAATTTTACCTGGCCCGCGAAAGAAGTTTAATTAAATCATTGTTAATGGCCCAGCGACAAGCAAAAGGCAAACAACAGTAAAGTTCCCGTCGAGGACAGCAAGATATGGGATGAGTTTCGTGAAGTTTGTATAGACCACCAACAGTGCACTGGTCAAGGTACCACCGCTCCTGTTGATGACCTAAAGGATGGTCAAGGCGGGGCTCATAAATCTGACCTTTGACACGCGACACCTTGCCCTCAACACGGGCCGCGGGTCGAAGATTTTTAGTACCTGTTAACTTCCCTGAATCGGTCCGAGATCAAAGGGTGCCTAGGCTCGAATCTTGAGCATGTTTGGCAGTACATATATCTGTATTAACAACTTTTCTCTGTGATGAAGATCAACAAACATCACACAGTCGTCTTACTGATGCACACTTGCAGTCCATCTTGAGAATCTCCACAACACAGAAACTTACTCCAAACATAAACGAACTTGTTGTCAAGAAAAGATGTCAAACGTCCACTTCTGACAAAATAAATTAAGAAGAAAAACTGCTAAGCCTTGGTTTGTTATTACTTTAATTTTGTTTTAATGTAAAAACTTTACAACCATGGCGGCCATCTTTGCGCCCGTGGCGTAGTACCTCTCAAGCAAGTACGCGTGCGCCCGCGTGCGCTCACTCAAATTTCGCTGCGGTACGGCCCGCCCGTCGTAGGCGCACGCGTGCGCCCGCGTTGCGGTACGCAGGGCTGCTTTGCTCTGATCTTGACCTAGTTGCTGGTTCAACGTAAAATACCAATTCAACCCACCCACCACCTTGACGTACGTGAGAGTCTGTGCACAGGGGCGAGAAGGTTGGTCTTTCAACATTTAGTGTGTATGTGTGCGCGCGTAAAACATTTTACCTATTCAACCTGACTCATGGCGTATGGACTACGCACTACACTGAACACTGAACAAACAAATAATAATAAACAACATTGAATGTAGGTCGTCGTGTACTAACTACGCACATCGTTTAGATGACACTGAAGAAGGTTTGATACGATACCAATTAGAATACCTTCTTGTGGACCCACAGTATATATATATTTTTTGAGTACAGCAGACAGGACTACACACCGATATGATCTAAATCTGCAGAAACACTCGGCACAATGAACACACACGCCTACAATATGCAGCGAAAAGAAAGATTCACAAGGGTACACGGAGTGTCAGTCGTCTGTTAGACATATACAGACACATATATAGATACCCACACAGGGCTTCTGCTAAGGCTAAATTCTTTGGGGTCCCAGGGACCCCTTCTTCAGATTTCTAAGGGGTCCCAGGCTAACTTTAAGGGGTCCCTTTACTAAGTTGAAAAAAAACCCCAACAAATCAACTACTTTGTTCAACTGCCTTTCAGGCACACAAAGCACTGTAAAGTCTAGTCAGAAACGGAGAGATTTCTGTGCCATGAAGAGTGTGCAAGCATCTGTGATGAGCTTATGCTCACTGTACTTGGGGTGCTCACTTTCTTTCCTGTTCTGAGACGATGATTTCAACCACGCTGTCAACGACATCTTGGGAATAGGTTAGAACTCTTCCCGGTAAGGGAAAAAAAAAAAACAAAACAAAAACTGAGTGCAAGGGAAGTAACTCTCACCTTGTAGCAGACGACAATAGATTGGGCTACGATGTAAGACACTACACTTACCCTAAGGTTTTATGTGGTGTCTTCGGACTTGCTAGAATGGGACATTGGAAGGGGTCAAAAGCTGGGACCCATTGACGAAAATTGAAGGGGTCCTCCGAACTTTTAATGCGTACTGTACGCAATTTTTTGCGTAAGCAGAAGCCCTGCCCACATATATATGCATACACATGCATGCAAGTACATACATTAATACACACCTACATATACCCACGTACGGATAGATTTATCGAACTAATTTTCACTTGGTGACACAAAGTACAGGCCTGTATTTAGGACGCTTAAAAATAGCCAGTACACACGTATATGTCTCTCCCATCACTGTATACTGTCGTTATAACGAGCACAAGCTCATGAAGAGTACATACCGCATATTAAGCACATCACGTGACAACGTGTTTCTAGCGTTGAAAGCTTTTTGTTAAGCGTTCAGACCAAACGCTGTGTAGCACTAAGAGAGTCCTTCTCTCGTGTTTTGACAAAACTGATTGAGACTGAAACTGTATTTCTTTTGGAATTCGAACCAAGTTGTTTCTAGATTCACAAGCATAATCATACGACCGCGTTATTTTATATAAACAATCTGGAGGAAGGTTTCAAGCTTTGCATTCTCAACAGCTCTGCAATTTTTCACTCTAACGACAGGTTTGTAAATAATGTCTAATGAATGTTATGTTTCATCTTCCTATACTCACTCTGTCAGTTATGCTTAATCTCTCGGATTTGCCATTCTATCGCGAACATAATCAGCCAAACTTTAACCTCAGAAGTCAAAACTATTTCCACGCTTCTTGAATTAACAAAGTACAATGTCCGATGAGAACAACAGGGTTGATGAACTGCTGCTGGGGGTCTGTTGCAGATAATGCTCACAGACTGCGGCCTCGATCTCCGTGCATGAGAACCAGATAACAACCACTGGCGTGCGAATCCCATTGACTTTGTGTATGTCTAGTCACAACTATTGTTATTGTCCTCTAGACTGCTGATGCATGATACTTGAGTGTCTGCTACTGGCGGTGAGGACGTCTCTTCACAGTTTGTTACCTAAGATCCAAATAAGTTTTATACAAGATCTCACTAAGTATCTAAATGCACTACAGTAAATAAGCTGCGCCTAGCATTCACATCTTTAACAGGTAGGAATGCCAGTCACATGTGATTCTTATGCAAAGTCTGCAAGGGAAGAGGAGCTTACGCTTCGTTAAAGAGAACTGATTAGAATGAGGCGATCGTGCAGCGTATGTTGGTTTAAAATGTGTCAGTGGCACTATCAATAGTGCCAAACATAGGAAGAGATGACATAATAACAGTAAGGATGGTTGTATACCTTTAGAGGCCAGCACGTGGCCATGTCTTCACATTACAAGGCCACGAAAATATAATACCAATTAGAGAAGGGAGTATAAAAAAATAAAAGTAATTTCTCTCAACACACACACGTGCACACACGCACACACACATCTACATACATGGCACTGATATGATAAATAGCTGCACTGAACTACAAATATAAGCTACAGTCAGCATCACCTTTAAGCGTTTGTTTTTCAGTCTTTCGTCATCTGCGTTCATTGATATTTGAAGTGAAACTTTGCTTTTCGCGGCTGTTCGTACTTGAGTAACGAAGAATGTCAACATCAATGCATTGTAATTACCCTTAAATAAACGTTTCAACCTTCTGCCTCATTATTATTTAGTTGACACTTTAAAAACCTTGTAGTTGTAGTCTTCATTCAGATTGTGTGATCGCTGATACCATTCAAAGAAGGTGGTAGAGACTCCGCTAGTGTAACACTGGTCGTCATAAGCAACGTTCTCTGTGAAAACCTAAATGTAGCTAGGTACTCCGAGCTGATTTTTCAAATCAACAAGAAGCAAAAACAAAAAAGCACATAAACAATAAGATTAAAAAAATAAAAATAAAAAGATGTTGTGAGTGATCTAATCACTTCACATACTGCTAAACATTCCATTTACTGCTCAAAACGAGCAACATCATTGCTGACAACTTTTGTCAATTGGCAAGTGACTTGCTTATGACACTAAACACTGCTGTTTCCATCATTAATCTCTTATTACCTTTTTATGTGACCCCAATATGATTTCGCTCCAAAACCTTTTATCTTTGTTCCTATTAAAATACAAATATTTTCGACTCAGTCATATCCCGCTACTTTCGAGGTAAGATTGAAAGTTCGCTCACGTCTTACTGTCACAGTAAGTAAGATGCTTAATGCTGTAGTCATTTAACATGTTCTTACATTTACAAGAATATGTCTCTGTATAAAGGACATGATATTTTGCCTGTTACACTACGACAGCTAAACTTGTTGCATATTTTTGCAATGGGTATGTCAGGTCGACTGCCCTCTACCATCGCGTGACTGAGAGAGAGAGTTACAGAGATGAAACGATAAATCGTTATTTACGATGATAACAGAATATACAAAAGTTATGCATTTTTATATCTACCCCTCGATCTGCGTAGAAGAAACTAAAACAATGCTGAAAAGGGTGAGAAAAAAATCCTTTAAACTTGTCTATATCTGCACTCGTACCAAAATAAATTAGAAATCTGGTTGCATTTCTTGAAACTGATGGAATAAATATTTACTTTCCACAGTTTTAAAAATGTCTACTGCTCTCGTACACACGCTGGAGGCGGGGCTTGTGGGCGTGGCACTTCTAGCGGTGTACACAGCTTTGACCACGCCCACTGTGGTGTGTCTGGTGACACTGACCGTCTTGTACGTCATCTATAGACGTGAGAGAAGGAAAGCCGCAGGAACAATTCCTTTGACAGACAAGCATGTTCTCATCACTGGATGTGATTCGGGTAAGTGTTGACGTTCAAGTCGACTGATATCTAGCTTAGAAAGTTTGCGTCTTATTTTACTAGGTAAGTTTTGGGGCTAAATTATTAGACCCTTTAAAGCAGACCTGGGCAAAGGCCGGCCCGCGGGACGGATCCGGCCCGCCTCCTGTCTCTGACCGGCCCGCCCGCTGGCCCGCCCGCCAGTATATATCCTATATATACAGTATTGGGTAAAACTGAGTTAACTATATTAGTCCGGCCCTCTAAAACCATCCCAGTTTCTTATGCGGCCCCTTGGGAAAATTAATTGCCCACCCCTCCTTTAAAGACACAAGTGGATGAAAGAAGACTGAAGAGTAGACACAAACTTCACAATCATTATGTTTTATTCAGATTTGCGCTTCTGAAAAGTTAGCACAAACTCCTTCAGCCCTATCGCTAGCTCTGAACTATTGGGAGATGTATGTTAGATAAAGTTGAATTGTTCACTGTCATCAGTAGAATGATTCCAAGAAAAGAGTAATTGAAATATTTTAATGATTGTAAAAACGTTGTAATTTATACAAAACACGACTAAACATGTTTTAGGTTTCGGGCTGGAACTGGCACAACACCTGCATAGGCGAGGTTGCCACGTGTTCGCCACGGTGCTGAATCCAGACAGCCCTGGCGCCAAGAAGCTTCGTGACGTCAGCTCGCCCAAACTGTCCGTGATGCCTCTGGACGTCAGCAAGGACGAGGACGTCAGCGCGTGTTTAAGAAGGGTCAAGGACGTGTGTGATAGCACAGGTGATGAGACTTACTGCAGATGAAAAAAGCGACGTATACACAATCTATAGAAAGTTCAAGCGGACGACTGAACAAGAGCGCTTGAGCGAACGAATGTAGGAAAGCGGTAGATCGTTAGAAGAAGCATAGAAAAAGGCGAAGCAAGAAAATGTAATGAGTGTGCTGCTCGTCCTCGTTAGATGTAGGGAAGGAAAAGGATTAAGAGAGAAAGAGATGATACTAGAGAGAGAATGCACATAAAGAAGAGGTGAAAAGGGAGAAACTAAGATCAGTGTGTGAGTACAATCAAATGTAAGGCAATAAATGCTGTCATTAAACGGCTTTCTTAATTTCCTTCCTTAACCTTTTTTTCATTCCTGCTCGTTACATTCTTTTCAAAAATTAACATTCGTCGATCGCGCCAGTTAAGGGAACATTTGGGAACAAATGATTTCCTTATCTATGCGATCAAGTGAAAACATCATTATTGTACTGTGAGCCTGTTCGACTCCTAACGTTAGTTCACCATTTGTGCTCTATTAAAAGTAATTAAAAACCCATTATGGTAGGCAGATAAGGAAGGAACAAAGTAGAGAAAAAAGACTCGAAGGAGAAAACGAAGAAAAATAGAAATAAGAATGTAACAAATTAAATGCTGATTGTAAAGCTTTCACTATATCAGGAGCTTATAACATTCTATTATCTACCGTAGGCTTATGGGGACTGGTAAACAACGCTGGTGTTAATTTTCTTGGGGATGTCGAGCTGACCACGATGTCCCAGTATCTGCGAGTGGCTGACGTGAACCTGTTCGGCATGGTCCGATGCACCAGGGCCTTCCTGCCGCTCATCAGACAGGCCAAGGGTGAGATGGTTCACTGCACATGCACACGACAGAAACACTTCTCTTCACATAAGATCTTTCTACCAACCATTCCTGGTCTTGATCATTCACTTCTCCATTTAACAGCAAGCGTAACAGACATGAAAAACACGCTGTCTGACATTACTAGCTGTTAAAAATTATTGTTATTAGTTAGTTTAGTATTGAGCGTTTATAGGCAATATTTTCGAGATATATATATAAAGAGAAAAAAGAGAAAAGCTGTCTGAAAAATACGAATGTCACCTACAGGACGCATCGTCAACGTGACCAGCATTAAAGGGCAGGTGCCAGGACCGTTAAATGCCGCTTACAACATCACTAAATATGGCGGTGAAACCTTTTCCGACATTGTCCGACTGGAGATGAAAGAGTTCGGAGTTAAGGTCGTCATCATTGAGCCAGGGAACTTCGGTGGCGCCACTGGTTGTCTTAATTCTGAAGGAGTGAGTAGCAGAGTTCGGAGTTAAGGTCGTCACCGTTGACCAGCCACTGGTTGTGTGAACTCTGAAGATGTGTGCTCTTAATTAAATAGGCATAGAGAATAAATACTTATTTCTGTACATCAGAAATTAATTAACATCATTCTGTTTCTAAAAAAATTCTTATTGTTTACAGATGATTCGAATAAAAAAAGATTTTGATTCAATGTGGGATGCTGCATCTGACGAGGCGAAACAGTTGTTTAAAAGAGAGCATCTTGACCGGGTCTTGGCAGAAACGGAAGCAGCTGCAGGAACTTCTTACCCGACTGTCGAGCCAGTTCTGAATACCATCGAGGAAGCTTTGACCTCTGGCGACCCAGAAATACGTTACATTATCGATGGATCAAATAGGCTTCTGGACGATAACTGCGTATGTAGTAATAGTACTGATATTAGAGCTGCTGTTGAATTGATGGCGAGAATAAAAAAAAAATCTTATAAACAATAAAGTATATAAATATGTGTATGCGAGTGTGATCTCTGTTCCCATATCTATGCCGTTTGTCTGCTCCCTACATAGAATACTTGTTTTCGGATTCCAGGAATGGAATACAGTATGTTGCTCCAGAGTAGTTTTTTTATGTTTAATTGATGCGTTCTATGATGCCACAACATTCCAGTTCGAGATATCAGTGTTAATTTTTAGGTCTTTTGGATTTATAACTTCGATCAGCGGCAATAGCCTACAATAGACAATACCAACTCAAAAAGATATAGAAGCACCTTTTTTTATCCCTCACAGTAACTAGTCTAATCTGTAAATTTCTTTTCTTTCCAGATGTTGGCTCGTGTGAAACCTTTTCTCCCAGATCGAATTTTTGACCGCTTTGTTTTATACTTCTATCCTTATAAGATTGAAAATGACACTGAAATATAATGTAAACTTTTCATAAAAAGATGGAAGAACTTAATATTGTTGAATATTTACCAGAAATATTTACAGTACTGAAACTGCTGTATATCTAGAATATTAAAATCACTGATGCAATTGTAATGATGGGAACATTTACAGGGCAGATACAATTCTGAGGAAAGGCATTGTATTTTCCTGAAAATATGATGCATTTAATTTTAAATTCCTGAAATGTTAAGAAACAGCATCAAAATGGTTACATATGTGTAGAACATTTTACACAGCTGTAATTGTGTTGGAAAAAAGTAAAATATTGAGTATA